>NW_011888876.1:889234-899939 GCF_000151845.1 Pteropus vampyrus
ATTGTAAAATAAAAAAAAGAAATCTAAGATCTTGGACTTTATTTTTGCAGAGAGAAAAAGCGCCTATTTAAGTATGCTTTGTGTTTCTCCTACTCTTTTTTTTTTTTTTCTTTTTATTGTAGTGATTGCAGTGTTTAGCGAGGAGCCAGCCACGTGAGGGAGGGCTGCTGCCCGGAGGCGGTGCGGGGCAGCCGGGGGCGAGCCAGGGCGCTCGGGCCGCTGGGGCGCGCCGGGGGCGCAGCGCAGAAGGGCGCGGGGCCCGGGACGCCGATCCCAGTCAGTTGTCAGACCCAGGAAGCCCGGCGCTCGGTTCTCCCGAGTCCCTCAGTGGGGTGCGGAATGGGTCTTGTGAAATCCTGAGCAAAAACAAAGGCAAACTCTATCTCTGAAAGGGACGTTTGGGTCACATTTCCTCTCTAGGGGCGGCCTACAAAGTTCGCAAAATGAGAAGGCAGAAATGAAAACACTTCAACTTTTTTTTTCTTTTTTTCCCGGGGCGGGTGTCTTGAACCCCTCCTCTTCCCGCCCCTCTGGCTCTGTTCTCCTCCCCTCCTCCACCCGTCTCCCGGAATCGGGGTGGCGCCGGACACCCCGACACTCTCGGACACTGTTTGGGGAAGGGGTGGGGGGCGGGCACCGCGGACTACATTTCCCATCATGCCCAGCACTGCGGTCCTCACTAAACAAAAAAGGAAGTCGATTCCTTCACCTGGATCCCCCGCGGCCCCGAGGAAGGGAGGGGCCGGGACCGCCGACTGCGTCGGAGACTTTTCACTAAGTTCCTGGTCAGATGTGTTGTGTGTGTGCTTCTAAGTTGCACTGTTCTGCTTCAGCCTTCGGTCGCGTTTCATGAAACCAGCATTGTTCGAGCCTGTGAGAACCCCGTCCTGTGTCTTAAACTGGATAGATTTTGTTTAATTTAAAGCCTTTTGTTGTAAAAAAAAAAAAGGAGGGGGAGGGGTTCTGCAGCCCCTCTGGTTCTCTGCCATCAGCACCATGTAGACTCCAAAACAAGTTGCCAACCCCTCGTTTCTTGGCCCTTCTCCCTCATTCCCCTGTATTTTTGTGCATACTGAATTGTACATCACCGGGTAAACTGTTCAGATTATTTGTTTAAATTTATAATCTTAATAAAAAGTCGACTGTAGAGGATGGTGGTGCCATGTCTTCAGGTCGGCGTGGAGGTAGCGGGGAGGACGGAGGTGGAAAGAGACCCCTACCCTCATGCAAATCCCAGCTTTCCTGGGCCTGGGCGGCAGGGATCTGCCCACATCCGCAACGCCGGGGGTGGGAGCAGGATTGTGGGGTGAGGGGGTGCTGGTTGCTGGGGTTGAAGCCAGTGCTGCTCTCTTCGGAGCCCTCCTCCCCCAAAAGAGCCTGCCCACCACGGGAACCGGCCGCCCCGGGGTCTCCTGCGGGAAGCGGAGCCAACCTCCAGCACATTTCCTGCCCAACCAGAGACGCAGGGCCTGGTCGGCCTCGAGTCCAAGCTCTCTGCGGCAGGGGAGAGAAACCGGGGGACGCTGGGGGGCTTTGGGGGCCACCCACACTCCCTACCCCGCGCCTCCGCCCGCACGTCCGCACGTCTCAGGCTGCAACTTGGGGAAGTTTTTTCTTTTTCCTTTTTTTTTTTTTTTTTTAAGTTGAGTTTGTTATCACTGCTCGGTGCCACTTGGTGGTGTGCTGGCGGCGTCTCCCTCCCTCCTCGCGCCCCTCCTCTCTCCCTCTCCCCTCCCGCCCGCCCGCCCGCCTCTCTTCCCTCCCCAGTGGATGGAGGCAGGAAGGCTCCAGGCGCGCTCTCCCCTCTGACCACCTACGGAATGACCTCAGAGTGGGAGAATGTGCCAAGGCCCCGAGCAAGCTCGCATTCTCCCCACTGGAACCAAATTCACATCTGGAGCCGCGGCTCAGGCCCGGGGGCGCGCGGGGTGGTTCCAGCTTTGCAAAGAGGGGATAGGAAAGAAAGACGGGGAAAAAAAAAAAAAAAAGCAAGCTAGAAAGAAAAAAGCAAAGTGCTTGCTCTCTGTTTGTTTGATAGTGTCCCTCTCGGCGTCTCTCTGTCTCTGGCTTTCTCCCCAAAGCTCACGCGCTCGCTTTCTCGTCCCCACGCTCCCCTTTCCTGCACCAGCCGCCCCGCAGGACGACTCACGCCCCCCGCCCCAGCCTTCACGCCTCCCGCAGCGAGAGGAGGGGCTGCTGCCGAGAGGCCCCCACCTCAGACTCCGAGGGGCGGACGCAAGTCAGTCCCAGGGGTCCACTAGGCTCTAGGTCGCGGCGTCGCGCAAGGCGAAGTTCTCGGGGACACTCAAGAGCGCTGGGGGCTGCGAAGGTCCGCACTGGGGGTAGGGGAAGAGGGAGGCTATGGAGGCTTTAGTTACGGGGAGAAAAGGCACCTTCACTCCCCAGGGTTGTTTTCTCGGCCTCCCACGGAAAGAGTCGGGAGCTGCCGAGGAGGGGGGACGATGTGTCTCCCCACTCCCCATTTTTCCCCTGCAAATCTAAGGAATCGCTGTTGGATGCATGGTTTTGATGCAATCCACCAAGCCAGTTGCCAGAGCTCCCCCTAGCGCCGCTTCCAGGGTGCTGCAGCGGCTGCGGCTGGGAGTGGGCGAGGCACTGCCGGGGGCTTCCGTGCTGCGGGGGGCTGCTCCGCGCCCACCTGAGGCGCAGCGCCGCGTTGGGATCCAGCCTGGGTTGGAGCGCGAGCCTGGGGCCGCGCGCCTCCCCACTCCAGGCCCGCGTCGAGGAGGGGGCACGTGGTCGGCCGCCTTTGTTGGGAGCGCGGACCTGGGCACGGAAGAGACTAGCCAAGGGACCTGGGGTCTCCCCACCCGTCTCCGGAACCCCATGGCAAAGGAGTGTGGGTGGTGGGCTGCCAAATAAAAGCTCTGAATTCAACAGGACGCTGGACCAGGCTTCTCCTCCCCTCTGCCAGGGTTTTTGAGCTTCAGCTGCACCAAGAGACTCAGGCGCTTTGGGAATCTAGTGAAACGGAGGGATGGAAATGGACGGTTCTGGAAGCACCCAGAAGAGGGGTGCCCTCCCCTCCCTATCCCCGCTTATCTTTTCAGGGCCTAGGGACCTTGGGCAGCCATACAAAGGATTAAAGCCCTGAGCATAATCCGCAGTAACCCAAAACGCAACCCACCAACCATCTGCATTTCACTGAGACATTCCATACAAAATAGTAACACAAGCCCAGCCCTGATATTACGCTGCACACCACACTGGGGCCACACGGGCCAAACGCACTGTCCCCAACACAGGCGCTCTGAGTAGCATCCTTGCTTCACTCAACCCCTCCACACCCGCCCTGACACAGCATGCAGCAAACCTGCCCAGAACACCCTGAGAGACTAATACTCCCAAACAGAGCACCGCTGAAAGGCTGGGAGATGGGAGGTGGCGGGGGGTGGGGCATGACAAGGACACACACCTGGCCATGAGGGCATCCTAATAGGGGGGAGGATGCAGGCAGGCTGGCAAGCCAGGAGTCCACAGACCCAGGTTCACAATGAAGCCCCTCTCTCCCCAGTAAAAAGAACAAGCCAGACCCCACAAGAGACCCTAGGCAGAAGTTGGGGGTGCTGCTTGGAGAGGTAGGAAGATTGGAAGAGACTGGGGTCCCCAGAATGATGAGGGGGAACGTCCACAGAATAGCAGTTCTAGGAGAGATTCAGCACGCCCCTGGTGCCCCCAGATTAACCAGTGCTCCACTCCTCCCACCCCCCCCACTTCCCCCCCCACACACACACACACAAACGCTTGCCCCAGCTCCTAGAACGCCTTAGGTCCTGCTGCCCTTGGTAGATGCTGTAGGGTTGATTCAGGCTCCGAGCCGCGGTCTCAGCCATTTGGAGCTGTTGAGATGACAGCCCTGAGCCTGGGAGAGCTGCAGGCTGCCCTCCAGAGAAGCCAGGGGCTGGGGAGACCCTGGGCACCCAGAGGGACTCCTGTACAGGGCAGTGTGTGTGTGTGTGTGTGTGTGTGTGTGCGCGCGCGCGCGTGTGTGTATCTGTGCACATCAAGAGCTCTGTCTTTCTGCATCTCCACTCACTGGGCACACACTTGCAGAGCGCCTGGCCTGTGCAGAGCACTGAGCTAACTAACCACCACGAAAAATAACAGCAAATAAAAGAACAGTAAAGCGCTCTGTATGGATTCACTCATTAACTTTCCCGGCTACTCTGAAGTAGATACTATTAGCATCCCTGTTTTAGAAAGGAGAAAACTTGCCCTGAGTCACACAACTGAGAAGCTGCCAGTCCTCTTGTGGGGGTTCACAGTCTAGTGGGGAAGAACCAAAGACATCTTCAAGCGCCCAATGCCCCTGACGTTGTCTGAATGGTAATACTGATAAGTTTACCTAAACTAGCAGGTTGGGAGCACACCTCGCCCCCAATGCTTCATGCCCTGGGTCCTAGGATCCAGGAATAAAGAGAGACACAGGACAATACTGCCTGTGTCCCACCTCATCCGGGCAGGAACTGACCTTTTCATGGTAAGGGACAGCAACCCAACTGGAACCAGCCTAGGCAAAAGGTGGAATTTCTTGACTCATGGCTCAAAACCGCAGTGGGCAGGGGTGCAGCTGGCTTCAGGTACAACTGGATCCAGGCACAAATCCCCAGTAGCCATCTCTCTCTCCTTTTCTCTCTCCCTCTCTCTCTCCTATGACTTCCTTCTCTGCCCTTGAGCTTCCCGCTCTCCTATGGCAGACCCACGTCTCACTATAGCCGTTGGAGGCAGCTCCTGGCTGCCCACCTCACAGCTTTGCCACCTGGGAGAGACTGGCCACTTCTCTTATTTTCAACTCAGAAAATCTCAGGGTAGGACTGTCCCGTCCCAAACCTGTGGCCAGGGTTAGAGGGGGGTTGGTAGTCGCCTATCGGTAGTCCCAGGTTTGCCACCCAGAACTCCCCAGGGGAGGGGAGGTGGCGGCCCCAGGGCGAGGGGTCAGGTTCTCCCAGCAGGCTCCATGGCAGAGTTAGTGATGGGGGCCACCCTCCGGGGCCTAAGGGCAAGGAGGCCAATGTGGAGGAACTTAAATGGAGCTCATACGTGGCTCCTCCAGGCATATAACGACAAGGCTTTGAGGGGAGAGGGACAGAACCCGGGTTCTGGCCAACGGGAGGACGGGGAGAGGCCATGCTGAGGGTGACGTGCCGCCTTTGTACCCTCAGCTGGCGGGCCCAGGGACATCCAGGGAACAGGTAACACTACCTATTCACATGTGCAGTTGGAAAAGGCTGACTAGACGCTCGAAAATATTGAAATGGTGGGGGGCTTACAGATGACCTTTGTTTTATCATTCATGCGTTCCCATATTTTTTTGAATTTTCTGCAATGAGCATGTATCGCGTTCTTATTTAGAAGAAAAAATTAACAGCACATTTTTTCAGAGAAAAAGTGTGACATGACAGGTGCTCTAATCGATGTACAGCGTGCTACAGAGCGGAGGGCGGGAGCAGCTATGTTCAACCTGTCTGGGGCAGGTTCAACCCCCGAGAGACGGAATATTCAACCAAAAAGCCTCGATGCACCAGAATTCACCCTTCTGCACTCTGTCTTTGTTAAAAGAAGTATAAGACAAATGACAAGCTCGTCTCGGGGATGTTGTGGAGGAGACGTTCTGGAAGGAGCCTTGTTCACGCTCATCTCTGACTCCTGTCCCAGCTCTGCCCAGTCCCACCATCAATCATCACAGAATGATTTGCTCGGAGTTACTCAATCGCCTGGAGAGGTGGGTAGTGAGAGGTGAATGTGCGCGGGAAACGTCTTCAGCAACTTAAGCTGAAACTGATGAGCAAGTGGCCAAGCTCGACAGAAAGAGCACTGGATCAGGAGTCTGCAGACCCAGGGGCCAGTCCTGGCTCAGCCTCAGGCTTACCTCAGGACATGGGATGAGTCGCTTGCCTCGCAGGCCCACCTCCCCTCATCCGAAGAGATATTGTGCGAAGACAGAAGGAAGGTCCTGAACCAGGGCTGACGCTCTAGGAGTCGAAAAGGAACCCTTGCTTCCAGCCTTCTGAGGATTGGAGGCTCGTGTCCAGTCGCAGTAAGAAAAACAGGTGGCAACGTCATATTCCACATCTACCTATGCGCTTGGTCACCTGCCTATTTCACTCACTCATTCATTCATTCATTCATTCAAATATAGATTGAGGACCTGTACATGCTAGGCACTGTACTAGGCACCACGGATTCAGACATGAACAAGAGAGACAAGGGCCCTGCCCTCATAGAGCCAACACTCTGTGAGGGAGACGATAAGCAGATGAACCCATAAATAATTAAATCAGTGTGATGGAAAAATTAAAACAGGGCTAGGGAGGACTGATGAAGAGGGAGGGCACCATTCTAGATCTAGTGATCAGGGAAGGTGATATTTGAGCTGAGACCAGACAGAGTCAGCTGTATTAGTCAGTATAGGATAGGCTATGCTGCTATAACAGATCAATCTCCAAATCTCAGAGATTTAACACAAAAAAGATTGATTTCTTGACCATGCGAAGTCTGACTAAATGGGACAACTCTCCTAGGCTGCCGCTGTCTTCCATGCAGTGACTCAGCAATTCAGGAGCTAGAGAGTCCTGTAAGGGAGATGCTTCTCCCACTTACACACGCAGCCGGAAGTAGTTCTACGACCCGCCTAACTGCGGGGGGCTTGGAAAGGGCAGTGCTCTTGGGTGACTGGGAAGGAGAGGTGAAGCACAGATGGACGAGCACTAGAAACCTCTGCCATACCAGCTGGACGAGTGATGGCGGAGGAGAGGTCCAGGCAGCAGGAACTAATCTGACATGCTCAGGGAACTGGAGGAAGGCTGACGTGGCTGAGCCAGAGGACCAGGGGGACAGGGGCAGGAGACGGGGCCAGAAAGGGAGGCTGGAACAAGGAGATTTGGTTACAACTACCACAAAGCGACTTCACCCAGTGCCTGGCTGACCCAGTGCCTGGCTGTCCCAGTGCCTGACACATAGCAAGCACTCAGAAATGGTAGCGATTCTCGTGTGGTTGTTAGAGGAACTCCCTTCCTTTCTCCAGGTCAGTAGAAGAGAGTGCCTGGGGGCGCAGAGGGAGGGGACGAACCAATATCAGCAGAGTGTGAGACAGCTGCCCCAACCTGTTTGCCTCGTCCTGCCAGGCAGGCTGAGGCTCCAGGCCAGCCCAGGCTCTGTCTCCCTCTCCAGTGGTCAAGCCCCATGGACATGCCGCCCAAGGGACCCTCCGCAAACATGGGGGGTTGTTCCAGGACTGTGAGAAAGTTCCTTGTGTGACACATCAGGTGAGTGAAAGCAGACCACCAGGCATAGGCCAAGCCTCCCGGGGCCCCCCACATCCGGAGCACCCTTCCGAAGCCCTGGCTCGAGGTTCCAAGCTCAGCCAATGGCGCTGAAAACCAGGCGCTGCCGCTTTCTGGGTGATGACGGGCTCTTCGCCTCCCCTCTCGGAGTCACCAGCACCTTGTTTATAAAAAAGGATGTGTGTGAGTGCCCACCTGGGTGCCCCATAAATGACAGCTGCGATTTTGTCACCAGTCAGCTCTGCCCAGATAATAACTTTTCACTGCATAATGCAAGATGGTTTCCCTTCTGGCTCTCTGGATTCCAAACTGTTGACCTAAGCAGTAAAAAGATGCTCCTTTTTTCCAGAGGGACCCAATCCAGATCTTTTTACTCTGGGGCTGAGGGAGGAGAGGAGACAAAGTGCCCTATAAACTTGGTTAGATTTTTTATGTTTTGTCTTTCCGTAAATTGATACTCTTCTTTTCCAAAAGATTAATCTCCAAGAAGCTGTCTGGGCATCTTCAGAGCCTGACTATGTCTCACGGTCAACGTTTATCGGTGCGTGTTTAGCAATTTCGTTGAGCACCTATGCTTGGCAAGTGAATGAATGAATGGTAGAGGGGTGAATGAATGGACCATTTGTCCATTCCAGGGAAGTGGTTTAAAGGAGAAACGGTTGATGAGAGACTGTCTGCCCTCTGCCCATCAGGCCCTTCCCCACCCCTTCCCCCGGGGTCTCTAATTCCTCTCCCCCCTCCCTCCCCCACCCAGTCATTTCCTTGGGTTTCTGGAACATTCCATGCACCTTCCCACGTTCACGCCAGCTCCTAGCCACCTGGCAGGCCACTACACACACACACACACACACACACACACACACACACACACACACACATATCCCTACACCCTCCATCAACTCGAGGGTCTTTGCCGCTCACATCCACCAGCGTGAGGAATGCTGGGAAGGCAAAAGAATAAAGCTTCCCTTATTCCGAGAACATCCTGGACCTCCAGGTAAAGAACCTAGCTGAGAACAGAACAGGTCCATGAGACGATGGGGCAGTTAGGTCTCGAAGTGACCGGCCGACATTCCGACGGGACGGACAGCTCGGAAATGCTTTGGGTCAAGACAGGAATCCGGGTATCCAGACTCCCAAAGTGAGGCCTGAATCCTCACTTTGTGAGTCCCGCATTGTTCAGAAACTCAACTAGAACTGGCTCAAGCAAAGGGGACATTAATTGGCTCAGGAACTCAGAAGTCCCTGAGTGTTTTAGCTCTGGGCACAGCTGGACCCAGAGGCTCACGTGATGTCATCAGGGCTTGCTCACTGTCTCCTGGCTTCTTAGATTTTCTCTGGGGCGTGAGCAAGATGGCCACCGGCCAGGGCCAGCTCCACAGGCATGTGACCAGGGCTATGGCACAGGGCCATGTTCAAAAGACCCCCGATGCTTGAGGTTTAACACTCTGCTTTCTTGATGGGGCTTAACGTAATGCTGTCTTAAAATCCAAACTCATTCTAACTTCGAATCTGTGTTTTTGTAAGTGAAGTCTGATAGGAGAGTAGGGCATGCACCAAGGACTTAGAGCCCCGACTCATGCCGTCCTGCCTCATGCCACCTCCCCGTCTCCCTGGGACAGTTTCTTGGCCCCAATTACCCTACCCCCTGGCATCTCGGCCCTGCCTGGCCTCCTCCTCCCTGGGCGCTGGCACAGAGAGGGTTGAGGTCAGGCATTCTTGCCCAGCAGCAGCACGGGTGGCTCTGGTGGCAGCCAACCTGAGGTTATGTCTAAGGCAGGTGCAAGCCTCTCATCTACTCCTCATCCGGGGCCTGAGATCTTCGGGCCATAGGTTGAGGTGGGGGCCTCTGGAAAGGGGAGGTGCCTGGTCAACCTCCTCAGGCTCTACCCCTGGGCCAGGGCTCAAAACATCAGTCTGGTGCTTGGTGGGAGGGGTAATTTGCAATGTCAAGCCCAAGGGAGTGAGGGAGCATGCACGTGGGTACACACGGCAGGGCGGAGGGGTGCCTGGGAGGGTCCACAGTATCCCCAAGCCCGGAAGCGCCCCTCGGCAGCCCCCGTGCCTCAGGATCCTCTCCTCCTCACATAACCCCCCAGAGTCTGGTGGTATGGGTCTTTTCTGGTCAGTCCAAGGCACCCTCAGGGATGAGCCACAAAATACAAATTGTGTTATTTCGGTGATCCCACACATGCATCAGACGCTGTGATACTTGCATTTAAAACTGGTATGGTACGATATAAAGATAAATGGTAAGTAAAATTTATGCTAATCATTTAAAATCTTAATTTTTCTTTACTTAGAAAGATATTAAATAGCAAACAAAAAACACTAGGACAAATTGAGAGAGAGCCTGTGGAAGGAAGGAAAAGCATTCCGTGTATCTTTAATGGCGCTTTTTTCCTGCTTTTTGAGTAAGGGGTCCTGCATTCCCTTTTTGCACTAAGCCCCACAATTACGCAGCCAGCCCGGCCACTAGCATCCCCAGGAGAACACCTTCCCAGCTTAGCAACCCTGATATATGGTGCATCTTCCCAGCAGCACCAACAGGAAGTACCGGAGACGACACCCATTGGCACAGCCTGGGTTACATGCTCACTTCTGAACCAATCACAGCAGGTGGGGAGGCAGAGGCTCTCTGATTGGCCAGGTCTGGGCATGTGCCCATCCCTAAGGCTAGGGAGCTGGTCAGCCCACCTTAGCCCCTTCTGATGGGTTCTCCACAGGGATGTGGGGTTCTATTTCCAGAGGAATGGGGTCTGCACAGCCACCAACCCTCACTGTCCTTCCTCTACACACCCCTCACGCTTTGTTTGAAAAAAGAAGGAAAAAAAAAAAAAAACTGAGCAGAGAGCAATTTAGTTCCGCTCCTGTGGCTCCTCTTTCCCCAGTGTCCTTTGCTGGGTCCCCCCACCCCGCCTCTAAATGCTGGGGGACCAGGGCTTGAGCCTCAGTTCCCTTCTCCCTTCCTGCCACCTTCTCCCGGTGAAGCTCATGCAGTTCCACCAACCCACCGACAGCTGCGTCTCCAGCTGAGATTTTACGCCGAATGCAGCTAAGGGGTCCCAGTCCTGCTTGACCTCTTCTCTTGGGGTACCAGGCGTCTCAGAGCTCACCCGTCTGAACCCAGACCTCTGAGGGTCCCCCCACCACCTGCTTCTGCCCCGGTCTTTCCCAGCCCATTGATGGCACCTCCATCCAGCAAGTTGTTTTGGCCTAAAACTTCAGAACACTTTCCTTCCCTCACAAACCCAAACCCACCCCATCGGAAACGCTGGCAGCGCCTTCCGAAGAGATTCGCAGCCCGCCCGCCTCCCTCCCTCACTGCCCTTGCTCTGCGTCCAGGCGGTCGGTCCGCCTCTCCTGCTCTGTCTTCCTGCCTCTGTTCTTGCCCTCCTACC
>NW_011888876.1:900801-930555 GCF_000151845.1 Pteropus vampyrus
GGAGGCCTGGAAATGTGGAGGGGCCCTACTGTCCCCGGGAGGGCTTGGGTGTCAGGTGACCGTTACCCTGCTCTGTCAGGTGGCATTTCTGTCTAAAGCAAGACAGCTCCTGCTTGGTCTCTCTCCATTGCTGCCCTGCCTCAGCCTTACCCAATGCCCAGTCCACGGGATCTGCCCTGCCTCCGTCGAGGGCGCTGCCAAAGCTTGGGAGTGAACCAGGGATCCACAAAACTCAGAGCTTGGAGCACTGGGATTGTCCTGCCAGCATGACCCTCCATGGGGCCCCCACGTTGGAGTTGTGGGGGACAACCTGGCACCCAAGGCCTGTCCAGCACCCGTTCTCCAGCTTTTTCTAGGATAGCTCCAGGGACAGGGAGTCGTATGCATTCGTTCAATCAACGAATAGCTATCGAGCACTGCCCCACCCTGGGGCAGCCACTGCTCCAGGTGCTGGAGAGTCAGTGCTGACCCCACAGACAGGCCTCCTGCCCTCACTGAGCCTACACCCCACCGAGAAAGGACATGACAACCAAGCGAACGAGTTGACAGCTAATAAACTTTCGGATCACGATGAGCGTCATGGAAGCAACTAGAAGAGAGGGCAAGATGGAGCACAGCTGGCATGGTAGAGAGTGCCTTGGCAGCGACTCAGAGAAGGCAAGGCAGGCCCTTTGCAGGCGGTGGCACCTGAGCCGAGCCCCGAACAAGCAGACTCACCCAAGCAGTGAGAACAGCAGGTGCAAAGGGCCTGGGGCAGCCATGAGCTTGGCATCCTAGAGGGCCAGGGAGAGAGCAGTATGACGGGAGCGCAGGGGGTGCGGGGAGCGTGGAAGGGGTCAGAGGGTCAGATCACACCATGGACCGCGCTGTTGGCAGTGAGAGGCCACTTGAGAAAAATGATGGGACTTGTGATGGGCAGCTCAGTGTGGAACCCAGGTACAGAGGCAGAGCGGAGTCGGGAGACCAGAGAGGAGTCCGTGCGGTGGTCTGGTGAGACCTGACAGCCGCTGAGAGTGAGGTGGCCACAGGGAAGGTAAGGGAGAAGTGACCAGATGTGGGTTACCATATGAAGTGTCCCTTCTGAAAATCCCCGACCTAGTCCCAAGCAAATGAGGAAAAAGGGATGTGTCCACAGTCGGGCCGAGAGGTCGGTCTAAAGGGTAACAAAGGTCCAGCCGGAGAGGACGCAAAACGGCCTAGAGCGAAGGCTACAGATGGGGGAGGGGTGTGAGACCAGCACGCGGGACGCAGCTGGCCGGTGGCGGGCCCTACCTCCCACTTCTTCCCGCTCTTGGAGCTTCCACTTCGCACCAGGCACTGTGGACACTCTGCCTCAGCGTCACACTCCCAGAACGCTACCCACACGTGAGTGAGAACTGAGGCTCAGAGAGGGAAAGACCCTCGACAAGGTCGCACGGGTCTGCCTGATTCCCGAGTCCTTTCCACCACCGCGTTCCACAGACCTCGAGCTGTCCCAGGCGTCCCTGGTGCTGGGCACGGTGCCCTCGATGCCCCCTCCCCACAGCAGGGCGGATGAAACAGGACCCACCAGGGGCTCTGCTTCAAGCCTTGGAGAAAACGGAACCATTTGTCCCTTGGTTTGGAACGACCACCACTGCCACCACCTCCAATCCAGGCCATAGGCAGAAGAAAGGGCACCTCAACTCTTGGACTGACTTCTGGGTCCCAGAGGTCACTGCCAGGCCAGGGAGGCTGCTGATGGCCACTAGAAAACTGCTGGCCCTCCTTGGCTCTCCCCGTTCGAAGGCCCTGTGAGGAATCCTGACCGCGGGGTCCAGCCAGCGGGCCCCCATCACCGGCTCCCAGCAGCTCTTACTCCTGGGGCTCTGAGCCCAACCCCCAGTGAGAACGCCCCTCGCCGTCCTTCACCCTGACATATCCAAACGAGTCTCCCCACTCCCTCGCATCTCCCAGCCAGAGGTACACAGGACTCCAGTGCTTTTCAGCAGGTAAAAAAATTTTAATCAGTTTCTTTTTTTCTTATTACAGACTGTGGACATAGATTTTAAAATCAAATACGAAAAACAAAAAGAAAAGTAAAACTTACCCACGGTCACTTTCTCCTTCTTTTGTGGTTCAGTAACGTTTACCATGTTTATAACCATCTTTAGGTGGCAGGAAAAGCAATAAGGATTTTCCCCAAATCCCACACATCCCACCATCCAGAGTTAAGCACAGCGTGACCTCGGGGAATAGCCTTCTGGTCCCTTGTCCCATGTAGATTGGACAGAGAGTTGACGAAATCAAAAATGTAGATTTTTGCTCTTCTTTGCAAATAGAGGTGGTACTTTACCTACAGTCACGGTGGTCATTCTCTCTGCCTAACAACAGGTCATAAGCACCTTTCCAGAATACACAGATAAGCATGTCACCTGGAGACCCGCTGTATGACTGCTCCATCCAGCCTCTAACAAGCCCCAACGGTCGGACATGCAGTGTATTTCCAAAGTTTCACCAGCATAGGTCATGCTGGAATATGGTCCAGGAGGGAGGGCCCAGTCTGGCCTGTTGGCTGCAGCACCCAAGCACCTGGCACAGAGCTCAGAACACAGAGGGCTCCAGCAACGTCGGCTGGGTTTGTGAGCCAATGCGAGCCACAGCGGGCAGCCTCCTAGCCCCGCCCCGACCTGGGCCTCTCCGGCCCCCTCTGTCCCCACCAGGACTCTGGGGCCTCAGCCCGCAGCTGCACTCGGGTTCCCCAAGGCTTCCCTAATAGGTCGCCTTGTTCTCTGCTCTTTCCTCCCACCCCTCTTTTCTCTGCCATCCTAACCTCACCCTCATTTCTTCTCAGCCCGCTGCACATCTGCCTCAACCCCACTGCCCTCGGAACTGCTCTCTGAGGTCCCCTGCACACCCCAACTCGAGTGCTGGCCTCAGGGCAGCGGTGGACACACTGGGCACCGCCCTCCCCACCCCACACGCCGCAGTGTCTCCCTGCCTCCACGCTGCGTGCCACCTGCCTCCTCTCCTGCGGGACTCTGCACTGGTGGGGGATCGGCCCACTTCCGCACCTCCATCACCCCTCGACAGGGAGGTCCCGACTCTAACACAGCCATTCACGAAGATGCCCTGTGCTGTTGCTGTGTGTGGCACCCTCCTAGGACAGACATGATAGGTGCTGATTGGAGGGGGACAGGCCTCAGCCCCCCACCAAGGAATCCCAAGTAAAGAGAAGCTGTATCTGTGAAGCAAACAGCCCCAACCACCTCCATCTGCCAACTCCTAAGGTGGCTGCGCCTCCGACTTCCCCTTTGGAGCCTGGAGCTGCTGGTGCCACAGAGACACATGTAGCCCCCACAGCCAGGGTGTGCCAAGGGCTCAGACCAGGGACAGGTGGGAGCTGTGCCAGCACACCCACGGCACCTGCCCTAGTCTACGGAGCCAGGTGAGGACTCTCGGGGGAAGCGAGGCTTTAGCTGAGCCCTGAAGAATGACCAGGGCTTCCCATTGGGGAAAAGGATTCTGGGAAGTGGACCAGGAAGTCTGAGGAACAGATAGGCCAGTGTGGCTGGAACCAGAGAAAGGGGGAGGCAGGGGAGCCTGAGGCCAGAGCACTGGCAGGGCCCAGGGGGTCCTGGACGTCCCTGCAGCCCAGGCTCCCTCTCCCCCTGGGGCGAGGTCTCAGCAGCCCTGCCAACCCCATCATCAGCCACATGCAAATGTTTATCCAATGGAGTTCCACAAACTCAGCACCCCAGCTGAGCAGAGCATCTACCCCAGGCCTGCCCCTTCCCTCAGGGTCTTCCCAGGCACAGAGGGGGAGTCCCCAGGATTGTCAAGAACTCCTCCCTCAGCAGCAAATCCTACCTGGATCTCTCCCTTCCCAGCCTAGGGCCGCCCTTAGCCCTACACAGGGTCTTCACCATCTCTTACCTGGGCCGAGGCCCCAGCCCCATCACCTGCACTCAGCTTCCGATCCAGCACCCAGACAGCTGCCCCAAGTTTCCCAAATGCTAAGCCAGATGCGTGTGTGGTAGGCGGGCGGTGCTCACACACACACACACACACACACACACACACACACACACGCGCGCGCGCGCGCGCGCGCACCAGCTAAACATCTTCCCTGGCCAATTCAACATTCCCCAGTGCCTGCTGCATGCCAGTATCTGCTGGCACTGGGACACAGCGGCGAGCGTGTCCTTGCCTTCCTGTGGCTCATCTAGTGAAGACAGACATTAACTACATACGTGGTGCCGATAATTAAAGGCAGTCGCGTTTCATGTCAAGGGGCTGCATAGAGATATGGGAGTCTCTTTCAGAGGTCGCTCGGAGCCCTCCGTGGGCCAGCCCCTACCCGCATTTCCAGCTCTGCCTCCTATGACCCTCTCCTCCCCGCTCTGTTCCCAACAGGCCCCCGCCGGATGCCCTTCGTCTGCGCCCATCACTCCAGGTCCCGTTCAAAGGCCACCTTCTCCACAGAGCCTTCCCCAAGCTGCCCCCCGAGTCCATTATCCCCTTTTCTCCACAGCTCGTCCACTGTTTCCCCCATCGGGCTGGAACTTTCTTGAAGACAGGATTCTCACCTTTTTCACCTCCGTTGTTCCCCCAGATGCCTCGTACGTAGCATGTGCTTAATTAATACATGCTGGATTCACCTTTGTCCTCCTTCCGACCCCAACTCTTTCTTGCAGGGTTTTTGTCCCTTAGGAGAGGTCCCTTTGCTCTCACTGCTGTGAGCGTGGTGACCTGCCCCACCCCACCCCCAGAGCCAGGAAGAAACACAGCTGGAGTTCACCTTGTTCCCTGGGGGCTCTCTGGCCCAGGATGGTGAGAAGCCAACACCCCCATCTCCCAGCTCTGGGGACCTACCAACTGACCCTCTGGGGATGACAGTACAGAAGCCATCCTTCCCCGAGCAGGGTGGACAGGAAGTGCGAATTCTCACCATGTCCTGCCTCCCAGCCTCTCAGCAGGATTCCCACCCTACCCTGAAGCCCCTGCCCATGTCCAGGGTGTCCTACTGCCCCCTTGGACCATTCCACAAACCCTCCTCCACCCTGCCCTCATGGTTCTCCGAAGTAGACCCAGCACTATGCACCACACAGGTGCTGGGGGCCTGCTTTTCCTCCCGTGGCGTAGAATGGACAGGCAGCCGGGCACCCTTCCACGGGCTCACTCCCATCAATCCTCTCTCCTGCACCACAGCCTTCTCCGTGCTCCTGGATCATTCCCAACACACAGGACGCAGCACGCAAACTGGCCTGAACATCGCCCCCTTCAAAAGCCTTCCTGACCTTAAGCCCCCCGCCCCCACCCCCGGGTCTGGCCTCTGCTCCCTTTATAAAACTCCTGAGGGCAGAAGTGAGAGGTCCAGATAAAGAGACAAAGGGCATAGCTCTGCCACCAGACTGCTCAGCTCGGCGTTCCTGCTTCCAGGATGCTGGACTTGGACTAGGGACCTCTGTGCTTCTGTGAGCCAGCTTCAGGTCTGTCCCGTTCCCTCCCCACGCTCGCCCCAGCCGCCCCTGCCCCGCCCTGCAGCTCTCTGCGTGGCTCCTGCTCAGGTCTCAGCTCTGGAGTCCTCCGAGGACTTTCCTGACCCTTGTAACTCGAGTGAACCCCCCTTGCCACCCTAACGTCTGTTAGTTTCTTCATAATGCGCTCCTCTACCCAACATTCCAGCATTTGGGGATTTACTGCTGTCACCACACTGAATGAGGAATATGCGGCCACTATTTGTGAAATGAATCTCACAGTCTGTGATTTAAATGTCATTATGTCCATTTTTCAGATCCAGAAGCTGAGGCTCAGAGATGAAGTCGATACTCAGGTTCTCCCAGCTACTAAACAGTGGGCCTAGGGGTGCACTCAGGCCAGCCCACCTCCTACAAGGCCTCCGAGGCCAGGAGACAGACCAAGGGTTCCTGTTTTCTGAACACGCATCTGAAGACAGACCAGGCGCAGGAGTGTCTAAGGAAGTGTCTGAGAAGTCACTGGCACAGCAGCCCCCCGACTCCACAACAGGGACTCAAGGGGTGGAGGAGGGAGAATGGAGGGCGCCCACTTAAAAACTGCAGGGGCGTGTTTCATAGCCAAGTCCAACCCAAAGGCTCCCCCAGGTCTGTCTGGAGCCGACCCAGGAGTTCAGAGGGGCCGCCTCGCCCAGAACGGCCACCGTTGGCACTTGCTGTGTGCCAGGCCCTTCCTGCGCTCCCAGCAGTCACGCTGTGGTCGTCCCCGTTTTCTAGGTGAGGAAGCTGGGACTTTACCGCTGCGGGTGGAGACACCCGGGGTTCGAGCCCAGGTCCCTGCTCCCTCCCGTGCCTGCTCAGGCGACCATGACACGGTCAGTAGGGTGCCTTCCTGCTGCCCAGGAAAGGCGCACCCCATACCCTAGTGAAACCGCTTGGGCCCCACACTCCACGGCCCACGGGAAGGGACGTGACGGGGGACAGAGTCCTGTGGAGATGGAACGAGCACGTGGCATGAAAAGACACAGATGACAGGTGCGAAACAGAGGCTTTAATCAGAACGGCGATGAAGGCGCTAGGGGCTGGGGCCTGCGGGGGGCGGGGGCGCACGGGCGGGAGGAGCCGGGACAGAGGCGGGCACTGAGCCACGCCTCGAAAACTATTTCTGTGACTCTTGTTCCAGCCTCTGCCCAGGCCATCGACCCAGATCCGAGAATTAAGCCCCTGAACTGTGCTTCTCAGTGCTCCTCCTTCCCAAGGGTACGTGGACTCAGATATGAGGAGGGAACGGCGGAGAAGGGCAGGCCTGGGCTTGGGCAGGGGAGAGTCTGCTAGAGCCAGGCCTGGGAGCAGCCCTGGAAGAAAACTCTGGAACGGCATGCTGCCCCCAGCATTCCCTAACTCCCCGGGTGGGCCTGCCCAGCCCAGCCCCTGCCCACCCTCAGAACCAAAGTCCAGGCTTGGGGGGCCATCTCTACCGCACCCTGGAGGGCCAAAGGGCAAATCTGGAGAGGTGGAAGGACAAGTGGGCTTTCTGGAGTCCTCCTGCAGCCTGCTCACCCACCACCCAGAGGGGCAGACAAAGCGAGGCCAAGGGCCTCGCAGAGCGAGGAGCAGCAAGGAGGGGACAGGATGTACTGAAGGAATCCGGGTTCTCTCCAATCGTGATGGCCCCACGGCCGTCTCCGAGTCTCTGCCACCCCCTCCCAGCCAGAAAGAGCTTTGGAAAGGCAGGCCCCACTCAATCGGCCCTGAGCAAGCCCTGCGGGGGAGCGGGGGCGGGGGTGGCTTCCAGGAGCCCAGCACCTATCCAAGGGGTGGCATCCAGAGGCTACTCTCCAGGAGGGGGACAGATGTGGCTATGGCAGGACACCCGGCAAAGCCAAGGGCCAGGAAACAGAAAAGCCAGGATGAGACACTGGACACAGGACCCCACAGACCCAGAGGCAGCCATGAAGGTCACTGGCCAGAAAGGCCAATGCCTCCCCCTGCCTTGCCCCAGCCCAGGCTGGCTACCAGCCTCAGCCTCCGGCCCTCAGGACCCCCAGACACCCACCCAAACATGGCTTAGGAAACTGACTCATGGAGAGCGACCGCTCCAACCCCAAGAAAGGCAACGGGACGTGGGAAGGGGAAGCGATGGGAACAGCAGATACCTCCCTGGCCCCGCCGTGCCACGGAACAGCCGGGTCTTGAACGGGACTGGCCAGAGCGGGGAGAGGAAGGCCAGGAGCAGGGGTGCGGCCCAGACGGCCTGTCCCTGCCCACCCCTCCTCGCCCGTGCACCACAGGGGAAGGCAGGAAACTGGCCGCGCTTTGGTCACTTCCCCCAACTTGGATCCTTCAGCCTTAATGCCCTGAGCCTTCCTCAACCCCACACTCGCAGCCCACCCCAGTAAACAGCCTCTCATCAAACAGAAAGAACAGAGGGAGGGGGCGGGAGGGGGCCATGGCCGGGGGCGGGACGGGCAGACACAGGAACAGCAGGCAGCCTGGATGGCTCTGGCTGCTCTGCCCTCCTAGCACGAGGTGACAGGATGGATGGGCAGCAGGCTCCCGAACTTGAAGTGCTGGATCACAGGGAACTTCTCCAGGCACTGTGAGGAAGGAGGGGGAAGAGCGGAGAGGTGAGGGCGGCACTGGACCCCTGGACAACTCCAGAGGCTCAGACCAGGGCGATTCTAAAAGGCGGCCGTCCGGGGCCGAGGAAGTGGCTTCCTACCTGTCCTTGACCACTCCTCCCATCCAAAGACCTTCCCACTCCACAGCAACCAGACCCACCGAATGAAGAGTGAGGAGGAGAGCGAAAAGGAGAGCAAGAGAAGGCAGCCCAGCCCCACAAAGCAGAAGCCAGACAGAGGCAGCCAAGTGACATCACTTGGCCCAGACAGGGAGCTGGGCCCAGGAGCAAAAAGAACCCTCCAGATCATTGAGGACCTCCTAGCCCAGGTCCCAGTGCTGAACAAGAGGTGTGGGGACACTGGGACACAAGCCTGAGAAGGGTCCAAGGCCCATTTTCCCCAATTTTCAGTTCTTTGGACTGAAAAAGGCATCTTGGCACTTCCGAGTAAGACTGTAAGAACCAGCTGACAGCGCCGTTCGGGGCAATTCCCAGTGGCCCTGTTCATGGGGCAGAGAACGAGAGCCCCGAGCGGGGGGACGGCCCTGCTCCCCAACCCAGCCTACCAGGGCCTCAGCCCTAGAGCTCGGGCAGAGGGGAGATGGAGAGATCGAAGCTGGCCCGGTCCACAGGCAGCAAGACCCCAGGCCCACACCCCTCTGCCCTCTGCCCTCTGGCGGGGGACTGCTTCAGCACCACGCAGGACCAGGAAGAGGAGGGGACCCCAGCTCCCAGTGCCAGCCCCGCTGTGCCTCCCACATAGGCCCTGGTCACCATCTAGCTCTCGTGGGCAACAGCCCTGGGCATTGGAAGATGTGCCTCCCCTCACTCCTCTGGCCCTAGAAATGACCAGAATGTGCTGGGCACCTCCCGGCTGGGACAAAACAAGACATGGCCTCCTGTGAGAGTCCTATCCTGTGACTATGGCCTCAACCTCCAACTTAGAGGGACAAAGGCGTGCCCTGACTGGCCCAGGTCCCCTCATCCCAACAGCCGGCTGCAGAAACGAGGTCATCGGGGTACGGGGACCTCAAGGACGGAAGGGAGGCTGGGAGGCGAGCAGGGAAAGGGAAGTCTTTGTGCGGTGGAAGGACGGGGAGCCAAGCTCAGTGTGGGAGTAGAGCTCTAGGCCACATCCAGGCTCCCCAGCCCGGGGCAGAGAAAGTGGGGAGCAGGCAGCTGGGGGTGGTCGGGGTGGGGGAGGGAGGAGCAACAGCAGTTCTAGGCCAGAGGCAAAGGCTGAAGTGACTGCCATTGCGCTTATGTCATGGAGGAAGTAGTGGGAGTTTTTAAGGGGGGGGCAGGGCCCTGGAATTCCAGAAAGGGTCAAAGGTCAACCTGCTCCTTGCTCTCATTCACAGAGAAGCTGCAAAGGCACGAGGCTTAGGGGGAGGGGCAGGGGCAGAAGTTCTCTCCACTCTGCCCCTGGGCCGCAGAACGGGCAAGGGGCTGGGCTAAGGCCAGAGGCTGTTTGGGGCAAAGAAAGTCCGATGCTCCAGGGCGACAGCAGAGACAGTGGATGGGAGCCTCGGGTCAGGCCTTTCTCCCAGCTAACTGCCCCGGGTCTCACCTGTGCTCCAGGCGGAGCAACACTTCAGCCTGTCCCACAGGCCGGGAGGCCTGTCCAGACCTGGACTCACTGGACTCAACAGGGAGAGGCAGCTCTCCCGCCCTGAGGTGGCCTTTCTGAAGGGGGCATCGGCACAGCGCCAGCCCTCAGGAAAGACAGGCCCCCAGCCCACCGGGACCCTGAAAGCATTTGCTTCCTCAGCTCAGAAAAGTCAGGACAGGCAGCTTGGAGATGCAGACAGCTGGTCCCAAATCCTGAGGCCAGGCCAGGTCAGGCTTCTGTGACAGCTCAGGGCACAAAGCCCCCTTCAGCAACCAACTCTGGCTGGCAGCCCTGGCCTTGCTAACCCGCTTCTGGACTTTGAGACTGGTGGGCTTCACCCCACAGACTGAGAACTCATCTGAAAAATCAAGTCCTTCCCTCGGACCTGTGGCAGGGAGCACGTGATCCCAGGGGCTCCCAGATACCAAAGGCTAAAAGCCAGCTGCTAGCGTACGGACCACTGCAGAGACTCGGTGTTCCTGAACTAAAGTCGCTGCGTTCCAGTGCTGTCCTACAAAAAAGTCTTGTCGCCACACAGCCCCTGGCAAGGCTGCAAGCGCGCAGGGCGGCTGCGCACCCAGCGCTGGAATTTCCCGTTTTCGGGAAGGGCGCTTTGTTATCTGCGCGTGCTCCCCTCTACCCGCGTCCTGAGCTGCAGGCGGCTTTCAGTCACTGTCCTCCTTGTGTGCCGCGTTCACAGAGACGCTGACAACTGTTGCACCAAGGACTGTTTTGTCCTTGCTGCACTGTAGCCATCGTGAATGTTAATTCGCTCCTCCTTCACTCTGCCAACCCAGTTCTTTTGCCTCCGGAAAGAGCAAGCAGGGAAGGGTGGCTCGGTCTCCCTTAGGAGCCCAGGTCAAAATAAGTTTAGCCACTCAAGTAAGAGCCTGCAAGAAGGACAGCATTTAAGACCTGAAGCAGGAAAGGCACCAGAGTCCTGCCCATGACTCGCAGGGGTGGGGGTGGGAGGCTGGAGGGGACCTGCGTCCCTGCCTTACTGTACACAGCCCCCAGCAGTGGGGAGGGCTCAGCAAGGTGACAAGAGTTCCCCATCAGCACCCACGGTGGGACTGGGGAGGCGGAGCGGGGGAGCGGGGGGGCGGGCGGGGGCGTCAGGAACAACAGGACACCCAGAGGGTGGTGACCCGGCCAGAGCAGAGAGGGCTGGCTGCTGCCTGAGCCCGTGCAGCCCCAGCGAAGCTCCCCTCAGATTAGAGAGGTATGTGGGCTGGAACCTAAACACAGGATGTGAAGTCCAGAGGAAGGGGATGGAGGCCGGAGGGGGAAGGGGCGGAAGGGAAGGAGAGGGCCAGGTCTGGTCAGTCCCAGCGCCATTAACCCCTTCAGGGCCATGCAGAACGAGCCAGGCCAACAGGAAGCATGTGTACTACCGAACCGCGCCAACACGCTAAGCCCTCTCCTCCACGCTCCCGTCTCTGCCAACGGGGCTGGAGCGAGCTCTGGGTATAACGCAGCAGGCCCGGAGGACATCCCCCCCATGGGAGAGTGAGGGCCAAGGGTCAAGGCACCACAGACGACATCTGAGACCCCCGCCTGAGGCGAGAAGAGGGGCCTTTGGGGACCCACTGTTCCAGGTGAGGGATTTCATACTCAGGCCCTTCCCCGGCCACGGCCGAGCAGTTTCAGAATTGGTCTGCCCAGATGCGGAGGGAGCGAGTGGAAAGGACAGGGGAGAAACAGAATGTCTTCTCCCCACTTGCCAAAGAAAAGCCACCTCGATGGCTGGGAGAGAACAGAGTGTCGAGGAGGACAAGGAGGACGAGGACGAGCACAGAGGGCAGGAGACCGGCAGGAGACCCTTGGGAGCCTGGCAGCCGCCTCCCAGCAGGGGGCGCTCTGGAAGCTGACCTCTCTGCCCTTCTGACTTGAGCGGGGAGGACCACCTGAAGCAGTCCTTAAACGCCAGCTCCCACCTGCCCAGCGATCAGACACAAAAGTTTGAAAAGCACCACTTTGGATGATGCCTCCAAGGAATAAAACCCTTTCCCAAGCATGTCTTCATACTTGCGTCCCCAAGGCGACAGGACTGGGAGGGACCTTCAGCCGGCTGACAAGGGGGAAGGGAGACTCCTCCTCCCCCCACTAGGGCAGGGCCTCGCCTCACTCGCGGTGCAGAGAGGGCCTCAGTCCAGTGCTTTCCTGACAGTCAGGCCACGGATGGAGATTCCGAGGCCTCCAGTGTCAGAGGGGCTGGCCCCAGAATCAGAGCAAAACAGTGGAGTGGGAGTGGGGAGCAGCAGCCCCAGGACCGAGCGCGCCCGCCGACCCCCACTCACCTCTGCCTTATACATGCGGATGAGACCCTGGTTCACCTTGGACCAGGAAGGGACAGCGCTGATGTTCCACAGCTGATTGGAGTGCTCTGCAAAGGGGCCCGTCTTCATCTGGAAAAAGAGAGGCCACGAGCTGGCGAGGTGCCACTGGAAGCCCCGCCCCTGCTCCCCTGCAGCAAAGTCAAGCGATCAAACACATACACACATGCACGCACACACGCACACACGCACACGTGCACACGCATGCACGCGTGCGCACGTACAGGGACTGGGGCGCACACGTGCACAGAGGCACACGTCAGTGCCAGAGACGGGGCCCCTCTTGGCCTGCAAGACCCAGTAGGAAAACAGCAGCCTCACAGTCACCCTGTTTCTTCAACAGCCAAAAAAAGGGGCGCCTAATTCCTACCACCCGCCGAATCCAGCAGCCTCAGAAAAATACAAAATCCACCCGAGCCCCTGCTGTGGCTCCCACGAACTCCCCAGAGCCACGGGGTACCTGCTAGCACGGGGACCCCCTCGGTAAACGGCAGCAGCAGCCTGGACCCCGACCCTCCCCAGCCCAGACCCACACAGGTGGGCTCTGCCACAGGGCGCTTGGTCTGCACCTGCCACCAGCGAAGCAGAAAGAGTCGAGGGAGGGGTCGGTTTGGAGAAGGGCCGAGGTGGGTGAGACCAACCCCAGGGACCAACTGCAGGCGGGAGATGCGGGAGGAAGGTCTGTTTCGTGACCTGGTCAGGAAGTGTGAGAGGGACGGGATGGCAACTACAGCAGCAAGGGACAGGCGGGAGCAAGGACGGCTCCATTCCCGGTCCCTTCCTTCCCGGGAAGGAAGAAATTGTGCAGTGAGCCCAGCGGAGCTTCCATCATGTGAGAAACCACGGCTCGGAGGCGGGCAAGTTGGTGTGGCCGAGCGTGGCCCTCGGACGACACAGGCCAGCACGTCTGTTTTTATGAACGAGCAGTGCCCGGTCCCTCTCAACCATGCCCCTCTCCCCAGCTGACAAACACGGTTCAGCACCCTGAGCCCCAGGCTTCAGAAGAAAGAGTCTGAAAAGCAAAGAGGCTCAGCTGGCAAGGAAGCAGAGACTTGGACCCTGCGTGTGTGGAAGGTTCCAGAAGAGGCTGTGCGTAGAGACAGGGCTGAGGGAAAGCTATTCCAGGGAGAAAGGAGGGGTCCAAAGCTCCTTCTATGTAATGGGCATCACAAGAATAAAGGCCCAGGAGCACACCACCATCACACGACAACCGTCACCACCGTCACCCCACCCCCACTGCCAGCCCCTCGGCTGTGATCTGCTCCCACAGGCCACTCCACTTCTCCCGTGAGGGCACGTTCCACAAAACCACCATTTTACCCCGTCGTCTCCCTCCTTGGCCCAAGTCCCCCCAACCCAGTCTCAGCCCCCAGGTTCGGTAACAACAGCCCCTTCTTCCAGCAGTCAGGCCCTAGCCCAAGGCACCAGATGACAAAAGCCACCCTAGTGTCCGCAGGGGTTTTCCTGGGTCGGTCCCTTCACCCAGAATCTTTCCCCTCTTCTACCCAAGGCGCCCAGGCCTGGCTTTCACAGAGCTTTGTTCCACTGTCCCACTCAAGCAGGCTCCACCCACCCTCTACCCACCCCGCCCCCAGGCTCTCTGCCCCCTGGGCCAGTCTCTAGCCCTCTCTTGCACACTTCCAGGCCCTGAGCTCAGGGATCACGGGAGCTGTGTGGCCGGTTTCGCTCTGGTCAGAGCCTAGAAGTAAACCACCCAGGAAGCAGCCTGCTGGCTCCATCCCGCAGCAGCAGCTCCAAGGGACTGGGCAGCAAGGCGGGCAGATGGACACTGGGAAACCAGAGGCTCTGCTTCCTAGTGGATGACCAGCCTCATCCACTAAGGGCACGGGAGAGGGGCCCCAAGAGGTCTTTCTGGCCTACTGGCAGGGCCAGGGGGAGTCCCTGTCCCCCACCCATGGAAAAGCCAGAGATGCTGTTTGTTTGCAGGGGCTGCCCTACTCCCTCGGCCAGGCCTATCGTGTCCCAAGGTCTCACTAAGTCCTTCGGAAGGAGACTTTGCAACTCTAGGAGAGGAAAACAGATGAGGGAGAAAAAGGAATGGGGGCGAGAAGACAAAAAAAATTAGCTCATTCTAGCCACAAAGGGAGAAGAAAAAGAGCGAGAACAAGCAAGCAAGCTGCAGGCCCGCAGTGACCCCAGGGGAATCGTGTGAGTCAGAGCAGCCATATTGAGCAGGAAATTACTCACAGACGCTGCGTTCCTGCCTCTCCACTCCCAAGAGAATCGGCCTTTTGTAAATGGTTCCTCTGTCAGTAACTGAGGGGGGATGGGGCACGGGAGGTGGGGGGAGGCTCTGCACAGCGCCTTCCTGTCAGCTCCTTCCCTTCCAGCTGAAATCTGATCCCTCCCTTCCCAAAACTCCAAATTTAGAAGCCAGATTGAAACTGAAATTCTTTTCCTGCCTGCCCTGGGCTCTTAAAGGCGCCAGGGCTGTATTTCCTGAGGCTGCAGAAACCCTGTGAGATGAAGTCCCTTCTTCCGGGATGCCCAGGGCTACCAGGACAGGTCCCAGGCCGGTCCCCCAGCCCCTAAAGAGCTAGGGAGAAGCCTGGTTCCATTGCCAACTTCTTGTTTTGTCTAATCTCCCAGTTCCAACAGCCCCAGGGATCCCCGGGTCCGCAGTGGGGATCCCTTCCATACCAAAGCACACAGAACTCCACGCCGGCCTCCCGGTGTCTGTGTCCCCAGTGTCAAGCCATGGGCCTCCCTTTGTCAGGGTGTGCCAGGCCAGGCCACTTGCTCACCAACTAGGAGATGCAAATTCTAGCCTGAGGTGGAAGGGGACAGAGCTGGGGGTAGGCCATACACGAGCTCTGGAGATCTAGAATAACGTGTGCTGCGATCAGCAGCCAGGCCAAGTGGGCAAAAAGGGGCCCTCACTAGTCACCTCAGCTCTGGGGCACGCACCTGCCAGCGTCCAAGTGTTGACCACCATACCCAAGCACCGAGACCTCAAGTGGAAACCAGGCCCTGCCGAGATGGTGTTGAACTAGGGCCTGCCACCTCTCCCCAATTAAATGTTACTAAAACCCTCTCCAAGTTCAATGTGCCTTTAGCGCCACCTAGCGGCCACTGCAGAATTTTTCTTTAGCAGAGGAACTGGGTCCCAAACTTTGGGAAAGCTTTTGGGTTTTTCCACCAGCATAAGCAACCAAACAAACAAAAACACAAAATTTTAAGCCGGAGTCAATTCCCATATTTCCCGAGGCTTCGCCTGGCTTTCCTCCTTGTTAGTTACTGACAGGGACGAGAGGACTAGCCCACCACCAGGGGGAGCCAAAACAGCTTAGCTTTTTACTCGCAAGTGAGCAAAGCCACAGCTCAGCATAGAATGTGCACCCCTTTCCCCCACCCTCCTCCTCCAACTCCTCCAGGGGTCTCCCAGGGCTCGGAAGACCCTGGCATTCCACTCCGGAGAGCAGCATGTGACTGGCTTTCTTGGCAGCGAGCCAGGCTGCACGAGTCCTCCTGACCTTGGGCCAGCTCCACTGCTGAAGGCAGCAGATCTCTAGGTGTGAAGGGGTGGCCACCCAGCAGTCAGTCCCGGGTCTGTTTGCTGACTTGGAAAAACGTGTCGTTCCCCTCTGGCCTCTGGAGTTTGGAGGAAGCCTGAGCTGAATGCTGACCAGGAGGAGCCTGGCGCTGCAGCTGCTGAACCGGCTTTCACCCCTTTGCAGGGGGCGCTGCAGCAGGCTCTGCAGCCCAGACGGCAGCCCCCCCAGGCAGGGGTCCACGGGTGTGCCAGGGACAGCGCTGGGGCCAGGAGACATGTGTGCGGGCCTCAGGAAAGAGAACGGGGACAAGAGCCTCTCCAGACAGCAGAGCCAGAGCAGCCAAGGAAGTCTGGTGGATGGGCACGCAGCAGGGCGGACGAAAGAGGCCCTGAGAGCGATGGGTCCCTAACACTCATGTGTAGCCACCTGAGAAGTGTGTTTAAATACAGGTTCCTGGCTCTTGTGCCCCAAGACTCTGATTCAGAAAGCTGGGGTATGGCCCAGGCATGTGCATTTTGACAAGGTCCCCAGGCAGGGTCCCCTGGAAGAGTAGTCCAAGACCCACCCTCAGTGGGACAACAAGGCCACTTAAACGAGCCATAGGATGGGCTGGGGACCCGGGCCTGCTTGTCGTCACCTCCGCACTTCCCGGCCCACGTCCTCACACACTGAGATGTGTCCCTTCAACAGAGATCCGCCCTGCTGTCCACTCCCAAGTCTCTCCAATTCCTACAGCGGTTTCGTCCTATGTGACCACACGCATAGCTCCACAGACCTCGTGGGCCCCACCTGCAAGATGCTGACAGCCACCCACCCTTCAGACCTGCTGCATCCGTCACCAAGCCTAGCTAGTGAACAAGTCAGTCCCTCAGCTCAAGTAGAAACTCCCGACCCCTGGTTTGGGGAAGGAGATCCTGGACGGCCAGAAGTTGACTTAACCTCTCAGGGGAAGAGCGGGGCCTCCTTTTCAACAGCCTGCCTTCTGGGGCCAACCCTGCCATCTTTAGGCAGCAGCCCTGGCTTTTCTGTCCAAAGCCACCGGCCTCGGTTCACTTCAGCCTGCAGCTGCTGTGCACTTCTCCCTCACCCCCTCTGCTCACCTCAGTTATAAACAGGATGCATTCCAGAAACATGTAGTCCTTGTGGTTCTCGTTCACGGCCTTCTCATCGACGAAGTGTCTGGGCTCCAGATACGGGTGATCTGGGAAAGACAGAGAGCGCCGGGGTTCAGAACCAGGCGCTCGTGCCACCGGGGCACCTCGGCCCACACAGTGCACACCCACCCCTGGGCCGCAGTCCTGCCCACATGCCGTGAACACTGGACCTCGAAGGAGCAATAAACGGCCTTGCACGTGTGTGTAATGTAGTGTAATAAGCTCTGGCTCTGCTTCTTTCTAGCCATGTGACTCGGTCGCCTCATCTGTGCAGTGGGAATAAGGACAGTACCTCCCTAGCAGGGCTGCTGAGTGCCACCTGGCGATCACGAGCACAGAAGAGTACTCAGCATGCTGCCTGCACAGGTGTGAGTTCAGGGTGGCTGATCTTATGCTGACAAAGACCTTCCGAGGGTCACTGCGAAGGTAACGTACCTGGGAGCGCTTAGGGCAGTGCCTGAACCACACTCACCAAACGGTCATTTGTTAGTATTATTTTGTAGGCAGGTAATCAATCCCATGTCAAAAAAGGAGTTACCGCCGCACCCTCAGGCATTCGTCCTGCCCATGGGAAGTGGGGGAACCACCAGAGCAGGCCAAAACAAGCAGCCCACTGCCCAGCACTTGGTGGCAGCTCCCTGATGGGCTCCATGCACACGGCTCAGTAATGATGGCGGAGGAGTTGGTCGCCGAGTCAAAAGAGCCCCCAATTTTTAACATAAAACCCCGCAGCTGCTGCCAGGAGCTGGGGCACACTTCACACCAGGCCATGTGCGCCCGGCAAGGGCCCTTGCTCCAGCCCATGTCACCTTCCATTATCTCAGCAGAGCTCTGCCTCCACCGCCCCCCGCTGGCCACGCTGGTGCACAGCAGAAGGTCGGCAACAGGCGGCCTCCATCAATGGCCAGCCTAATGCCTGCTTCACAAGTTGTCACTGTCTGGGCAGGAGGAGGGCCTCGGGAAGGGACACAAAACACGCTCTGGAGGGTGGGGGGGTACACAGCCCCCTTCGGTACCTATCAGCTGTGAACTGCCCCATATGAAGGGCAGAAACTGGAAGTCATCCAGGCCCCACACGCCCTGGCTGCCTGCCGGCTCCATCCTGTATGTTTTCTGGAGCTTCCGCATCACCTCAAGGTACCTGCACAGGAGGGTGGGGAAGAGAGGGGAGGAAAGAAAGAAGAAATCAGGCTCGACCCTTCGGCCGCCGGGAGCACAAGGAGGCTGGAGACCACCACTCAGAGCGGACTGGCCTGCTTCAGCGAAAACCTACGCGCGCCAGCTCTGATCAGCTGGCACTCTCAGAATAACGTAGCTTGATTTTTTTCTTCCACACTCAGCCTTCTTTTGGCTCAGGAAAGGGGTAAAACACCACGTGGGAAAGGGGGTTCGTGCCACCAACTCCTGACGACATGAGACCCGTGGCAGGAGCCTCAGCTTCCTAACTCCAGCTCTGCCCATCGGAAAGTCGGTAGAAGTTGAAGCAGCTCGTCTCCTACGGCCTTTCAGGGTCAAGCTCCGCTGTTGTCACTGGGCGGCTGCATCCGAGTCACCGTGAAGCTCCAGCGCAGGCGTCACTGGAGCGGGGCGTGGAACGGGCACTGTCAGCGCTCTCTGGTGACCAAAACGCCCGTGCTGCCAGGGAGGTGGTTTGGGCAGCGAGGTGACCGCCTGGGTTCACCTGGCTGTGTGACCTCAGTGGACAGCTCTCGGTTTTCTGTGCCTCACTTTCCTCATCCATAAAATGGAAAAGACGGCTGCTACTTCCTGGGGCTGTTGTGAGAATTACCGGCCTGCGCTGCTTAATGACGGGGGTACGTCCTGAGAAACGTGTCGCTAGGCGAGTTCGTCATCGTGCGACCATCACGGAGTGCACTCGCACACACCTACGTGCCGCAGCCCAATGAACGTGTTGTGTGTCAGGCACTTAGCACGTGCCTCCACGTGGTGAACACCATGGGAGCCATGACTGTCACCGTGTAACATTTCCTTCCCCTGTTTTCACTTGAATTTGAACCTGTTGGAAGAAGTGAGTCTGGACATCCCATCCACAGCCAGAGCCTGATTAGGACAGGACCAGAGAACCGACGGCCACTCGGGAGAACTCTCCAGCACGCCGTCCCCAGTCTGACAGTGACAGGGAACGAGACCCCCTCGCTCCTCCTCTCACGGGCAGCCACCCTCCTGCCCTCCTCGCACTCACCGGTTAAACACCGTGAAGACAATGGCTATTTGGTCGTCCACCCGGAGCACCCCAATCTTGCAGAGACAACAGAGGAAAGCAGCAAAGGCTGCTTCGTGTCCTGGGGAGTAAAAATAGCCGAGGTTGAGTCTTCCAGAAGGAGTGGGATTGTTCTTGGTCTCGCTAGTGTCCGAATCACTGATAACTGCCCCTCTAAGAAGGGAAACCAACATGGAGACAATGAGGCCTCTTCCCTATCTAGAAAGATCTAGGCCCTTTTAAGAACTAACAGTACAAGAATTCTAATCCTAAAAGGCCTATAGCCATGCCACCCTGAACAAGCCCGATCCCGTCTGATCTCAGAAGCTAAGCAGGGTTGGGCCTGGTTAGTACTTGGATGGGAGACCACCTAGGAAGACCAGGTGCTGCAGCACTAAAAAATAAAAAATAAAAGATTGTAAACTGACAAGGTCCCTGCAATCTGAGGTCAACCAAGGGTTGCCTCGCCTAAAAAATAAAAAAAAAAATAACCCTAACAGGCCTAGGCTGTTGACTTCTTAAACGGGCACTTACACTTTATTTTGCAGGTCTGACTGGCTCACCGAGTTCACCCTATTTATTGAGCACCTACTAAGTCAGGCACTAAGGAGACAGTCCCTGCCTTGTTTTATAGTTACGACAGACACTAAATATTCAATCACCTGTATGATTCTAGCTCTAAAGGAGAAGGTAGGGTGATAATTGCAGGGTATCACAGAGGAAGGGTGACATAAGGATTCGAGGTTTCCCTAAGGGAGTAATATTCATGTGAAAGATGAATAAGAATTGGCAAGGTGTGGGAAAAGCAAAAAGAGCATTCTAGCCAGAAGAAACAGCATGTGCGAAGGCCCTGAGGCAAGGAAAAATTTTTGATATGTTTCAAGAACTCTTAGAAGGCCAGTATGGCTAAAGCAGAGAGCAAGGGAGAGGTAAGATGAGGCTGCAGATCAGACAGGCCTTAACAGCCACAGTAAAAAGCTCAGGCTGTGTCCTAAGAACAATGGGGAGCCCCTGAAGGCTTTAAGCAGGTCACATTCTAAGCACGGCCCCATTGCAGGGTCAAAAGGCACGCCCCTTTCCTTTCCCACTTATGTCAGATAGGCATGGTCAACACTACAGAAACCACTGGACTCTGGTTTCCATGTCACAGAAAACGCAGTTGGAGGGAGGAGAAGAGAGAATGTTTCAATGACTTCCTGTCCTATTTCTGCAGAATGAAGGCCCTTGCAAGGGCCTGGAAACTTGCGAACTGCTACTGTCACCTGCACAGTTTCTGACCATGACCAGCCAGAGCCGAGCCACCATCATCCAGGGGCAACCATCACTCTTGCACACCTGAGAGCACCTAGAGTGCAAGAAGAATCCACTCCCCCCGCAGACCTGGCCACTCTCCCCTCCCGTGTCTTTCTCTGTCAGTCTTAGTGAAAGCTTTACCCCTGAAAGTCTCAAAATTCTTGATAAACCCGTTCCCCAGCAACAGAAGGAGCCGACACAAAACTTTCCCAGGACCCAAGTCCGAAGGCGCCCTTCTCCAGGCCTGCCTCTGTAACCTGGGCTCCTCGTGAGGATTCCAAGCCCCAAACCCCAAGCAAGGGGAGGGCCCGAGAGAATGGAGCGCTTGCATTTGCCTGCATCAGGGTAGAAAAGAAAGGAAACGCAGGTCTGCCGAAGCAGGGAGCCTGCTGGGCCACTGACCACGGTCCCATGCCCCCTGTTGGGTGTGCGCATGCTCCCTCTCCTGGAGAACTCGAGAACACAGGGAATGTGGCTGAGAGCAAGGGCCGTAGGGAGAGGGTGGCCACCGTGCTGCCAGAGGCTACGGGCTCTTTCGTCTCTCAAGGCTTCTGTAAGTGCTGCCCTGAGGTGCAGTAAGCGCTCAGTAAATCACCGTCTTGGTGATGATGATGAGCTCACAGAGAGACCATCTTTACAAAGAACAGGCATCAGCTCTGCGCACACAGGAGCATGCGTGTGGCATCAGCTCCCCCTGGTGGACCGAGCCAGGGCCGCAGGAGCAGCACCGGGCCTGGCACCCAGGAGCGCTGCACCCCAGCTGACCCGGACAGGCTGCCTACTCAGGGATCCCCCAGACAACCGGAGCAAAAAGGAAGCAGCCCAAGAAGAGAAGGCAGTGAAGCCAAATAAGTGCCAGGAACGGCAGGTACCTGTGCCATAGTCGATGCGCGTGGAGTTCCCCACTGACTCCTTTAGGTAAACAGCCACCTCAGGCACAGCAGCTGCCAGATGGGTGGGGACCACTGTGGCCACCAAATTTTCTGCTTCCTGATAACAAAAGAGACACAAAGTGGTGGCAGCAGATTAGGCAGCATCCAGGTAGGCAAGTGCCCAGGCTCCCACGCCGGGCGGCCTGGCTCCCAGCTCTGACCGGCCGCAGAAGGAAGACGAGGGAGAGCATTTCTTCCTACACGACAGAGACTGCGCTGGGGTGGCTTTTCATCTGCTCACTCTTCCTCCAGGTGACAAGGTTCTGGCGGCAAGACCGCAGGGATCTGAAAGGAAGCCACTCCATCTCCCATCTGGTCTCGTCGACATGCCCATGGGTGTCATACTTTCAGAAATGGAGTTTGTGCCACGTGTCCACCAAAAGACATACACAAGGACTTCACAGCAGCATTACTTATAGTAGCCAAACGTGGAAACCACCCACAAATCAAATGCCCAACAGTAGAATGGATCGATTGTGGTACGGTCACACTTTGAAACACCATGTAATAGTGAAAAAGAGCCACTGTTATGCACGACCACGTGGCCGAATCACGCAGACACAGCACTGAGCAAAAGAAGCCAGACATTCATATGAAGTCCAAATACAGGCAAAATCTATGGCACAGAAATCAGGAGCAGTGGGGGGATTTCAATTAGGAGGGGTCACGAGGGCCGTGCTGGAATTTCTATAGACTGATATTGGTGGCGAGCGCAAGGGTAAAAACATGTTATGCTGTACAGTTTTAAGTTATAACTCGATAAAAATCTTAAAAACAAAAAACAAAAAACAATTCCGTGTGCCATCTCAGAGTCCAAAGGCAGCCGGGACCACTCCTAGGACAGAAAAGTATTTTGCTGGGTCCTTAGGACACCCCTCTGCTCCACGGGCCAGAGAAGTTGAGACCCAAGTTTCTCTAAGTTCAGTCTGGCATGAGACTCTCCAGGAGACCTGCTGAAAACCTGGATTCCTGGGCCCTACTCCAGACCTGCAGACTCTGCTTTTCTAAGCATGGGGCTGCGATCCTGCATTTGTTTCTTTGTTTGCTTTGAACGGGTATCACCTTCATGTGATTCAAAAATGATCACATTACAAGAGATGCATTGAGAAGTTCCACTCCACCCCGTTTCATCCACCCTCCTCTTCTCTGCCCTCGAAAGGAAACCATCGCTTTCTTCACCTTTTGTGTATCCTTCCACAAGGATGTGTCTCTGTCACTGCAAACTGAGCAATACGAACATCTTTTTATTTCTTCCTCTTTCTTACCCAAAGGCAGCTTGCCACGTGCATCACAGGCCTGGCTGCTCTTAACCTGACAGTGACTTGCGGTCGCTCCCTGAGCTCCCTTGCCAGACTCCTAAACTCCTTTACAGCTGCACAGCGCTCCAGGGGTGGACGTACTAGTTTATTTAACTGATCTCCTGCAGAGAGACACTCGGGATATTTCAATGTGTTGTTAATACAAACGATGACCTACTAAACACCCTGCGCAGAGGACTACACACCCACGTAGTGATTCCCAGAGACGGCTAGGGCGGAGAATAAACACGCTTGTACTCTGGTAAATCAAACTGCCATTTTAACAAACTCCCAGCGACTCCGATATGCCTGAACGCTGCCCCCAGCCCAGCCCCGAAGCCTGTCTGCGGCCGTCTCACCTCGTCGAGTTTGGCATACCAGGTCCTGTAGGCCTTGTTCCCGAATCGAGAGGGCTGGTCCACTGGAGGAGTCTCATCGATCCACCTGTCCAGCGTGTTGAGAAGAGCGACCAGTTTCTCAATGGCCTGTGGAGGCAAAACAGAGGGGGCCAAGCCACGATGACCAGTGGTCCTATGCTAGAGCCACAGAGGGAGGTCCCAACCGCTGCTGAGCCGTGACCGCAAGGCATGACGCTCGCGGGCACCCTCCTTGCCTCTCCCTTTCTTCCTGACCATCCTGAACACGGACAGGGGGCCGGGGAGGAGAGCTTTACAGAAAGACACTGGCGCTAAGCCGACGGATGGGTGTGGCGTCGGCACCCCAGTCCTCCAGCCGGCCTATATAAGGGGGGGCTGCTGGACGAGCACGAACTGCGGCCCTGGCCTTCTTCCACAGACTTGACTGGCTGGGTCTTCTGTTTGGTACACAATACCTACTCAAATGACCAGTAATCCTGCTGCCCAGAAATAAATTCTATTAACATTTTAACACACTCTTCTATTCTGTCTTCATGTGGCGTTTTGCATTGCTGATCGTGGTGAGAAGTTTGAAGGCGGATGGACCTGGATCCAAATTCCAGCTAAAGCACCATTAGCTGCCGCCAAGACCTTGAGCAAGTACCTTTAACTCCCTGAGCCTGTTTCTTCATCTCAGAAACAGGCACGATGATAAACACTCTCTAAGGCTGTCACAAGGACTTCTTGGCAACCGAGAAGGCTGCCCAGAGCAGCGTCCTGCATAAGGCGAAGTGATAGTTATCACGTACAGACTCTAAATGTGGGTCACAGGGCACACGCTGCTTTGTAGTTGATTTCCTCGTGAACTTCATTCCACATCGACATGGAAACATAATTTTATGATAGCCTCTAATAGGCGAATAATATTCCGTTGTACCAGTGTACTACAATTTATTTACTGAATCCCTATCTATCAAATGTTTGGGCTGTTTCCAATTATTCACGACCACAAACGCCATGATAAAGCACCCGGCAACTCACCCTCTGTGAAAATGCTGGATCAGAGGCATGAGCATGGGGAAGGCTTTGGAGGGCCGCCTGCGTTCGCGAGCCCACCCCCCAACCCACAGCAGGCAGGGACTAAGAGTGCAATCGGTGTCACAGGCCAGGCCAGCATCGGCACACAAATATTCAGTGAGGAAGTCAGGTGAGGCTGTCTGTCCAAATCACGGGTCTGTGAGGACGTGGCTGACAGAAATGGGCCAAACGAGGGGCAACGAAGGGCTCGCGGGGCGCACGATGCAGAGAACGCTGTGAGTCAGGCCGCCCTTGGAGGGAGGGACCCTGCCATGAGGCGGATGGTGCCTGCATCTGCTGGGCACAAATGGCATGAGGGGACGTCTCCAGGAGCTCCTGGCACTGGCAGGAACCAGCAGGACAGTGCCCACAGGAAAAGCTACAACAAGGAGACCCATCAGGTCTGCCGTGGAGACCGCAGCGACGCGACCCCAGAGCTGTGTGCATACTGGGGAGGGAAGGCGGGCGTGAGCCGGCGAGACACGTGCCAGCCAGTGCCCCTGGCTGCACGCTCCAGGGGGCACAAATCACATCCCCGTCCATGTAAATAGTGCCTCCGGTCATTGTGCAACATGACAGCGGCCCTCCCTCACCTCCCCTTTCCCTATGCTTGAGGTCTAGGAAGATGGGAAAAAGACCCCTGTAAGAAGAGAATGCTCCCCCTGTACCCGGCTGAGTCAGAGGGCCAGGGTGACACAAAGCTACCTTGCCGAAATGTGACAGAAAAGTGCGGACAGAGCCTGGCTTTGTGAAGAATCAGGTCACCAGGAACACAGATGAGGACACAGCAAACCTGACCCCGTGCAGCACCTGGGACTTAGGAGGGAATGGCACAATAATCCAGGCTCCAGGAAGCACCAGCAAGGCCCACTGCAGAGACCTCAGCCTGGTGAGGCCCTGAGCAGGATAAAGACGGTGCCCCAGGCCGGTGGCAGCCAAGCCCTAGCTGCTAGCTCAGCTGGGCCAATAAACAGTTCAAAGGCTCCTAGCTCCTTTTTCTGGAGAGGGTTTAAGGGGGCTGCCTCTATTGTTTGGCTAGTTGGGGGAGAGGGTTCAAGGGGAGGGCACTGTGGCCTAGAACCCCCCAGGAAGAACGCAGAATACTTTGAAGCAACACCGCTCCCGAGGCCAATGCTTCTTTTCTAGATTTCATGGACAAGTATTTTACCTAACGATTTCTTCGTTTTGCCCTCATTTTAAAAATCAAACAGAGCAACAATAAAAAATAAGCCTCCTGTCTACCATCACCGTTATTTTGCAAAAGTCCAAAATTTTAACCCCCAGAGAACAGGACAGACGTAATCTCAAAAGGAGTGGCCTCTAAACATGGGCCTAGATAAGCTCACCCCGTCACCCTCATTGGTTCCCTCTGCTGTGGGCAGCCTGGAGATCGCCACCCGAGGCCACTCTGCCCTCACCCCGCTACAGCCCCGCACTGGGAGGCAGGAAAGAGGAGAAACAGGAGACCCAGGCGGAAAGAGGGCCCCCACCTGGGGGCCGAGGCTACGCCCCATGACCGTGCCTCCTGCTGCCCCTGCCAGCTGTGGGCAGAGACTGGGAGACCCCTGGAGACCGAGCTAGTCACCTCTGTCCACCAAGTGAGGGGCAGCCCATTGCCCCGGCGCCGGGATGAGCCTCAGCTCAGGAAGAACCCCAACTGAAGCAACAACATTACTGGAAATTTCAACTGCAAATTAATTAATAACGATAACATGATCTAGCATGTTGCCAGGCACTGTGCAAAAAACGCCCTACTTGTGAGATCTCGGCAAATCCTCCCAGGGGCCACGAGTAGGTCTGTGGCTCTTCCCACTCTGTAGATGAGGACATCGACGGTCAGAGGGAACAAGGCCACTCAGCTCAGAAGTGAGAGGTTATCGAAACCAGATTAGCCTCACTCCAGAACCCAAACTATTAACCATGTTGCAGTCCTGGCAAAGGGGCAGCCCCTGGGCTAAGACAACACCTGGCTGCTGTGGACAGCGCCCATAAAAGGCTCAGGGGCAATTAAGGGATGTGAGAGGGGCTGGCAGCCCAGGACCCGCTGGGGTAATTAACCTGTGCCCCTTTAATTAGCCTTCCGCACCACACTCCCCAGCCCGCTGAGCACAGCTGAGCCTCCCCTGCCAGACTCAAGGGGGAGCCCTCTCTTCCCCCAGCCATCTGCACTCACAGCCAAAGTCCCAGAGCACTGGTGGGACCAAGAGGAACCCGGGAAGACATTGGTGTGCCAGCTCCAAGAGAAGTTGTCAATCCCACGCATAGGCCTGGCTCCCCATAAGTGACAGACCAGGACCCTGGCCATCCAGCAACCAGCTAGGGCGCAGGAATATGAAGGCTATTAGGGGAATGTGAGCCTCAGAGAAGGCGGAGAGGCTGGGCCTTACCCAACAGGCTGGCTGGGGCTGTGGCTCAAGAATCGCCTCAGGCCCGTATGTCTGAGATGAAAAGCTCAAGGTGGTTCCGGGCTTACTGGGGCAGGAACCCAAGAGGGCGCTGGAGGCCTGGGACCCAGCCCTGGAAGACGGGACTCAGCCCTGGAAGACGGCAGCCAGCAGAGCAAACAGCTCGCAAGCCCACAGCTTCCCATGGGTATCAGCGCCCCCACAGCTCTTGCCCTCCCTCCACAAACAAGCCTGTCTCTGAAACACAGCCAGAGAGCACCCCCACCCCACCCCGGCAGTGTGTGCCCTTCGACTCAGCGTTTCCTCTGCTGGGAATGAATCTTTAGGAAATAACACCCACAGATCTAGGTGCAGAGGCATTCGGAGCAGCAGTGTTTAGGGAAACAACCTAAAAGTCTACAGTTGCGGGGGGCGGGGGGCAGGTGGGTGTTAAACAGCTGAGGCGCATTTCCACTGCAGGAGGGGGGATTGCTCACGGGCAGGCCTGGGCGACACTTCCCGAACGGCTAACAGGGCTGCCCCAGGAGTCAGCAATGAGGGGGAACGTGGGGAGAGGCAGCTTTTTCGTTAATGTTATACACGTTTCTATCAGCAATCTCTTCAGTTAGCACATTTACTTCCTTTGTGATCTTTTTCAATTAAAAAAGTTACATAAACATACCAGTTAGCAAAAATGCAAACTATGAAACAGCATATTTACCTTGATCTCACGTTAACAACTATGCATAGAAATATAGACACCAAAATGTCAGCGACACACATGTCTGGGTGATCTTGTTTTCAGCACTGGCCCTGCTGTGGGCAGGGACACACAGTGACTCCGTGGAGCTATTCTGGGACGGGCCCTGCCTACCTCAGAGACTTTGTACTCGAAGGTCAGCTTCTTCCCCTTCACACCTTCGTTGAGGGTGAGGATGAATCCGATGTAGTCGGCGTATGCCTACCAAAGAGAGGGAGGGGCAGGACGAGGAGAGGGCTGTCAGACCCCCCAACTCTGTACTCCCCAGCCGGTTCCCAGCTCCAACCAGTTACCAAACCGCTCCAAGCTGCCCTTGGCTCCCAACCCAGTAGCAGGAGCACTAGAAGAGTAATGCTGACTGCCCCAGCCCTGCCCTCCACCCAAAAGCCCTGGCAAGCCAACGACGCCCGGGCCTCCACCCAATTCACTGCATGCACGTGATCGCTGCTGTCACGTGCATGCAGTGACGTGGCAACCCCACGAGCGAGATACCATCACTGTCCCCATTCTACATACATGAAGGAACCAAGGCTTCACAAGAAGTGACTTGTGCAAGGTCTCCTAAGACCAAGATCTCATTAGAGGCGGAGTAGGACCCAGCCAGCCAAACTGTAAAGCAGAGTGGCCCAGTACTTGACCATTCATTGTACTATGCCACCAGGAGTCCAAGGAAGCCACCAAGGTCCCTCCCCTGGTAACATGTCTCCCCCACTAAACAGGCCAGGCTGTCTGCCTACAATGCAGATGGCCTGCTCCCCAGAGAAGGGAGCGTTTTCTGCCCACGGTCAGGCCTCTCAGCATGCCCGCGCCCGCCCCCGGCTCCCAGCTGGGCGCCCTGTACCCTGCTGGGCCGCAGGCTGTACCCAGCACAAGGATGAAAGATCACCGAGGTGCAGGCCGCTGGAGAGGGACAGTTCCTGGGAATCCGCGACTTCTGTTCCAACTTGTTTCTTCCTCATCCATCAGCCCCTTGCCTTCCTCCTATTCAAGCCCTGAGGACGCCCCGGGCATCCCAGCAAGGCGAGATGAGCCCTGACAAGCAAGCACGCGGTATCTGGAAGGGAGCGTGGCCCGCAGCAGGATCCTCCTGCCAGTCTACACGATGGCCGCAGGGAGAAATGAGGAGTCACACGGCAGACCCAGTGGATCACCAGCAGCAACTCTCCCAGCCCAGGCCAAGTCTGAGCCCTCGTCCTGACTCTGGCCAGGGTCCACAATCACCCCTGCGAAGTACGCTGGGATGCAAGGAGGAAACGACAAGGGGCAGTGTCACTATCCACAGTCCCTGCTCCCACATGGGTCCAGGTCTCTCAGTGACTAAAACTCAGGACAGCCTTATGAACACGACTGTGCAAGGTCTCCACTGATGCTGTCGTCATCATCATCATCATCCTCCTCATCAACACTAACAGCAATAAAAATCACACCTGCTGCTCAGGAAAGCTCACTATATGCCTGGCGCTGGACCACGTGCTTTTGGGGCTTTAAATCACATAAGCCTCCAAACAACCCCACTTTACAGTAGAGGAAACTGAGGCTCAGCCAGGTTAATACTCGGCCTAAGTCACAAGAAGAGGAAAATGGCAGCCCTGGGCCTTGAGCCCTGACCTCTGACCCCAAGCCCATGCTCTTGGCCACGGCACTGTGCTGCCTAGTCAAACACTGTGGGCCGCAGCACAGAGTCACTTGTCCGGTCACAACGAATCCATACGTTTCACGGAAGAGCTTCCGAGTGAGTGAAAGCCTCTCTCGGGCGTCGTTCAGCATGCACACCAGAAGGAAAAGCGACAAACGCGTTTCCGGAAGCGCTGTTGCCTAGAGCAGGGCTGGTAAACTTTACCTGCCAAGGGCCAGACAGTGAATATTTTAGGCTCCCCGGCCCATACAGCCTGGTTAACAAATTCTCAACTCTGCCCTCGTAGCGTGGAAACAGCCATGAACAAGAGATAAACCAATGAGCGTGGCTGTGTTCCAATAAAGCCGTATTTACAGAAGCAGGAAGACAACCAGACCACGCTGGCAGGCAGTAATTTGCTGACCTGTAGCCTAGCCCAACATCGGCACACAGACTCCTAAAAGAGAATCTGCCAAGCGTGCCAGGACCCCAGGAGCCTGCCCTTCCCTACAAGTGACACTCCCTACCCCAGCTGACCAGACCCAGTGTAGGCACCTGGCTGGAGCTGGACCCAAGGCCTTCTCTGGGAATTTGAAATTAGCATTGTTTTTCTTAGGCCCAGTCTTTCCACGGCCTGACCACGGCCCAGGAAGCAGAAGCTGTTATCTTCTGCCCACCACATGGACTGAGCAGCACAGAAAGGCGGTCTGCCCCACAGTGCTCTAGGTCCCAGTTCGCAGGTATTTTTAGGCTCAGCCACTTCCCCGGCTTAGGTTCTCACGTAATAACCTCCTCTCCCTTTGATACACTGGCTCCCTGACTTGCTGTTACTTGTAACCGAGGATCAAAGTGATCTCTTCTATCATTTAGGACACTCGTGTTCAACAAATACAACACTCAAGCGATGGTGTAAGAGAACCAAGAGCAGAACTCTCCAGGGCTGCCCTGGGCACAGCGTCTGAGTGCTGCCCCTGACAGGGATGGACAGTCATCTCTGTCCCCTCCCTCCCTAGCTCCTAATAGCTCTGGCTCCAGGAGCAAGAGGGTCAGGGGCTCACAGCCTCAGTCATGCCTCTAGAGAACCACTGTCTTTGAAAAAGCTCGGGTTTCTCATCCCAGTGCTGACCCTACAGTGCAGACACCACT
>NW_011888876.1:930920-968006 GCF_000151845.1 Pteropus vampyrus
ACTGGCCTCCTGCCTTTCCTTTCTCTGCAAGGAAAGTAAGGTATCAATTGTTGAGGGAGAAAAATGCCAGGAGACCTGGAGGCCTAAGGAGTAGGATAGAGAATCTGAGACAAGAGCAAGGCAAACCCCTGCCCATTTCGAAATTAACCAGGGCCCAAGAAAGAGACCAAACTCCCTTCTTCCTCCCACCTGTTCTGCAAGTCCTGGTCCCAGAACCCCAAATTGAGACCCCCCCTACTATTAGTAAATTGCTACTTTAATAAGACGTTAAATTAAAAGCTTTGTTTTTATGGGAATACGTGTTCCACATTCTAAATAACCAACTTGCAAATGATTAATGGGAACACAGTCCTTTTCTAAGTTGAAGAGAACTGTTACAGGAAAGCAGATAGCCTTCCTGACTTTATTTGACAAGGAGGAAAACCTCCAGGCCAGACCCTGTTCCTAGGGAAGTCTATCCTACAGGAAGCATTGCAACAGATCACTGACGAAACACACACACGAGCCGCCAGAACATAAAATCCTAAATCAAAAAAAAAAAAAAAAGAAAAACAACCTGCAAACTCGGGACTGTAATAAATGAAGTCAGATCCACAGTCTCCCCAACATCAAGTTCTGCCTCTGATAAAAGGCACCACTGGACAACTGGATCCCCTAAAACCTCTCAGTATAAGATGGAAACATCCAACGTTTGAGAAATGTTTCTAAAAACTCCCAGAGAATATAATGTATTATCATCCACCATCCAGGAACCAGTTCACATGCCTGACTTGCGCCACCTTTGAAAAAGATAACGGTAATCCACACTGAGTTACCGGGCACATCCCATGCTTCACACACACCATCAAAGGCACACACACACTCTACATCTCCGTGAAGAAAGTGTAGCGGGGCCATTTTAAGAGATAAGAAAACAGGCTCACAGAGGCTGCAACTTGCCAGGCAGAGCCGGATCTCTTTCACTCCAAAACCCCAGGCTTTCACCACTATACTGTGTGAGTTAAGCAGTTCTCTCCACTTGTCCCAAAACATCCGGTTTCAAACTTCAAAGAAGGACCAAGTCCAGGGAACTCGGATCTTCCCAACCATAGCTAACCTCCTGAGCCTTCACCCCTTTCAGTGCACAGGTTCTCTCCCCTGCCCACCATCTTCAGACACATTCACCTCGCTGGTAATTCTGGTTGCCTTATAGCCCTTGATGTCATCACCAGAACTTCTAAGGGAACATGTACAGAAATTAAAAGAAATGTCTGGTTTTGAATACCCTAACGGATCATACCCAATTCTATGCTCATCTGTTGGAAGGAGTGGGAGCCTCTTGTGACCTTCGAAATTTGAGACCTTTCCAGGGATGATAAAATGTAAGACAGGGTAGAAGGAATATCAAATGCTTTCAAAACATTAGCTGTGTTTGGCCGATCTATCTGCTCCTGACAGAATTTTTTAAGTTTTCTTAGCTCGAGAGGGGGGAGGGGGATCAGCAAACAGCTTCCCCGTTCTCCAGGTTACAAGTCTCTTTAAGAAGATCCTTCCCCTAGCTATTTGAGATGAACTAAAAAGAGACCACAGTGTAAATAAAAGTTACAGATGGTGGTGCCAGAGAGAGATTCGCTCATCATCTTGCACAACCAGCCTTTTTAAATTAGTGGTTTAGACGACCAAGGGCAGTTTCTCTCAATAAATTCTCAGCCACTGAAACTCCAGAGGCCAGCTTCCCAGAGAGGGAGGTGGATGAGGGGCGGGCAGATGTGGAGGAGGCTGGGACTGCGGTCCAGCAGGCCCAGGCCGACGGAGCATCCCCCAAACCCTGAGCAGGGTCTGATAAAGAAGGCAGCCCCCATCTCTGGCATCTTCCCCACGAGACCAAGCGCAGCGCGGACGTGTCCAAGGCCTCCCCTTCTGGACAAGGCGCTGCCCACCCGACCCTCGGGTAGCCGGACGCCCCGAAGTCCGGTGCATTGCGGGCCACCCACCGAACCTTCGTAGCCCCGGGTTCTTGCTCTGCCCCCAGGCCCCTCACCACTTCTCCCGCAGGGCCCCTCAACTCCAGTTCCTCCTCGGGGCCCATCGCCTCTTACCCATCGAGTTCCTCTATCTCCCGACCCCCCCACCGCCGAGCTGAGCCCCCAGCACCACACCCCTTCCCGGTCCCCGCGCCTGGCACCGCCCCCGCGCCTCCACCCGGACCCCGCCGGTGCGTCCTACCTGGCGGCGACTGCCGCTCGCCCTCGGCCATCTTCTTCCTGCCAGGAGCCGGCCCGGACGCCTGCAGTCTCCTCACCTTTCACCCCCGCACTCACCCTTCCTTTCCCCGCGCTCAGATCTTTTTGCAGAGAAATGAGCACCGGCCGGCTATAACCGAAAACCTAGAATTAAAGTCACCCCGGCGAAGACGACCGCCATGTCGGTGCGGGGCACTCAGGGAGCATGCCCAGCAACGGCCGGCTCGCGGCGGCAGCGTTCACCGGGGGCGGCGGCCATGTTGGTGCGGGGCCCCCGGCGCATGCGCATCAACGGCCCGCCGACCGGGCGCAGGGCACTGGGAACGTGGCAGCCATATTTTTGCGGGGCGGGCGAGGGCCGTTTGCGCAGCCATGCTTTTGCGGGGCGCTCCCCACCTGTCATCTTTATGTGTGGTTCTGATCCTATCCTAAGGGATGTTAGAAGACATTCCCCTGGCAACATGGTTGTGTTTTCCTACCACTCTGAGAGCAGCGCTCAAGGACACCAAACGGACTGAGATGGGTGCACACCACTGCCTCCAACAGTTTGGACGGCATTTGGAAGTGGGAGAGAACGAGCTGGACCGCGGTCCCCGAACTCCCCTCTTCCCGGTTCCACTGCCTCGTGACGTACCCCAACCTCTAACTGCGCCCCCGGCTCCGCCCCGCGTTGAGGCCCCGCCTCCGGGCCCACCCCGCACTGTCGTCCGGCCCCGCGCTCGCGCCCCGCCGTGGGCGCTAGCAACTGTCTTGTCCTGTGGCCCCGCCCAGAGAAGTCCGCCTCCCGGAGAAGCCAGCCGGGGCCCCGCCGGGCCGCTGGGTGGGCATCGGGCCGCCTTTACTGGCCGGCGGAGGTGACTCGGCGACCTTGGCTAGGAGGCTCTGGCCGGAACCTATCTACCACAGCCGCTGTGCGGACTTTGCCTATCGCGGGGAGCGGAGCAGACTGTGTGCCCACGGGCGATCTGCAGAGATGTTGGCTTTCGCCGCCAGGACCGTGGTAAGTGCCGCCGGGAACCCGGCCTGGTGGGCCCTGGACGCGGCGGGCGGTGGGCCGGACCAGCCATGCAGCTGTGCCCGAATGAGGAAACAGGCACACAGGCTGTCGAGGCAACACGACCAGGAGGCCGCTGTCCAGCCCGGCCGGCAGCTACTGGTGTGGAGTCGGTAGGTGGGCTTCCCCCGTTTGACAGAGGAGACTGAGGCTCAAGGTCAGAGGCCGGAGGGAGCCCAAGTCCTGTAGCGCTAAATTCTAGCGACCCGGAAAAGACAGTGGCACTCCGGCACTCCGGAGGACCGGGAGCCTCTTCTCACAGTTATTCTCTGATTCATGCACCCTTTGCAAGCTCAGCCTCGGCGCTCTCAGCCCAGGCCAAAGTCACTTCTCCAACCCAGTCCAGTTGGTCAGCTTCCTTGGGTTTATCAAATGGCCCCTGGGGAATTGTGTATGGCCAGAGAAACTCACGTGGAGGCATCAAGCTGAGCTGCTCAGAAAGTCCTGAGAACTGGCAGGAGGTGGCAGGTGGCAGCCCCATGCTCTCCCTCTTTATCAGTCCCTCCCCCAACCTGTCCACATATATCCCTCAGTCCTTCCCAGAGGGCAGCCTGGAGCAAGGTGCTGCTATCCTGATTTGGGTTCCTTTACACTCTACTCTAAGCATATCATTGATTGGTTGTATTTCCCTCTGTACCAAGAAGAATGTTCAAACAGGAACTACCAGGCGGAGAGCCGAAAGTACCTGTCCGCGGGCCTGTGGTAGACAGGCTCTTCCAGGATCCTAAGGCTCCATGTCACTGCCACCTGAGCTGTGTCCCCATCCCACAAACAGACTCTAGGTCATCCTCCAGGACCTGCTGGGTGACTGGATCTCTTTACTGCTCGGGAAACTGAGGCAAGGAGAGATTTGGCTAGAATTCCATTTCTGGTAACTCAAACCTAGCCCAATCTGAAAGCCATTATTCTTTGGTTTATTTTTAATATTTAAAGGCTTCCCCTCTTGGCCCCCAGCTGAATGAACCACAGCTCAAGAGAACCAGGCTTTGGTGGAAGGGTGGCCTAAAAAGGCTTCCAGGAGTACTGGAGGGAAACGGGATGGACAGGGCTCTTAGTAGCCACTGTCCGCCCATGGTCTTTCCCAGTGTCTGCTCCCTTGCACCAGTCTCTGTTTCCTGGACTGATTTTAGAGTTGCAGTGTACTCAGCAGCCAAGCAGTTTCTGTCCTCCAGCCAAGTTTTCCTTCATCAAACAGACCTACACGGAGTGAAACAGGTGGATTTTTTAATACTTCTTGGCCTGCCTCGCTGGCTCTGGGCCTATCCAGATAAAAAAGGAGGTTTTTCCAGGTCTCCTCCTACTCCAGTGCCCACCACCAGCCTCTCGGGCTCTCCCCATTTCTTACTTCTAGAAGCTAGGGCAAGTGGAGCAGCTGCTCCTGCCCCAGCCACAACCCCAGATGCCACCACAGCCACCAGAGACATCACCACTGCCACTTCTGCCTCCCCCCTGAATATTGGCTCTTATCTTCTCTTTCCAGCCCAGGCAAGTGGCTCCCTCTTACTAGGTTCTGCTCGCCCACTCGGTAGCACAGTTAGGCTTAGAGAGCCAGCCCAAGGCAGACAGACAGGGCTCAGAACCTCAGTCCTGCCATGGAAGACGGGCAACAGAAAGAGAAGGTATGGAACGGAGCTTCCGCCACTCTCCTGCTTACTGCTGCCAGCAGCCTCGGACCCACCTGTCTCTCTCTGCTCGCCTCCAGAGTCTCCCGGACTCTCTCTTTCTCTGCCACCTCTCACCCTCCTTGCCAGGCCACTCAACTTTCTCTTGCCATAGCATTGCCCCCACACTATCCCTAACCCCACCCACAGACAGGAGAAAACCCATGGCTTTATCTCCACCCAGAGATGCTGTAATCATCTGGCTCTCCCTGATTTTCTCTTCTTCCCTCCTGTTTCTCAATCTGGCAAGGGTGGGAGAAGAGGAGGTGGGGACGTCTGGGAGGGGGCAGTCACCTCACTGCCGGCTGACCCATCGCCCCAGGGTAAGAAAAGAGGGGCCCCTCCCTGTCACCTCTGCCATCCCCAACATCCCGGGCCCTGTCAAAATCGGTAGCCATACCCTCCCTCCCCCATCCCTACCTATATCCCCAGGCCTCTGAGAGGTGGACACGCCTATAGCTCGAAGGCTGGGAAGCCAGGGCGGGCGTCTCCCAAGAGGCCATCTCTGACCCCAGGGATGGGCATATAAATACCTGGGGACTGCGTCTTGGGGTTGCCAGGGCCTCTCACAGCTGGCGAGAGAATGAGCAGAATGTTCTGCTGTCTGCAGGTGAAGCCCTTGGGCTTCCTCAAGCCCTCCTCCTTGACGAAGGTGTACAGCCGCTTCAAAGCACACCAGGACTCCCTGCCCCGGCTGCCCGTGCCTCCACTCCAGCAGTCCCTGGACCACTACCTCAAGGCGCTACAGCCCATCATCAGCGAGGAGGAGTGGGTCCAAACCAAGCAGCTGGTGGAAGAATTTCAGACTGCAGGGGGCGTAGGGGAGCGGCTGCAGAAGGGGCTGGAGCGCAGGGCCAAGAAGATGGAGAACTGGGTGAGTGAGAACTGATGGTACACCGGTTCCCCCCCACCGTTCCCACGGAGGGCCAGGGTGCCAGGGGCCCCGCTGGAGGCTGCGGGTTGTTGTGAGCATCCCACACTGCAGCCCGTCGCTGCTGCACACGGAATCTTCCCATCCCCACCACTCTGGTGCATTCATTTGTGCCGCAGTTTCCCGAGCACTTACTCTGCCCCTGGCCCGAGGCAGAGTGCCGGGGAGCACGTAGCTGGTGGCCTCTTGGGGCTGATATCCCAATAGGATGGGAGAGAGGTGATTACACAGGGCGGGGTTGGGCTGCACACAGCCGGTGGGGGTCCACACCAAGCCTCAGCAGGTCAGGGCCTCGGACTCTGGAATCGGGACCTGAGAGAGTCTGGGGTCCGGCAGTTTTCCAATCTTGTTTATACCGAACTCCTTCCGATAGAATCTTCTGGCTAACGGGGCGGGGCACCCCGTTTCCAGTCACAGGGCCCTTGAGGCGCTCTGCCCAGCAGACTCTCACTGGGGGAAGGCCCACACCTGCAGGGGCTCCCCTTGTCTCCTGAGCCCTGGGCAGAGGCTCAGATCCCTGGTCGTGTGGGACCCCCCGGCTGAAGGGCACCGCCAGGTGGAGATGCAGGATGTGTCACCCACCTCTTGTCACGACGAGTGCAGTGACTTATCCTCACAGTGAGCTCCCCCCAGATTGCCTTGACCTTGAGATCCAAGCGAGCGGCCACTCCCAGCCTGATAACAGCAAACCTGAGGCCACAGGGGACCAGGGTCCCCAGTGCCACACTGAACCTTGAGCTCGTGCCTTCCTGGAGAACGCCCACTCAGGACAAGCGAAAACTCGGTTCTTCGGACTCTCTTTTTCTATGTCTTTCCTTTCTTTTCTTTCTATCAAGTATACATTTTTATTTCTAAAAGTAGCGAAATCACGGGGCAAAAATTTGTAAGATAAAGAAACACGATTTCCATTTCTGCTTCTCTTCCGCCACACCCCGGCTTTCCTGCCAGTCTTCTTTCTTCTCCATCTTTTTCTTGGCAGTGGTGTCTGATTTGCTAACGCCGATTGGCATAAGCTAAGGGGCACGCGATGGGACACTGCTCGCGGGTTTAAGCTGGCAGAAGGTTCTGGGTCTGAGCATTCATTTTGAGAATCTGTGCTCCACAGAGAGGGCAGAGGGGGACCAGCCAGGTCCCCTGGCCCTAACCAGGAAGGGGCACCGGGGTCCCCACCCACCCATCCTGACAGGCTTTGGTCCTTTCCTCAGCTCTCCGAATGGTGGCTCAAGACGGCCTACCTCCAGTACCGCCAGCCCCTCGTCATCTACTCCAGCCCCGGCTTAGTGCTGCCCAGGCAGGACTTTGTGGATCTGCAGGGACAGCTCCGGTGAGTCGCTGAGGCTGGCACAGGGCCAGGAGGTGGCGGGAGGCAGGGCTCCAGGCCTTTACGGAGTGGGCCCTGAAGTCCACTTCCCCCAGGAGATCGGCAGGGCCCCAGCCCTGTTCATTATCTTTCATGCCCACAAATAGCCTTATGAAGTAGGGAGCATCACCCCTATTTTACAGATAGGGACACTGAGGTTCAGAGCACTGAGGTTGACAAATGCCCGAGATCACCGTTCAGGACCTGGGACAGGAAGCAGGGTCTTCTCAGCTCCCAAGCTTCAGAACTGTTCACCACCACTCTGTGGTCTGGGTCCCCTCCCTCCCGCTAAACCTGAGGCTGTCCACTACCCCAGTCCTGGCGCTTCGCCCCTCCTTCCCTCTTTCTTCAGTTTACCACAGGGGTGACCTTTGTACACAGTCTCCTTTTCCACATTCAGCTATGTCACTTGCCCTGGCCTCTGTTCCAATCCTACCAAGGATAAAAATACCGGTGACCGGGATCTCCTGCCCAAGTACCAGCCACCGGTGGCCACCACCTGCTTCTCTTAAAGGCACCAAGGCCCCTTGGGAAGGTCTAGGGGTTCAAGTCCAGGAACTCCAACTGCTGGTTCCCATGTGGGAGGCCAGGGGCAGCCCAGGCGTCAGGCATGGTCACTGTGGCCCAGACAGTTCGTGGAGGAAGGCTGGGTCGCGAGGTGGCCTGGGAGACACGGAGGCTCAGAAACAGGCAGGAACCTAGCAGAGGGGACCCCCTCAAGCCACTGCCCTCCCATTCACAGTCCCCCTTCCCTGGGGTCCCAGTTCTCTCTGTAACTGATGCCTGACAGAAGGGTGACCTCTGTCCAGACTCCAGACTGTGGTTCAGGGCCTCAGGCCCTTCGTGAGTGGAACCAGTTGGCACTGACCCCTAATCTGTCCACGACCCTGCAGCCGCTCATCAGCACCTAAATTTTGCCAGGCCCTTGGCCAACAGCCTTTCCTGAGTTCTCCTCATCGCCCCCTAGAGATCGAGTGAAAGCAGGCTCAGAAGAGGGACCTGGGATTAAACACAGGTCCTGAACTTTGACTCAGCCAGGCTCCTGCCAGCAGTGAGTGCGGAGTGAAGTAATCAGGCCCTCCCTTAACCCTGCAGGTGTTCCTTACCCAGGGGCCGCGCAGCTACTGATCTCTAATTTCTTCCAGGTTTGCTGCCAAATTAATTGAGGGTGTGCTGGATTTCAAGACAATGGTTGACAAGTGAGCAGCCCGCCCCCCAACCCTACCTGCCTGGTTAACACAGCCACTCCCGCCCTGCTCTGTGAGACCCCAGGCCCCGGGTGCCTGGCAGGCTCAGAGTTCAGCCACTTTCACTTCCTGTTGGCCCCGGGTTGGAGAGACAGAGCCTGGGGATTCGGATGCCGAGGTCCTCTGCTCCAGCTGCTGCAACTTCCTCCTGGTGACCTTATGCTGAGACGCCCCTGGAATTGGTGTCCCAGCCAGAGAGGCCCCTGGGGGTTGACTGGCTCCTTCATCTCCCTGTGGCAAACTAGAGCCTGGAGAAGGGCAGGGACTTTCTTGAACCTCCTGACCCCAGCCCAGGTCTGTCAGCCCCGTGCTCAGGCCAAGGGAAGTAGGGACCCGAGGGTCTCCAGCACTGCTCACGTGAACCCTGACTCGGCCTGGCCCAGCCCCTTGCTGTACCCGGAAGCTCCCTCCTCCCCCCTCCTCCCCTCATACTTTGCCCAGCAGTCCCCTCACTGTCCCTCTGCCCCACAGCGAGACCCTGCCCGTGGAGCACCTGTGGGGGAAGCCGCTGTGCATGAACCAGTACTATCAGATCCTGTCTTCCTGCCGCGTGCCAGGCCCCAAGCAGGATTCAGTCATCAACTTCAGGACCAAGAAGTCGCCCACGCACATCACGGTGGTGCACAACTACCAGGTGGGTGGGCCCCACACATCGCCCCGACGCTGCTGCAGGGGAGGCGGGGCAGGGCCTAAAGTCCGCTCCCCCAACACATATGCCCGTGTGCCCCCAGGAACGGGCACGCCCCGGACGTCACCACTGGGTGCCCAGTTAGGCCCCGGCCTCAGGGAGGCTACGAGGGGCCATGGGCCTGCCTGGCCTGGGAAGAGCGATGCAAGACATCCTTTCCTGTCTCTCACCCTTGGCCTGACCCTGTCCGCTCCGCTGGGCCCAGGACAGCACTGGCTGTGACCTCTGGGTCGCCGGGACCAGAGGAGGCTGGGGTGGGAGGTGACTGCTGCCAGTCTGAGACCCCCACTGGCCCCCTCCTCTCTCCACCTGCCTCTGCGCCCGGACAGTTCTTTGAGTTGGACGTGTACCACAGCGATGGGACGCCTCTCACCTCGGATCAGATCTTTGTGCAGCTGGAGAAGATCTGGAACTCGTCGCTGCAAACTAATAAAGAGCCCGTGGGCATCCTCACCTCCAACCACCGCAACTCCTGGGCCAAGGCGTACAGCACCCTCATCAAAGGTGTGGGGCTCGGGGGAAAGGGCAGGGGGCACAGCCTACCTCTGCCCACACCAAGTCCTCTTACCTCCAGTCGTCGTCACTCCTGGGCCAGGGCGTACAGCACCCTCATCGAAGGTGCCCCCGGGGTCCGGGGATACATCCCGACCTCTGTCCACACCAGGCCGTGGGCGGGATTCAGTTTCTCACTGAATCCTCTCGACTCAGGGCAGGTGTCCTTAGCCCCGTTTCACAGATGAGGAAACTGAAGCTCAGTGGGGTTAAGTTCATTTCCCTCTAATAAGTAGCAGCCCAACCCCTGCTGCCACAGCCCCTCCAAACCCCATATTAGTCAGGGGCATTGTCCCCGAGTCAGACCCCTGTGTGGGATCCCTGACTGCCACGCTGGCTCCCCGTGAGACCCTGGCCTTCTGTGAGACCCTGGCCTCGTGTCTAAAGTGGACCAGGTGTTGGGCCCCGCATCACGGGCTGCTGTGGGGCTGCAGGGCCCCGTTAAGAGTGAAACACTCGGCGAATGTCCTGGAGGCCTCCCAGGCCGCCCCAGGCCTGACAACCGCATTTTGTGCCCCCTCCCCTCCCGTGCCACCTGCAGACAAGGTAAACCGGGAGTCGGTGCGCTCTATCCAGAAGAGCATCTTCATCGTGTGCCTGGATGCACCCATGCCTCGGGTCTCGGAAGACGTGTACCGCAGCCAGGTGGCTGGCCAGATGCTGCATGGGGGTGGCAGCAAGCTCAACAGTGGCAACCGCTGGTTTGACAAGACACTGCAGGTAAGGACCTGGCAGGGCCTCGACTCCCAGCCCAGACAGATACCCACACTAGGCACCCCGACAGCGTCGGGACTTCCTGCCTCTCACGTGGGCGTCCCTGGACTCCCAGCCCATAAATCAGGTGGAAGCCATCAGCTGGACGCCACTGTAATTACCGGGCAGTCAGCTCGTCATTACTGGGCCTGGCCCAGAAACTGTTGTCACCTCCAACACACCCCTTTAGCACATCAGAAAGAGCCTGGGATGCGAGGCCGGGCAGAGCGGCACAGCCTTGGCCGTGGCTTTCCCCCGCTGCGCCTGTCAAGTGGGGTGGTCGGACTCCCTGGTAGAATAGCTGCGGGGGCTTAATGAGGTATGTGGGCTCAATGGGGCAGGCCCAAGGGCTCCGATGAGTGTTAGCTCTTAATAACAGTAGTAAGTCAGCATGACTCCTGAGATGGCTTCAGAGAGGCTCTTCCTATGGGACCCAACCAGAGAGTGGCTCCAGGGACCTGGGGCTGACAGGTCCCTGTTCCCCTCCACAGTTCATCGTGGCAGAAGATGGCTCCTGTGGGCTCGTTTATGAGCACGCAGCAGCAGAGGGCCCCCCCATCATCACCCTCGTGGACCACGTCATGGAGTACACGTGAGTGTGCTTCTCTCACTCTCTACCCGTTTCCCAAGTTCCCAGTGACAAGTGACACAGGGGGAATGGCATTCTCCCTTGTGCCTGGGAATCTGTTTCTTCAAAGGAAGCCAGGAGAGGGCGTAGGTTTTAGAGCCTTAGAGACCTTGGTTTGAATTCTGGCTCTGCCACTTCCCAGCTGCATGACCCTGGAGAAGTCCCGTCCCCTCTCCAGGCCTCCTCCATTTGGCCACTTGAAAGCTGGAGTGAAGGCAGTTTTAGAAGAGCAAGCCCAAGAGTCCCCCTGGGCTGGCCCTCTCCAGCTTCAGGGACCCATCCTCCCCACCCCAGTCCCAGGGATGGACCCAGGCTCCCCCAGCACCAGCATGAGCCTGAGGCCCCCGTATCCATGCAGGAAGAAGCCCGAGCTCGTGCGGTCTCCCATGGTGCCCCTGCCCATGCCCAAGAAGCTGCGGTTCAACATCACCCCCGAGGTCAAGAGCGACATCGAGAAGGCCAAGCAGAACCTCAGCATGTGAGTGCCAGGCGCTGCGGCGGGCCTCAGGCCCGACAGGCTCCCATTCCAGGTCTATCATGGTCCACGCTGGTTCTGAGACTGCCCCCCGTGGCGATGGCGGGGGCCACCCAGTGCCTGTGCTTCACTTGCCTCCTCCCCACCCCTCAGCATGATCCAGGACCTGGACATGAGTATCACGGTTTTCCACCACTTTGGGAAGGACTTCCCCAAGTCAGAGAAGATGAGCCCCGACGCCTTCATCCAGATGGCCCTACAGCTGGCCTACTACAGGTGTGCCCCGCCCCGCCCATGAAGGGGGCGAAAGAGCGGGGGGGCGGAGGTGGGGACGACCTGCGAGGGGTGTGCTCACCCCCGTCTCCCACCCAGGATCTACGGGCACGCGTGTGCCACGTATGAGAGCGCCTCCCTGCGCATGTTTCACCTGGGCCGTACCGACACCATCCGCTCGGCCTCCATGGACTCACTGACCTTTGTCAAATCCATGGACGACTCCAGTGTGGCGGTGAGAGGTTTGGGGCAAGGGTGGGTGAGCTGGGCTTGAGCTATCAACTTTCCCATTCACTTTGCCAACACACACTGATTGAGCACTCACTGTATTCCAGCCCCATGGCGGACCTAGGAATATAACAGAAGATGGAGCCATGAATTTAGCTCTGAGCTTCCTGGCAGCCAAAGAGAAAAGGGAACTATTTACGTATTCACTCATCAGCAATGAGCTTCTTCCCTAGAAGTTCCACTTCCTCCTCTCAGGGAGCTCAGAATGTAGTGCTGGGCAGGGACTGGGCTACTGAGATGGGTGACAGGAACAGAGAAGGGACAGTGCTTCAGCTCCCTCTTACCCTCACCCCCATAGGAGCACCAGAAGGTTGAGCTGCTGAGGAAGGCCGTGCAGGCCCACCGATCCTACACTGACCGGGTGAGCGAGCCCTTCCTGTCCCTGCTTGCTTGACCCTTGGCCTCTCCCACCTGTCTGTCCATCTGCCTATCTGTCCCTGCAGCAAATGGTTGCTTACCCTTAGCTTGAACCACCCCCTCCTGAGCCTTGAGGTACCTGGAGCAAGGCTGAACATCCCCATTTTAAAGGTGGAGAAATTGAGGCTGGGCTCAGCCAGTGTTCCAGGTTCCAGGCTCACCTCTGGATCTTGTGTCATCCTCTCCCCAGCTTCCTGGAGCCCAGGATGCTAGGGGTGTACACAGTTGGACAGACAGCAGGGTTCCTGCCGTCTGACATCGAGGGCTGCGGTTGGCGGGGGGAGGCCTGGGTTCCCATTCCAGCTCTGTCGCTTGTGCCTGTGTGCAAGGCTCTGCCCATGTTACACAGACAGCTATTTAGATTTCACTGCCACCCTGCAAGAGAATGTCAGTGACTGCCCCATCTTATAGATGAAGACACTGAGGTTCCAAGATGTAAATGACCTGCCAAGGTCCCACCACCAGGATGGGCCCCGGCCATCCAGCTCTAGGCCTGTGCTTTTAAATCCTACAGTGCCCTGCCTCCCCGGGCAGGTCTCTGGGCTTTAGTCTCCCCATGTGTGAAATGAGGGCTCTACTGCCCGGACGCTCTGGTCTTGCAGGTCCCAGGGGCCGCTGAATGAAAGAGGTGTTGCTGCCACAGCCTTCTGGGGAGGGCAGTGGCACTCTGCGGGCCCACAGCCCCTGCCCCTGACCGCGCCCCCTTCTGCAGGCCATCCGCGGGGAGGCCTTTGACCGGCACCTGCTGGGCCTGAAGCTGCAGGCCATCGAGGACCTGGTGAGCATGCCTGACATCTTCATGGACACCTCCTACGCCATCGCCATGCACTTCAACCTCTCCACTAGCCAGGTGGGCCACTGCCCCGGAGCCGTCTGGGGACCCCTGCCCTCTGAGCCCCTGCCACTGCCCTAGCTGCCCTGGGGTGGGGTGGAACAGAACTTACTGGAGCCAGAGCTGAACAAAGGCTGCACTAACTAGAGCCAAGGTCTAGAACACAGTCAGACCTTGGTGGCGGTGTGGCCCGTGCAGGCCATCACAGGCCGCTACCAAAGTAGCTGAGGAACTGGGGTCAGGGGGCTTCACTGCAGCTCAGGCAAGCTGAGGAGGAGTCAGCCCCACCCCCGGGGTAGGATCGGCTTCATTTATTCACTGATCAGACGTGAAGGAACAATCCGATCCACGCCAGCCAGTGCCAGGCACTGGGACACAACATAGACTACCGCCCCTGCCCCCAGGGGCTCATAGTACAGGCTGGAAGCACAGGAACTGAGGCAAGGACGGCCCTCTGGGAAGTGCTGGGGGCTCAGGCAAGTCCCAAGGAGAGAGCAGCTAAAAGCCCTCCAGGAATGTCAGGGGAGTCTCCATAGAGGGGTGATGCTAGAACTGTACCCCAAAGGACAAGAAGGAGTTACCTGTTTGATGGAGAAGAGGAGAAAACATCTCGGGCAGAGCATAGCGGGAACAGAGATGTGGAAAAGCAGGCCAGCACCACCCCAGGGCTGGAGGGGACCTGGCGGGGTAGGGACGAGAGCCTTCATCCTGTGCCGCCCCCAGGTCCCCTCCAAGATAGACTGCGTCATGTTCTTCGGGCCCGTGGTCCCGGACGGCTATGGCGTTTGCTATAACCCCATGGAGGCCCACATCAACTTCTCCGTGTCAGCCTACAACAGCTGTGCCGAGACCAACGCTGCCCGCCTGACGCACTACCTGGAGAAGGCGCTCCTGGACATGCGCGCTCTGCTGCAGAGCCACCCCCGGGCCAAACTCTGAGCCTCCCGAGCTCGGGCCTGCCAGCGCCACAGCCAAGCCACCTCCGGGTGGGCCACCCACCAGGGCTCCACTCTTTGCTCCCTCTCCCCTTGGGCCTCACAGATTAGACCGAGCCAGGAATGGCACCCCTTAGTGGGGCCGGCAGGCCTGAGCCAAGTGCCTTCCATGAGTCATCCCAGCACCTGCAGGGGCCACGTCCTGGGCTGTGTTCAGAGGCTGAGCAGGACGTAGGCCTAGGCACTCGGTGCATCACCCACATAGGCCTTCCTCTGGGGAAAGGAACCAGCTGAGCCCATCCCCCACCAGGGTGGGAGACCAGGAAGTCCTTTTCTTGATGGCTCAGCTCTGGCCAGTTCTTACCATTTGCACGGCCAGGCCAGGTCTGACCTGAGTCCCCGAGCTCCCAAGGACCTAAAGACAGGGCTGCCTGGAGCAGGGGCTCGAGTCCTCTCCAAGCTGAGAGGCCAGGGTACGGGGTGTGCTGGAAAAGGGAAGGGGACGCCCGGGGCCTCGCCCAGCCCGCCTTGGCCCGTGGGGCCATCTCCCGCTGGGCAGCCATGCTCTTTTGGAGAATGTGGCTCAAGAGCCCTGGCTCTCTCGCTTCTACTCGGCTTGATTCCTGAACCACATTTCTAATTGTACGATAACACGCAAGGTAATTAATAAAGGGGAAATTTGTTGTCGAAGAGGCGTTCCAACCGAGGAGGCAGGCAGGTGGGGGCGGGCGCCTGGCTGCCTTCCAGCTTTCCCTGCATCTGGGGGCCGGCGTCCAAGCAGCCAGTGGGCCTAAGAGGGGCCCTGAGGCTCAGGTCAGGGAGCCAAGGGCCAGCTCCAATCATGGGGCCCTGGGCCAGAGGGGCACCAGATCCAAGACTACATCCTCACAGACAACTCCCACCTACCCGTGACCTGGGCCTCTCCAGTCCCATGGGCTGTGGGTGGGGACAACTCTCCCAAGGGGCTTTGGGGCCCTATAGGCTTGGGCCTGGTGGGCCTTGTGTGGCCGACACCCAGAGCCCACGGCCTCATCCTGCTGCCTCCCACTGAGACCAACAGAAGTGGTGCTCCAGATCACATGGCCATCTGCTCAGAACCCGAAATCTGCCTGCCGCCAACGCCATGCACCTGGCACAGGCGGGGTGTCCTGCCAAAGTCAAGTGAGCTGTTGGTAGAGAGAGGGGTCTCTCCCTCCAAGAGGGACACTCGGGCCCCTAAGGCGGATGTGAAAACCCAGAGCAGCTGCCGTGGGGTGGGTCTGGGAGAGGCACCTCGTGGCCTGGCTGACCTGTGACAGGCACGTGACAATGGGTCCTGTGGTTTTCTCCCATTTTTCAGACGACGAAATTGAGGCTCAGAGAAGTTAAGGTCATCAGGCCACTAAATGGCAGAGCAGAGGTTCTCAGAGGTCACATTTTTGTCTCCTTCGGGCCAGGGTATGGAGCCCCTGTAGCCAAGCCCCCAGCCCCACGCCACACCCACCCAGATGACCTAGGGCAGGGGTGGAGAAGGAGGGAGGCCATGAGTGGACACTGCCCCAGACTTGGGCCCATGGGCCGGTGAGGAGGGAAGACCATCACGGCTTGTGAGGCACCGGGAGGCGCTGGCTGGGCCGGGACGTCGACCTGGTGGAACCGACCCGTATTGGGCCGGGGGACCCGCTGGGCCTGACCGAATCCCCCCGCAGCCATGCAGGGGTGTGCACTCAGGGCGTTCTCGCTCTCCGATGAGGCAGCGAGAGGGTGTGCCACTTGCCCAAGGTGCCGGGGAGCGTGGAGTAGAACCCAGACGAGGGTGTTGCCCTCAGCCTGGCCACTCAGGCCCCCAGCAGGGCCGGCAGCGTGGGGTAATGCCCTTCAGGGGCCATGAGCAGGAGGACCTGGGAAGGAACACCATGACAGTACACAGCCTGGGTGCCATCCGTACGGCGGGGGTGATGCTGCCCCCTCTAGGGGTTACTGGGAGTCCCAGGAAGCACGGACCCACAGCAGGAGTTGAGTGGGTGCTGGGTGAGCAGCACTAAGGTTGGGCCGCAGGGGAGGTGAGAGCGAGCCAGGCCAAGGACACTGCATGGACAGACACTCACGACCCCCAAAACTCGAGTTCTAAGAACCATATGGATCTGAATATAAGGCAGGATTTTCCCCAAAACACTCCATAAGTGAGGACATCCATTGCCTTTCAGTTGTCACAGGCCTCCAACGAAGGCCCGCTCAGCAGTTGAGAGCCACAAAGCGCTGTTGGGGAGGGCACTTTGACACCTACAATAACCCCAGTCAGTGGTGGATGGAATGCGGAGAGGGAAAGAAAAGGCAGAGAAACAATGACATTTAGTAATTACTCCTGAGGTCGTGACCTGTGACCTCACACTTTGAAGTGCTGGATGTGGGACAGGCAGGTGCTTTAAAGGTCTCTGGACACACAGGAGATAAGTGCTGAGGTTACACACCTACGGGACTGATTTTTAAAGTCCACTGTCTGGGTCTATGGCCATGCCACCCTGAACAAGCCCAATCCTGTCTGATCTCGGAAGCTCAGCAGGGTCGGGCCTGGTTAGTACTTGGATGGGAGACCACCTAGGAAGACCCGGTGCTGTACACGTAAAAAATTAAAAAAAAAAATAAGAGATTGTAAGCTGACAAGGTCCTTGCAATCCGTGAAGTCAAAGAGTTGCCTTGCCTAAAGAAAAATTAAATTAAAAAAAAAATAAAATCCACTGTTCTGGATGTTATGCCAATGGGCACTTGTGGCTTGGGACAGAAATTCCAGTGACCGAATTGTGCATGAAATCCAGAAAGTGCTGTTGTATCCATAACCGCTTAGCCAGTGGACCCAGGGGAATTTGGTCAGCTGACCCAGAGATGGCCCCTGGGGCAACCAGATCCTGATGCCAATGATGCAGATGAAGAACTTAATTTTTTTTTTTAAAGATATGAGTGAAAAAGAACGATTCTAAATTCATATATTTTGTGCAATACGTTATTTGAAATTTAAACACGTAATAAACTAATGAACTAAAGATGACTCAGCTTTTACTAGATCCCCTAATTTTGTCTATCCAGGTTAGCGTGAACTGAACTTTGGCTCTCTTCCTGGGAAAAGGGCAGTGGCCGGCTGGCCAACGGCGGAGGCGGAGGGCCAGACCTCACAGGCCTACGCAAACGCCCCGTTAAAGACTTGGGCTTTTATCTGAGACATGGAGGGTGTTTAGGAAGATGCTGAGGAAGTGGTAGTAAGGGGCTGATGATGGAGAGGAGGGAAGCCTGTGGGGAGACCCTGCAGCCTCCAGGCAGGGACTGGGGGGAGCGGGGGTGGGCCCACAGAGTGGACGGGGAGGCAGAGAGAGGTGGACATTTCAAAGACACTTAGGAGGCAGAGTGAGCAAGGCTTGGAGACCAACTGAACAGGAAAAGGAGGAGCTGGGCTACCTGAAGGTGGGTGGTGGGTGGGGACAGGTGTCAACTGGGGTGAAAGCAGTGAGTTTACCGGGGACCCAGGGAATAGCCAGGGCTCACCGGGCAGCCCCTCCCTCCCTCCACGCAGACTCCTTCTGCCCTCCCCTCTGGTTTACTAACCGTGTTCAGGCTGCTAGGAAACCTACCTGTTGAGCTCGTTTTTCAGCTATTGGAATTTTCTGTTGATTCTTTTTAAAATCTGCCAGGGTTCACCTTACAGTTTCCCATTCTCTGCAGATATTTTCAAGTGTGTCTTTTACATCTTTAAAACATAAAATTTACAGTCTGTGCCTGATCATTCCGGCACCTGAGGTATCTGCGGGTTTGTTCCCACTGTTTACTGATAGTTCTCCATCACGCTGTCATCGCCTCTGTACCTGGCCATCTTTATCCACATTCTGTTCATTGTAATTTAAAAACTATTCATACAAGTAATTGAAGTCTAGGATGTAGGCTCCTTCCTCCAGAGATGTTTGTTTCTGCCTCACCCTGGGGTGAGGTCACCTTAACTGAATGTCAAGGTTCTGTGGATTGCTGGGGGCCCTAACCCAGCCTCAAGCTCACGTGAGGACAGGATTACTTCTGACCCCCTCACCCTACGGTGTAGCAGTTCTTAGCTCAGTGAATCAAAGATTAGACTCCCCACCTTGGCCAGCCCTCGGGGTCAACTTAACACACTCCCACAAGGTCTCCAAAAACCCAGCTCAGTTTGCATTATTTTTTCCAAAGCGAGATCCTCACTCATGCACGTGCTCAAGAAATATTGAATTAAAAACTGGAGGTGTTTATCCCGGCAGAGGCTGAGGAAGGGCACGCTGGCTGTCCCCAGTCCTCCAGGACTGTCACATGGAGGAAGAACCAGGCTTACTGAGAGCTGAACCAGAGCTGGCCAGGACCACACGGGGAGGCAGACTGGGTCTGAAAATGGGGGAACCTCCTCACTCCGCGTGGCAGTGGGGTCTCCTCAGGCTCTGGTGGGAAATGTCACACAGGCCACTCAAACTGTGGCTTTGGGGGCTGGAAGGAACTAGATGCCTCAGAGATGCTTATGATCTCTATGGTCTTAACCATATCCTTGCTCTACATGTCCCGTGTCCCCGCAGCTGCCCCCAACCGCCTCTCATGAGCTCAGTCAACGTGTGCTCAAGCTATCAGAGTTCAAGGTTTTATTTTAAAACAATAGTAAACAATTTCATTGATTTTTCTTAAATCAAACCACCTCACACTTGGCTTGTCTCAGGCAAAAAGTTAAAAATAAGAAGGGAAGGGGAAGAAAATGTGGGGACTGACCAACCTTCCCCATAAATAGGCCCCTGGTCCTGGCATCTGGAATGGCTTTTGGACACTGTCTTTAACAAATGAGAAAAGAAAGCACCAAAATATTGTGCTTCAGCAGCAGACTGGGAACCTCCACAAAGGAAAGAGGGGGGTGAGGAGGTCCCAAACAGCCTGGGTCAGTTCTAGAAACTTCCAAGAGCTGGAAGCATGTCTATTCCACAACTCCATTTTTAGAGCGACTTAGAGATCGAGGCCCTTTCAGAGGGGCTGTCATTCCCTGACCTGGACAGTTGGGGACCTGTGACCCACGCCCCAGACACAGGCTCAACGGTGACCCCAAGTGGGTTCCCAGCCTCTCGGAGGGGGTCGGACGGACAAGGAATGTTCAGAGCGCACAGAGGGAGGGGCGGGCAGGGGGCGCCCACTGCCCCACCCCTCACTGGCTCCCGTTCCTTTGCGTTTTGTTCGCATGGAGATGAGGACTAACTGCTGGATGGCAGGACAGGAAAGAGCTGTAAACAACCTGGGTTTGCTCACCCACATGTGCAGGCTCTTTTGTCAGAGAGGGACCGCTGTCTTGGGGACAGGGGACCAGAGAAAGCCCTTGTGGTGCAGGGTGGGGACGGGGGTTAGGACACAAGGACAGCAGCCGCCGGATGCGCGCTCTCTCTGGGCCCCGGCCCCCAGACGAGGAAACACTGAACGAGGTTCTGGAATGGCAATGGTGGCAGGGAGGGCACAGAGGTGCTCCCCTCTCCTGGACCCCCAGGCCACCTCTCAGACCCAAGGAGAGGCAGTCTGCCCCCTGGGCTCAGGGCAAAGGGCCTGGGAAACTGACCTGGGCCCATCTGTACCTGGGGCAGCCAACGCAGAGAAGGCTCTCCCAACCCCATCTCCCAAATCCCAGCTGCTTTTGACAAAACCAAAAAATAAATAGTGTATATTTTTCATGCCACCTGGATTTCCTGGCCCCGTGACCAGAGGTGCAAGCCCTCCTCCTCTACCCCACACCCCAGCGCCCACACCAAGGGCACTTTCCGCCCGACCGGGGGCTAGGAGCAGCACAGCGAGGGTCTCCGGCCGTGTGACCCCTGGCGGCAGGCCCTCCAGGGTCCTGGTTGAGGGGCTGGCTTGGCCCTTTGGTCCACCTTGTTCATTAAAATTAAAATAAGAAAAAAAAAGGCTCCACTTGGTGACTTGGGTCTATAGAGGTCTCTGCTTCATCCTTCTGTCTGTCATTCCGTCCATCCTGCAAGGCTTCACGCAGGCCAGATCTGGAGGCTGGACCCAGCCACGCTCACCAGTCACTGCAGTTTCGTCCCCAGCTTGCGTTGTCTGTTCCTGCAAAATGGGGGTGGGGGTCAAATTAGGGGACTCCTGGCCTTCAGTGACCCATTTCCTTAGCTGTCCCCTCCCTACCCATAGTCCTATCGAAATGGGTGAATGCCCACCCCCAGTGGCCCCAGTGACTGACTCAAGCCAGGCCAATGCCCTGATACCTGGGACGTGGGGCCTAACAAGGGTCTATCTCTAGCTCACCTGCATCTCTGATGTCTCAGCTCTGGAGTCAGGAACAGAGCCGGGAGACTGGGGTGGGGGTGGGGCCGGGATGTGAGGACAGAGGCAAAAAGGGCCTGGCTGGAGTCCAACTAATTATGGGGAGCTCCCCTTTACAGATAAGCCAGCACAAGCAGGGTTCTGTTATTATTGACCAAAACAGACAGTAAGGTAGTGAGTTCTCCACCTAGGACGTATGTAAGCAAAGGTGGAACTGATAGAGGTTATGGAAGGGATTTGAGCACCTGGCTTTGGGGTGTGGCTACATCAGTGATAGGCCCAGGAGTCTCAGGGAAGGTGGGACAATCCCATTTTCTAGAGGGGCTGGCAGAGGCTCAGAAGGGGGAATGGGGCATTCTAGAGTCCCAGTTAAAATTCAGAGACCTAACTGTGCCCACAGCTCCAGTGTGATGTGGCTCCTGCCTTCTCTCACGCCACCCCCTTGCTCCCTGGACTCCAGCCTCTGGCCTCGGTTGGGTGGACTCGCCGAGTTTCCTCCTGCCTCAGAAGCTCTGAGCATGCTGTTCCCTCTGCTGACGGCACCTTCCTGCCAAACCCCAACTTCAACAGGCCCGTGCTTTCTCCCCTCTCATCTGTCTCCCCTGGGCAGCGGGCCCGACAACTCCACCCCAACATCACGTTCCTGTCACGAGCTCTCAAGCCCAGGGCACTCATCACACAGGCAGGTGACTTATTCCTCGTGTCTTCGCTGACTGCCATGGCTGTCTCACTCTGTGCCCGCCCCAGCACACAGCCTAGCACAGAGTGGGTACGCGTGGATACTTTGGTAAATGAAGGTAGGGGGCGGCCAGCCAGCTGGGGTGAGACTAGGCGGGACGGGACCAGGTGGGACAGGACCAAGAGAGGCGGGATATGGCCGGGCAGGGCCACTCAGGGTGCCAGGTGGAGAGCCTGGGCCAGCTGGGGCCTTTCCTCCAGTAATGGGATTGCCGCCCTAACCCCCTCAAATCCTCATGGATCCAGTGCTTTACCCTTAAGCTCGTTACGATAATTTGGACCATGATGCACTAGACACATCTCCTGCCTGCTGCAACGCGTCGCCCTGGCCCGGCTCCACGGTCCCTCTAATGGCGCCTTGGGGAAACCTCTCTTCTGAAGCTGGGGAGGAGCCGCGCCTTCCCCACCCCCGCTGGCACCCCACCCTGGATTTGGGATAAGTGGGGAGGGAGAGCTGAGTCAGCAGACTCCAAAGCCCAGTTTTGCACCAACTTGCTGTACAACTGCACCTCGGTTTACCTACTAAACAGCCTAAGGGATGGCCACGCAAAGGCGCCCTGAGAATCTCGGCTGCCCAGCTCTTTGGCTCTGGGCCAGACAGCCAGGGTTCCTAGCCCAGCTCCCCCACCCACGGTCTGTAAGTCATCGGTCAGGTGACTCCTCCTGTCATCTTGGAGCCTCAGTTTTCTCATCTGTAAAATGGGGTTCAGGGGAAGACGCAAGACAAGTGCTTAGGCAAATACCTGGCTCTTGGGGGACCCTCCAAAAATGAGGGCAGTGGCTGCCCTGGGGCTGTGCCTCACTGAGCCAGGCCCCAGTGATTGTTCAACTCACCTGGCTTCTGCCCGGGTCACCGTATACTCAAACCAGAGTACATTGGGAATGAGGCTTGTGTCCCGGATTAGGAAGAATTCAGAAATAGGCCTGGAGAGACAGACACCCAGAACCCCAGGACCACATCAGGGGATGATCCTGTCATCAAGCTAGACGCCCCCATCAGTGCCTAGGGCCAGCAGTGCACCCCCTCCCGCCCCCCGCTCAATCTTTGCCTGGCCTATAACCCCAGAGCGACTGAGACCCAGATGTGTCACTTGTGTGACATTCAGGCAGGGGCACTGCCCCACAGTACACACAGCCCAACAGGACTTAGGCTGCTTTCTAAGTCCCTGAGAGTCTAGATGAGGACAGAGGATGACACCTTGGCTTCTGGGCCCAAGGAAACGCTGGGGGAGGTGGATGCCAGGCAAGTGGGGTCTGCAGCCTAATGCCCACCAGCAGCCTGGACACTAGGGCCACACAGGGAGACCAAGGCTGGAGTCAGGAGCCCTGGCCCCTCCCACAGGAGGGAAACTGGTGCCTGGGAAGGCGGGAGGGATAGCAACAGGGGCAGGAAGCAATTACCAGGCTGCTATCCTGGGGAACAGTGGGGTGAGGACCTCCTGGGTGAAGGCGAACCAGGCGATGGCCATGAGGCTTCCAGCGATGCCCCCATAGAGTACCTGGCTCCAGGTGTGGTAAAGCAGGTAGACTCTGGGCCAAGAACAGGGGAAGTTCATGAGAGCCAGCCAGAGACAGGCTTGCACGAGCCTCCATGCCCAAGTACCAGCTTCCCAGGGACACGTGTGCACCCACAGATAGGTACAAACTCCTATGAACACAGAGCCTCAGATCTGTTTTCGGAAGAAAGGAGAGTTGGACCTCGATAGTGGCTCTCCCAACTCAAAATGAAAACATGGCTCACAGCTGGGACTTGCCTCCTTTCTGTCCAGCCCTTGAACTCTGAGTTTGTCTGCAAAGAGCACCTCTAGGATGCTGGGAACAGATGGCTGATGTGTGGAGGTGTCCCCAGAACCTTGGGCTCAGCCAGGAGGAGAGAGCAAGGACGAAGCTGGAAGGGGCAGTGGAGTCCTGACCCTTTAAAACAAGAGGCCTGTAGGACCCCTTTCCCAGCCCTGCCCTACAGGCTCTGGGACTCGGGTCCACAGTGGGATCCAACAGGGACCAAGAATCCAGCAAGACCCAGTGAGCAGGCTGTGGGGTAGGGTCCTCTCGCCCTGCATACCTGCTGTAGGAGACTAGAAAGGCCACGGTGAGGAGACCCAGGGAGAGCACGTGCCTCCACAGCAAGTCCAGGAACCTGGCGTTGTTCGTTTGGTGCATTCTGGGAAGACAGGCCCGTCAGAGGCCTCAGCCTGCAGCTGGGAGCCCAAGCCTCCCAAGCAGCCTCTGGCCCCACTGTTCACTCCCTGGGCGCCTTCTGCCCTAGATGCAGCTACTCCCACCCTCAGAGAGGCCAAGCCCCAAAGGGCATCCAAAGGGCTCGCAGTGAGTCCCTGGTGGAACCTGGACTAGGCCAGCTCAGGGCCACTCCAGCCAGGGCAGAAGCTCACCTTAAATACAGAAAAAGGAAGGAGTAGACGGAAAAAAACCACATAAACTGGGAATGACTGGAGGGCATCCCGTACTTGGCGCCCACTGCCGTGTGGGGACCTGGGGGAGAGAGAACAGGGCACGAGGGGAGAATGCAGGCCTCCCAGGGACACCCCGACCTGGGAGAGCCCCAGACCCGAGGCCCGGACCCTACCTCCACAGGGCCGCGGCTCCTGGATGACGTGTTTGATCAGCCAGTTGACCCCCTCGTTCAGTGCCAGGCCCCCGAGGAATGAGATCTGCCGGGAAGATGTGTGGTCAGCGGGGCCTCTGTGTGCCTGCTGGCCACGGCCCAGCCCCAAAGACTGTGATCTCCGACTGAACCTCCCAGCCCAACTGGTAAACAACGTGGAACCAGCCAGGAGGCTCCTCAAGAAAAGGAGGCACGGAAGGGGAGGCGAAGCACCTGGGATGAAATGGTACAGCCCTCTCCCTGGGGTAGGGGCACCCGGGAGCAGTGAGGGGGACAGACTCACTCACCGTGTGCAGCTCCCGCTTGAATATGATGAGGGTCACAAAACCAACAATGATGAATATGGGGCTGAGGCTCAGGTAGGCAAGGAGGTGGCCAGAGAGATCACCTGGGCGAGACAGAGAGAATGGGATGATGACACAGCACAAGCATCAGAAGAGGGACCAGCCCCCTGCAAGTCAAATAGGGCCACAAAGGGGGTCCCGGCAGGGCCTAGAGGGCAGGGCCAGGTAGGTGTGGGCCCCTCAGTCTACCAGCGGCCCACAGCAGCTCAGTCGCAGGCAAGATGTGCCAGTGTCTATTCACTAAGCACTGAACTTCACAGATCATGAGTTTTAAGCAGGTGCCTTCATAGTTCCCATTCTATACATGAAGAAACTGAGTCCCACAGGGGTTGTGTGACTTGCCCAAAGTCATGCAGCCAGAAGGAGGTGGGAGCTGGACTAAAATCCAAGTCTCCAGCGTGGGCCTGTCGGAGCAGGAATTTGAACCCAGCTTGGTCTGACCCCAGAGGCTGGACCCTGTTCCAGGGGGCAGCCTGGCAGGCACATGGGTGCCTCTGGAACATAGTACTGACCTGAGGCTGCCCCTGCTGAACCCTGGGCCTCCAGGGGAAGCTGGTATTCTCTGGCTACCACACAGACTTGAGTCTACATTGTAGACTCCAACGAGGACCAAGGCCAGGGGTGGTGAGGAGGCTGTGTTGCCCGATATGGCCGCCCACTGCTTCTCACCGCTTCTCTATTGGAAAGAAATTGGCTACCTATTGACTACCTGATTTTTACGCTCCTAGCAGGCCAGGGAGGGAGGCAGTGTGAAGACTGCCAGCCCCTCTTCGGAGATGAGGGCATTGTGGCCGAGAGACGAGAGCCACTTTCCCCCTTGCTCAAGGGCGGGGCTGATGCCAAGTACCAAGACCACCCTCACCATTCAAGACAGAGCAGCTACCTGGCCACTCTGGGGTCAGAGGGCACGGTTCAGTTCCTGCACCAGCACTTTTTGGCTGTGTGACTTCAGGCCAAGACTCCACCTCCCTGAGCCTCAGCTCTCTTGCCTGTAAAATGGGGATATTAGTACCCACCTCCTACGGCTGTGTGAGCTTTAATGATACGGGGCCTGTGTGACACCCAGTTCAGTCCCCGGTACCCAGGACACTTCCATGTTGAGGGCTCTGCTCACCTAGAGGTTGGGAGAACCCAGCGTGAGAAATGGCCCACACCACCAGCCTGGCCTCACACAGGCAGCAGCGATGGTGCCCACACAGGGCTGAGCCCAGATTCCTGGCTGAAAAGATGGGCACACACCTGGCCTCACCCACACCTACCCAGGGTAGAGCTTTTGGAGCTGGCCTGGGAGAATAGGCCATCGACCTAAGTTCAAGTGCTAGTGTTGCCACAGGCCGGCTGGGTGACACTGGGTGAGGCCCTTGCCTTTTCTGGGCCTCTGCCTCCTCACCCACACAATGGCCCGGCCCCTTCCAGCCCTGAGATTCTGGGTCTCTCAGCTGCGTAGCTGATGCCCAGGGCGCTGGGACATCAAGGGGTAGCTGGTGCCCCCAAACCTTTGGCCATCTTCATGGCCTGTCGCTCACCTGGTGCTAGCCTGGGACCTTCCTGCAGATGCTGTCTGCGACTCTGGCCTCACCACTCTGCTCCAAGCCTCTCCACGGCTCCCTCGGCCCCTGGGATAAGTCCCACCTCAGCCCAGCTCACTGAGCAGTCCTAGCCCCGCCCCCTCTCAGGCACTGCTCCTGTTCTGGGACAGAATTCTAGTTTCCTGAATGCACCGTGCTCTGTCCTATTTCTGGACCTTTGCACACACCATTTCCCCCACCTGGGATGCTGTCTGAGTTAACTCAACATAAATTAAGTACCCGCCACTGTGGCAGAAAAAAGACACATTCCTGCCACTGCAGAGCTCTCAGTCTGGTGGAGGAATCTGTAACTGGACATCATTCATGATTTGCTTGTTAGTGCAGATACCGGGCTGTGTCTCTCTCCCCCTACATGTCCCAAGAGAGCAGGGATGGGGTTTCTTTACACCCCACTCAATCTCCCAAGTTCAGTCCAGTGCCTGGCACTTAACAGGGCTCAAAAACGATAGTAAATGGAGAATAGATAAAGGAAGCAAGGATCAGTGTGATGAGGGGTATGAAGGAGGAGTACAGGGGGCCCAAGAAGAGTTAACAGGGAGCTAGATCTCATGGGACGCCCCCAGGCTCAGGCAGGTCCCTCCTCTGGGCACCCACGGTCCCTGCAAAGGGTCCCTCATCACAGCCTGCGCCATGCTGCTCACAACTGCCAGGTTCCTTCTTTTCGCTTGTTAGACTGAGAGCACTCAGAGAAGGCACTCTGAGGCCAGGGAGGGGAAGTCATGAGGGTGCTGAGGCCTTCGCCAAGTCCCTTCCCTTCTCCCGGCCTTGGTTTCCCTCCTGTAAAGTAGGATTTTTTCGCAATCCAGGACTTCAGGAATTTATCAGCCTGTTCGCCATTTTAAACCCAGAGCCAGCTCAGGGCCTAGCACTCAGGAGGCACTGAATGGATACCGGCTGAATTAACGGATGGACGGATGGTGGGCAGGCAGGCAGGTGGGGCCCAGCACCTGGCAGGGCCACCCCATTCCCAGTATAACTCAGAACATCCAGGGTCAAAGTTCCCTGGCATCCAGCCCTGGGGCCCTCAGCAGGGCCAGGTTCTCACATCTCCGCCCAAAAGAGCAGCATGAGCAGGCCCTTCCCAGGGCAACGGAGGCTCAATGAGGGGCTCACGTGACACTCAACCATCCTACCAAGGGAGGGTGGGGTGGGCTTGAGAGGGTCCTAGGAAGATAGGATATTAACTGCAGTTATTTACTGAACGCTGTATGCCAGGCATTGCACTCAGCATTTCTCACACTCCCTGTTATTTGATTCTCACACCACCACTAGAAGGAAGGCACTGTGATTAGTCCCACTTCAGAAATGAAGTGATTGGGGTACAGACAGGTGAAGTCACTTGCACAAGGCCTAAGCCTGAATTTGAACCCAGGCACCGGAGGCCCAAACTCTGCACCGCTCTACTAAACCGCCTCCAGAACGGTAACTAAAGGACCTCCCAGCTGGAAAACTCTGCGCTTCCAGATATGTATCCAATGGCAGGCTCCAGAAGTCAAGATCCTGGGGGTGCCTGCCCCTCATCCGTTCCCCTCTGTTGTGGAACAGTGCCCTGCACAGGGCATGGCATACCAGAAGTACTCAAACAACGAACAGCTGACCGGCCTCGGTTTGCACATTCTCAGCAACGAGGAGCTCATTCTCTTACGGGCATCCCAAAAGCACTGTTAGAAGGAAACAGGCACTCCCTGCACGCCAGGAGGGAGTCAGGCCTCTCTGGCTCCGGGAAGGGCGGAGAAGAAGGGCCCAGGTCCAGGCCAGTAATCTTTTCCCGCCTCATACAGATCCCCCACCTTATTACAGCCCACTCAAGCCCCGGGACCCAGGGGAGCGCCCTGGCGGCGCAGCCGCAGAGTGCGCGAGCGAGCCGCTCACAATTTCGCCCAGCTCATCGCCGCACTACTGCGCCTGCGCGGCGCGCGCGCCGGCCGAGCCCCTCCATGGCTCACTGTTTGACAGTTCCCACCCCGATCCCCCGGCGTCCCTTCCGCGGGCTCGCACGGGCCCAGACACCCAGGACTGAGAGTCCAGCCCCGGGAAGGCGTCCTCGGAGCCGGGGCCGCCTTTTACCTGCTGGATATTCGACGTGGGTGAGGGTCACCGGCCGCCATGAAGCGGGGAGCGAGCACTGACCGTCCGCTGCCATCTTACCCGGAGACCGGGCTTGGCCGGGCAGCCAATGGAAAGCTAAGGGGGCGGTGGTCCTGACCTATCACGCCAAGGAGGCGCCGCTTATCCAATCGAAGGCCGATACAGGTAGCGGCGCGGCCATTCAGCGTACAGGCCGTTGGGCTGGCCCGCTCGGCGAATCAGAGAGCGGAGCCCCTAAGAGCTTGCGAGCCGGCAAAACCGGCACCCAATCCGGGGCGAGCGTAGGTATTTTTCTAGCCAATCGTAGAAGAGGAGGGTTTCAGCACTGCACAGCCAATCAGAAGGTGAGAACGGCTCGCAGTGTAGGCAGGGCAGACCAATCAGGCGTTAGCTTAGGAGGCGTGTTGAACTTTGGTGGGAGCTTTGGTTTGTTTGGGACCTGCACCTAGTGAAGTCTTCCCCGATTGCCGGAGCCTGCCTCGAGTTGGAGCGCATACTCGAGACGGGGAGGCAAACTTGGCACGGCGGGGTCTGAACCCACTCACTTTTCGTTATGAGTAAACTGAAGCCAAAGAACCGGAGGGGACTTATTTCGGATGATAAGAGTGGAAGCTTAATTGAAGTTAAGAAAGACTCTTTTCATTGAGTTAACAAAGATTTATTGATTCCATCACATTTATGCTGTTTAACGAGGCATCCTGGGAACATTTTAAACAAGAAGTCGGTTTACCACCTATACCTCAGTTTTCCCAAAACATTCCTCAGTAGACCTGTTACACAGCCACACCTTCCCACCCACCTGTCTCTTTCCTACCCTCACTCTCTCAGGCTAAATTGAATTACCAGGTAAAGTGCCCAGTGCCCTTTGCACAATGCTGTTCCACTGCTTGGAATACATCACCCCTCCTGCCTCACTTTGCCTGGCCAAGTCTGCTCAGGTGTCTATTCTCACTTAGAGGTTTCTCTGGCCAGGTGAGGACCTCCATTGGGCCCCCACAGTTACATCCCCTCTCCTACCTCAGCAATGACCCCTGGACTGCAGTCAGCTCCTTGTCTATCTCTCCCAGTAAGAATTGGTTCTTTGATGTCATGCGCACCAAATCAGCTGGTCAGATTTCTGGATCCCACTGGGGTCTGGGTTGATTCAGTAGGTCTGGGTTGGAGCCTCAGAGTCTGCATTCTCATGAGTTCCGGGGGTTCTATTACAAATGATTCCAACCATGCCTGGAGGAGCCCAAGGCACCGTGAAGACAGGGCCTGTTATGTACTTGAGCCTGGCCCAGGCCAGACCTAGAACAGGAGCCTGATAAATGACATGCTTAGGAGAAGTGAAAATAAATCAGGGAATCTCACTGAGCAGAATGTCTTGCTCCGTGAGATTGCAGGACAGCTGGAGCCAGACCCGTGGTCTCAGCTGAGAGGGCAAGGGGATGATGGTGACTCAGAGCACACCAGTGAGCCAGGAGGGCCCCTGCCCCCACTCAGTTGTGCTCAGCTCCCCACCCGGCCCAGCCTGGGCTGGGCTGGGCTGGGTCAGCTGGCCCCATTTCCTTGTCACCTGCCCTCAGCTACCTCAGACACTGCCATTATTAGCTTCTGAGAAGCAGGTGTGAGGAGTGGGCTGCGAGTTTCCCAGAATAGTCCCCTGGGACCAGGCAGCCATCTGGGTCTGGCTGCATTGCCCCTCCCTCCCCGGTTAGCAGCCATTTCACTGATGAGCAAACAGGCTTGGAGAAGCACAGCCCCTGAACCCCAGGTCTGATTTAATAGTCCTCTTGCCTCAGGGAGCATGTTCAAGGTAGTTTTGAACTACACAGAAAAAGAGGGAGTTATCCAGGGTAGGGTTTTCCTGGCAGAGGGAACAGCATAAGCAAAGGTCTCGAGGCAGGAGTGTGGCTGGATGAAATGGGAAAGAGTGAGGGGTGAGGTCCTGGGGGAGTGGGGGACCTGGCCACCCAAAACTTTAAGGGCCATTATTAGTGGCGAGGATAGACAAGAGCTCTGAAGGATGAATTGGTTGGTTGGTCGGTCGGTCGGTTGGTTGGTTCATTGGTTTGGTTGCGCTTTTAAAAATCTTTGCAATATAACATTCATATGGGAAATTCCAGAAACCAGATGTGTACGGCTTGATGAAGTTTCACAAACAAAGCACACCTGTGTAAGCAGCCCCTAGATCAAGAATCAGGGCCCCAGGAGCCCCCGACACCCCATCTATTCCAGGGTGACCAACATTTAATACCATATATTAGCTTGGTCTGATTTGTAATTTCTATAAGTATCCTACAGTATGTACTTTTTGCATGCGGCTTTCACTAACATTGTTTGTGAGACTCCTCCACACCAATGAACTACCTTATGTTTAAGACCTGCTTATTTATTCAAGTGTTTAGGGGTGAAGTACATGTTAAAAAGAAAAGGCAACACTCGAGGTGTTGGTTTTATGGATATATTCTTTATATGGTTTTCTTTTAAACTTTTCTTTACATTTGAAAATTTTCAAAGTGAAGTTTTTTTAGAAGTACCTTTCAAATAAACCTTGCACTGTCCAACTGTGAAAACATTCAGAGATCCGGCAGGCTCAGATCTGCTGTTCCCACTTGTCCCAGCCCCTCACTTTGGCTCTCACGAGCTCAGGCATTTATTTAGTGACTGACTCTGAGGCTACACTTCCGGCCTAGTCCAACACCTGCATCTTACAGATGTGGACACTGAGGCTCAGAAGGAAGCAACCTCACCTGGATACTACCTGAGCTGATCCACACCCAGGACACCCACCCACATCTGTACCCTTAAGCATTTCACAGGCCTCTCCTCCTCCTCCTCCCTCCACTGCCTAGGGCCACATGGACCCTGCCAGGCGGCCAAGTGGCCCCAAGTGACTCACAGCCCCCTCCAGGTCGCCCTCAACTTTTACCCTCCTGGAACCTCCACCAACCACACCCCAAAAAGTGGATCCCCAGCTCTGGCCCGGGAAGTAAACGGCCACACATGTACCCAGCAGCATGGCAACGTGGAAGGAAATTCTTTAAGTCATTTATTTGACTTGAAGTTGATGCACACACGCTCTACCATCAAAAGTTAGAAGCTGCAACCGATCAAGTGCCAGAGGCAGTGCATGGATGTGTAAACAAAGACAAAATGAAAATGCCACTTCTGTGTGATTTGGGAGCAAATCAGAGTGGGCTGGGGCCCAGGCCCAAGATTACATTCACAGCGCAGGGTAAGTGCAATGAACGGAATGTCGGGATGGAGGAGGGCCACCCCAGGTCCTTCCCTCCCAGGAGTCTTCAGGCAGTGCATGGACCTTGACTTTGACTTCAGAGAGGTGGGTTTCGAGCCAGAACCAAGGTTAGTGCACAGCCATCCTCCAGTCTGGGGAGGAGGCGGGGAGACACCGGGAGGCGTGGGCTCACATATAATAGGCCTTGCCCAGCAGCTTCCTCTCCCATCTCCCCTCTCCCTCCATCCCCAAATGGGTAAGATCACTCCACTCCTGGGACCCCTTAGTCATTCAAGGGAGAGGGATCTCAGCCTGAGGAGCCAGTCCCCCAAATCTAGAGAATGGAGAACCAAGAGAAGTTTCTTTCTTTCGCAGGCCTCTAAACCTGGACAGGAGCAGAACCTCAAAATAAAGTGTTAAAGCAATAAATAAAATATCCCAGCTCAGGTGAAAACACCATAAGAGAAGTGAGTCTACAGGGCCTATAGCCCTGTAGACATGGGGACACATGACGTGGGGACAATTACTGATGGCCTCCATCTGCAGGACCAGCGGGAAGGCTGGCTCCACACAGCTGCACGGCTCAAGAACATTTGTGCATCCAGTTGAAGGCTAAGTGCTGGGCAGTTTCTTCTCCTGGTGAAGGCTGCGGAGCTGGTCCAGCCACATGTGCCCTCTGACCTCTCCAACGTGGTCCCTGGGCCCCTCACTCCTGGGGCTGCGGCCAACAGCAGCACAGATGACAGGGCTGAGGTGACCCCTGGTCAGAGCCTGCAGCTCAATGCCTAGCACCACGCAGGGAGCCCGGGCTCACAGAAGGGGGTGGGTGGGAGGTGGGAGCCCCACCTCCTCTGTCTTTGGGTGGTGGCAGAAGTGGGAGGAGAAATGACAGTCTTTGGCAGGGAGAGGGACTGTCAGAGGACAGCGTCCTGGTCTGGTGCTCAGGTGTGTCAACGGCCCAGTCCCTGCGCAGATGCAAGCACAAGGAAAGCCGGCCCTCTTCCGTCCCACCCGCTGCTGCCCACCAAGGTGCCCGGCCCCGCTCTGAGGCCCCCGCCCTCCTTCTCTAGAGCTGCTGACTCTCTAGGGCGGTGGCTGGGGCGAGGGGTCGTCAGGACTAGACAGCCAGATGCCTGGATTTTGAGACCGTCCAGCCCAGGTTCCTTCTAGCTTGGGGCACTGGTGACCTTCATCACAGAGTCCTGATACCCCCATCTTTCACTTCCACCAGCCCTGCTCATCAGTGGCCCTGGGGTGGTGGGAGGTTTTTGGGGTCCCACACCCAGGGCATCCCAGCTCTGCCTGTCCCAATTCTCAAACATCTCTACATTCGCGCGCGCGCGCGCACTCTCTCTCTCTCTCTCTCTCTCTCTCTCTCCACCCCCTTTCCTCTCCCTCAGGCCCCACTGGCCACCGGTCTAGTCCCTGCTTCCCCTGAGGGCAGATAGGTGGGCCCCTAGGGGCTCCATCTCTCTCCAAAGAAGTTTGCCCCCAAGTCTTGGGTATTCCCAGATGATGGAGGGGCAAGGTCAGGGGCAACTGCCCTTAGCCACCATGGCCTGGGCTCTGCTGCTGCTGATGGCCAAAGACGTCGAGGCCCTTCGTTGCCACCCCGAAGGAGGAAGCAGGCGCCTGCTCTCTGCCATCGTCCACGTGGCTGAGTCCCCAGCGGCCACCCCCCTCAGCCTGCGGCCGCCACTACTGCAGCTCTTCTGGGGGTCCACTGTCTTGGGGCAGCACACCATTCAGGCCGATGCTGCTGGCCACCGGCGTCCCCAGGTAGCCGAGCAGGATCTCGCTGCGGCGCCGGGACAGCTGCAGGACATCGTCCGCCAGAGCGGGCACCGAGGTGTAGCGTACGTTGTCCAGGTTGAACATGTCCCTCAGGTACTGCACGATCTGGTGCTGGGGGACAGGGCTGGCGTGGAGCCTGGGCCGAGCCCCTGTCCCGCACTGATGGCCTCCAGACCACCCATCCACAGCCCTCCCCTTGACCACTGGGACCCCAATCAAGCGTCTTCCATCTTCCGGCTCTGGCCCTCCCAGGACTTCCTCGGACCCACTGGGCCAGGCTCCCGGTGGAAAGGGCAGCACAAGCTCTCTCCAGGACCCCCAGCCGGCCCTTTCTCGGGGAGCAGCCCAGACCCTTGTTCCACTCCTGGGACCTCCCCAGGCTCCAATCCCAGGGGCCGGGGCAGGGCACAGGTGGCAGCAGCGGTCACACGCTCTCTGCTTACCTTGAAGAAAGCACAGACTTCAGCGAGCTGGGGCTTGGGTCCGAGGAAGCCGAAGGCCAGGACAGGGCTAACATGCTCCGATACGGAGTAGAAGTGGGAGATGAAGCCATCGGGCACCTGTGGGGGCAGCAAGGCTGAGGCTGGGTCCCCAGGAATGCCCTGGGGTCATCTTAAGAGCAAGGCTTTAGAGGGAGGCTTGGCTGGTTCACATTCTTGCTAGGCGCCCGCGGGCAAGTGACTAGGGAAGGCCCTATTTTCACCTCTGCAGAACGGGGTAACGGGGTAACGGGGCTGCTGTGAGGACTGCACTAGGAGGGGCTGCGGCGGGCTCAGCACAGGAAGTATCTGGAGTGCGTGGCGGCGGGAGCTGGTGTCAGCTGGACAGCAGAGCCTGACTTGCAATGGGAAAGATGGATCGCAGCCCAGCTAAGTGCAGCCAGCGCTGCCCGGAGCACAGATCACTGCAGCCCAAAGGCGGAGGAAGGCCGCTCTGCCTGCTCCCAGGGGCACCCTGCCCTCACCCAGACGCCTCTACCAAGCCAGCTGCCACGCCTTTGGCTCTGCCCTTCCTCCCCCCCGAGAATGCCCTTTCCTCTCTTCGAATCCCTTTGATGGTTCCTGATGGCTTACTCTGTGCTGGGCTCTGCAGGGGGAGATGAAGGTTCTCCTGGTCAAGGGAAAGTTACTGGCAGGACAGGTGACCAATGCTGTGACAGGGGCCAAAAGGTGCAGCTGGGCCTGGGGTCTCAGCAAGGCCTCCCTGCACGAGCCCCATCCCTCCACTCACCCCTGCCTTGCCTGCCCCCAGACCAGGAGCCAGCGCATCCCAAATGAAGGGGCCGCTGAGTGGGGCACCATGCCCAGAGTCCCCGAAGGGCACTCCCCAGGGGCCCATTCAGGTCACTCACCATCAGCAACCTCCTCTTGGCTTTGAGAACCGACCAGCAAGCAGTGGCCAGGGCCTAAATCAAAGATGAGACCCAATGGGTGCCGGAATAACAGGCTGGGCAGCCCCTGCCCATGCCCTAGCCCGGGACCAAGCCCTTCCCCCCAGGTCACCCCACCCTCAGGAGGAATACGAGGCTTGGTGCCTGAGCTCTGCAGTTTCTCTCCCCATGACTAGAATCAGACACCCCTAAATTTGAATCCCGACTCGAACACTTACTCCTGTGGGCCCCTGGACTAGCCACTGAACATCTGTGGGCCTCAGTTTCCTGCTCTGTACAATGGCCGTGGGCCAGCACTCCACCTCATTCAGTGGTTGTGGGATCCACGATGATCGCCTGGAAACTGCCTGTGAAGACCAGCCCAGCCCTCTCCACGCCACCCACCTGCCACCCAGCACAGCCGCCTGAGTGGCATGGCTGCCCTGCAGGGGCCCCGAGCTCAATGCTCTCTTGTTCCTCTTCTCTTTCTATATTTTAACTTGATTTCACAGGATGCGTTAAAATTTAATAGAATTAACAACAGCACAGAGCGAGTAGAAGCGAAACCACAGCATGGAAGGAAAATGCACAGCACACCGGCTCTAAAGGGGTCCCGAGAGCAATGGGGCCCCCTCCAGGGCAGAGGCAGGTCTGCCCGGGCCCTGCAGAGGGGAGGGAGGCCTGCCCAGCAGGGCGACTGCTGCCTCATGGGTGGGGAGCCCGGCCTCGGTGCCCAAGGCCAGGGAGGGAGGGCGCGGGGTCCAGGCCACGCGTGGGGTCGTGTCAGTGAGTGCTGGGAGCGGGGCGGCCACCCACCGTCTCCTTGAAGCTGTCCGATAGCCAGCGGTTCCTCAGGACAGCGAGCACCGAGGCCGGCGGGCTCTCCAGGTCCTCGAAGGCATCCATGAGGATGAAGTCCAGCACGATGTCGAAGAAGCTCATGCACACCACCTGCGAGAGGCAGCTGCTCTGAGCCCGGCCTGCGCGAGCCACAGGACCACTGTCCAGATGGGAAGACTGGGGCCAGCGGGGGCAAGGGCATGCGGGGGCCTGGCAGGAACACAGGAGTGAGCAGACACAGGGTGCGGCTGGGGCTGTCCCCCTCACAGCCTGGGCCTGGGGATGGGCAGGAACGGGGGGCGGGGGGGCAGCAGTGATGGAGCCATCCACCTCAGACCCTCGGAATCGAGGCAGAGCTCGGCACAGACACCCCCTCTCTGCTCAAGGATCTCAGGTGTTTAGCACAGACCAACTCACCCCACGGCCCTCCAGCTCCAGCCGCGTGGTGGCCCAGGTCTCCGGCCGTAGGGCATAGCTCAGCATCTCCTCATAGCTCTCCAGGAAGCCTTTGGGGCTCTATAGGGACAAGTACAGCCTCTTCTGGTCATGGGAGAGGCCTCAAGACCCAGATGGACTAGATCCACAGGGACAGGTAGCCCATGGATGCGGGACATGCCAAGGAAGGGCCTATCCCTGAGCAGCAGCCATAGAGACCAGGGTGTTTCCAGGACAGATCCAACACCAGGTACCCAACAATGTCTCAGACCAGCTCATTCCTGAGCGGCCATTGCTTCCAAGAGACACACACATGCTACACCTGAGCTCACTTTGGAACGATGGGTGAAGATAGGAGGTTGAGTCAGGCAGCAAAGACCCAAATCTCCATGACCTCGAGCCTCACTGGAGAAATAGGAGAAGCTCCAGCCCCGCTCTCATAGGGCTCTTCTGGGGGAGTCAATGAGCTCATGCACATAATACAATGAGCCCAGTGCTTGGATCCCAGCAATACATTGGGCATAAGGCTGCTGCTGCTGCGGGTACCAAGACTGTCAGCACATAGGATGAACTCTTCACTCCGAGACTGTGACTTTTAGCTGGGCATTATCTGCAGGTGTGGATGTGCGTTTGTGGACATGGAAAGCTGGTACGTGCCAGGAACTGTTTAATATAGAATATAGATCAACTCACTGAATTCACACGATCCTATGAGGGACATTCCAACATTATGCTCTCTTAATGGATAGGAACGCTGAGGTTTCGGAAGATCAATGATGTGCCCAAGAGTCGGGCAGCATGAACTGACACAGAACAGCACAGACAGGTCAATGCCATTTACACAGAACCACAGGTGCAGGAGGCACTGGGCGAACGTCCGCCGAAATGTAAACAGGGTGGGGTTGGGCTCACTGAGCAATGAGGACGAGGCAACCCACAAGCAGGATGCGGGGTGATGGGGCCACTCCGGGTGGGGTGAGCACAAGGACTTGGGCCCCAGGGGACAAGTCAGGTGAAACCCTCCTAGGGAAAGAGCTGGCTGGCGAGGACTCAGAAGATGGGTGACCAAGGCAGAGGGGGAAGGAGGGGGAGCCTCCAGACACTGGTGTATGTTTCGCTTTCTAACCTGAGTGCCAGGTTCACAGCGGTTCATCTTTTCACCCACTAAACCCCATGGACACACTTCGCAGTCTCCTATATGTATATCTTATCACAAAGTGGCTAATGACAAAGAATTACTGTGCAGAGGAACCAGCACACGCAAGGACCCGATCGGGGAGCAAGTGTGGTGTACACCAGAAGCCCAGAGCCCTTCAGTCTGGACGGGACAAAGTGCGCAAAGTGGCAGGCCACCGAACCTTCACGCCGAGGGCGGCGGGAGCGCGGGAGGGTTTCCAGCAGTTGGGTGACGAGGTCAGAGGTGAGTTTTAGAACCATTG
>NW_011888876.1:968056-988477 GCF_000151845.1 Pteropus vampyrus
CGAACGTCCGCCGAAATGTAAACAGGGTGGGGTTGGGCTCACTGAGCAATGAGGACGAGGCAACCCACAAGCAGGATGCGGGGTGATGGGGCCACTCCGGGTGGGGTGACCACAAGGACTTGGGCCCCAGGGGACAAGTCAGGTGAAACCCTCCTAGGGAAAGAGCTGGCTGGCGAGGACTCAGAAGATGGGTGACCAAGGCAGAGGGGGAAGGAGGGGGAGCCTCCAGACACTGGTGTATGTTTCGCTTTCTAACCTGAGTGCCAGGTTCACAGCAGTTCATCTTTTCACCCACTAAACCCCATGGACACACTTCGCAGTCTCCTATATGTATATCTTATCACAAAGTGGCTAATGACAAAGAATTACTGTGCAGAGGAACCAGCACACGCAAGGACCTGATCGGGGAGCAAGTGTGGTGTACACCAGAAGCCCAGAGCCCTTCAGTCTGGACGGGACAAAGTGCGCAAAGTGGCAGGCCACCGAACCTTCACGCCGAGGGCGGCGGGAGCGCGGGAGGGTTTCCAGCAGTTGGGTGACGAGGTCAGAGGTGAGTTTTAGAACCATTGGCTCTGCACGTGAAGAGAAAGGCCTGAGCAGGGAGAGGCGTGTTCAAGAGCCTTCCTCAACCCGTCAAAGAAAAGAAATACCAGTGGCCAATAGACGTGGAAATGTAAGCGACCTCATTAATGATCAAAGAAACATCAAGTGTGGATAAAATAAAGATGAAAAAGATTACTAATCTCTAGTATTGGCCAGGATGTAAGGAGACACACTCTGATACTGTTGGTGGAGACTTAAGTTATTAAGAGGGCAAACTGGCAAGATCTGCCAGCCTTTTTAATACTGAGCCCAGGACCCAGTACTGCCACATCCAGGGCTTTGCCCCAGAGTAAACCTCACAGGTAGCTAGAGAGACCCATAAGAGACTGGTCAGAACAGTGATATCTGTGACCATGGAAAACCAGACACAAGCCAAATGCCCATCCACAGGAGAACTGGACACAACGGGGTACGATACAATCGCTCAACGTAACTGCATGGACTGACATAAAAATATGGACAAGACACACTCTCCTCCAGCGAAATAAGGCTGCACAGCAGTATGAGCCTTGGAAATCAGATAACAAGTTCAAGGCTTATAGTCCATGAAACTGAGTGGGACATAGATCAGACTGGGCAGTGGCTCCTTCTGGCAGGTGGGCTTCAGAGAGACTTTCTATGGTTTGTTATTTCATAGTGAATTTCGTAAAGCTGTTCTATACTGTAATCAGGAATAAAAAGTAATACAGAGCCATATTTTTCAATCAGCACAGGAAAATAACCCAGCGCCTTTCCCAGCTCTCCCACAGCCTATAGGATAAAATTGAAGCTCTTCAGCTTGATTTCAGATTGAGGTGTTTTTTTTGTTGTTTTTTGTTTTTTGTTTTTGTTTTTTTACAGAATCAAATAAAAGTAAAACAAAATAATAATAAACAAAACTAGGTGAGGGGGAAGGAAACCTGAAAAAAGAGCCCCCACCCCCAGCTACCTTCTCAGCCTTGGTCATGAGGCCTGTCACCATCTGCCGGCCGACCTCCCCAAAGAAAAGCTGGTTGCTCTGGTCCTCCAGAAGGCCCTGGAACACGGAAGGGAGTGGGGTGAGCTGCCGGGCTGGCAGCCCCCCACAGCCATGGGGAGGGCAGGTCAATGTGCCAAGCGGGTGACTCATCTGCACAGAGGGCCAGGTATGGCAGCGGGCCCAGCAGGAGACCTGCCTGACTGCCCCGATCCCCAGCTCCATGCTCCCCGTGCCCCTGCACCACACGTACCTCAAAGGCCTGTCGCACACAGTGCAGCTTAGCCAGAAAGTCTTGGTCACTGTAGCATCCCAGCAGCTCCGTCCTGAGGGGACGAACAGACAGTCAGACCACCTGGGCCCCACCCAGCGATGCCCTGTGGGGGTCTGGGCGGAGCCCCCGAGTGGCCCTGCCTCGGCCTGGCACGGTGACCTTAGGCAGGTGCCTGGCCTTCTCCGGGAGACCCCTTGGTATCCCCCAAACCAAAGGAAGTAGATAACTGGAAGCTGAAGACATGTCAGCCTAAACGGCAGTGGGCACACCAGGCAGGTCTGGTCACTGGGGGTCAGGTGACCTCAGCCTCCGTTAAGCCCCAAATAGTAAAAGACCCTCACTGGCGAAGGACCAAAATGGCCAAACTGCTCCCAGCTGGCAGAATGCCAGGGCAGGGGCTGCTGCCCGCCCTGGGCCAGGCTTCCAAGAGCAGCTGGAGGCGCCTGGTCTGGCTGCCCTTGATCCAAATCACAGAGCTTTCCACCATTCATCAGACAACTTTAAACACACATAACTTGAATTTGGAGCCATGACCAAAAGCCAAGTTCTGAGTTTCATAGCATACAGAAAAATTAAGATGAATAAGAACCCTAAATGTACTCTAGATGAGAAAACTGAGGCTAAGAGAACTGGCAAGTACGAAGTGGCGGAACCTGGAGAGAATCCGGGTCTGTCTGTCCCCAAAGCCTGGCTTCCGGACCGCTGCTGAAAGGGGCTGAACCTGGACACGGGGCTGAGGAGCAGTGCCCACTGCGCTTCTGTGACTGGACCCCCCGAGAGCTTAGAACGAGTGTGAACTCTTTTGTTATTTTATTAATTAACTCGATTATTTTGTCACTGTCAATCCCAGACCTGCCTGCCTGGGTGCTCGGGCCAGCCCGGACCCATTGCCAGCCCACCACGGCTTTCGGCCAGTCTGGCCCAGCTGATCCTCGCCAAGCACCACTGGCCTCTCCAGCTTCCTCCGAAGCGGGCAGGGCTCACACCGCCTGGCTGACCCCCCACCAACATGCTCACCGGAGGGTCCGGCAGAGCACTTTCCCCTCCTTCACCAGCTGCAGGGCCTCCTCGTAGGCGGCGGCGGGCCTGGACAGTGAGATCGGGAAATCGCCAACCTGCAGAGACTCGAAGAGCTGGGAGGGCACAGAGGAAGGGGGGGGGTGCATGTCAAAGCTTGTATCAACCGTGTCCCAGGGGCTGGAGGTGCCTGCCTGGGGGACACCCCAGAGGTCATCAGTCTCAGAGGGGATGTCAGAGAGAACGCTAGCCTAAGAGGCAGGAGGCCTGGGTTCGAGTCCAGATCTGGCCCTCAGTGTCCCCATCTCCAGGGCCCTTCTTAAAGGGACCATCTACTGGACCTGTGCCCACACCCTCCCGCCCTGGGCCCGGACAGCTGGGACTAACATGTGGCCATGGCAGGAGACTAATGCCAAGCAACAGGCATGCGGCCTGGAGAAGGGCAGGGTCAGCGTGGGCTGGAGCCGGAGGGAAGGGACCCCTGCCCTCACCCCCATGGCCTATGACCGCTGGCTTCTCAGGCCTCGCTGTTTAGGCCCGGAAACGGTATGGAGTCCCTGGGGAGCAGCACTTGGTGACCGCCAAATTCTGCTCCCGTGGGAGGAAATGGTTCCACTTTCCCACGACCCAGTGCTCGCCATGAAGGTCGCACAGAGGCCTGGCCTTCACCCCGCCCGCCCTTCTGCACCTGCCCGCCACCCCGCATCACCTCGGTGGCAGAGAAGAAGGAATCCTCTGAAGTCAGGCTGTCCTCATCATCCGCCCGCAGACGCAGCGAGCCCTCGGTCAGGGGCAGCATGAGGGTCCGCTCTGGGAAGAACAGGGAGAGAAGGCTGAGCTGCAACCCCCATGATCCCCGAGTGGGATACATACACGCAGAGCCCACAACGCCCATTCTGGGCGGATGACAGTGACCAGCACAAAGCTCCTGTTTACTGAGCACTTGTGCCTGAAGACCTTGGGCAAATGAACGGCCACCTTCAATCTTACGACATCCTTGGACGTGCGCACAGTTAGGTGTGCAAACGAGGCTGCTGAGGGGACCTGCCCATGGCCACACCACTGGACCCTGAGGCCTGGTGATCCCTGAGCTCTACAGGGGCAGACTCTGCTGAGCCATGTGGCCCTGGGCAAGTCGCTACCCCTCTCTGACAAGCTGAAACTTAGCCATTTATACCAAAGGGCTCAAGGGAGTCCATGGACCACTCACTCTACGTTCCCATCCCCACCCGCTTAAGGGCTGAGAGGGTCTGTGCCTTCAAGGGCGCCTAGGAACAGCCTGTGGAACAGATAAGCAGAGGCCACAGCCCGAGAGCCGCACCAGACTTCCCTGCCACATGGGGAGGCCAGAGGAAGCAGGATACCTCTACCTCTCAGGGGGAGGCTGTGGGAGGATGTGTCACCTCAGCCAGCCCGTGCTGGGCCTGTGTCACCACCGGTAGGGCCAGAGGTCCAGGGAGCTGGACCTTCAAGTCTACTGTTCCCCTCAGGGCTGACAGCACCCAGGGAAGGGCACTGGGGGCCGCTGACTGACTGCACGGGGCCTGGCACCCAGTGGGCACTAGGGCAGCACTGGCTGTCTGGCTGAGTAACTTCATTCCCTGGGTGACGTCACGCCCCTTTACCTGGATAGGGCAGGGTAACAGCAAGACTTGTGTTCTCAGCTCTGTGGCCTGCTCTGGGCTAATCTCTATGTGAGCCGTCCTCTCTGCCTACCCAGTGCCCTCGGAGAGGGCTCAACCCACAGGCCTAGGACAGTCATCAGGGAGATGTCGACGCACAAGCCCAAGGTGATGGGGCTCCCAAGGAGATGGGGCTCCCGGGCCTCACGCCAGCTCTGCTCCTGCCTGCTACACGTAAGGAAACGTCTCTGTCCCTCCAGGGACTTTGGTTCCCCATCTGTGCAATACGACTCTGGACCAGCAGAGGTCTGAAGGCCCTGGGGACCCTGGCTTGCCTGATGCATGGAAGGAGTCACACCCCGGATCTCTCACCGCCTCCCCGCTTCTGCCCTGGCCCCACCCCGCCACAGCCTGCAGGGGGCCCGGCTCACCGAGGTCCAGCAGCATGCTGTCAGATGGGAAGGTGGACCCGAACTCCTCCTGCAGGTGGTAGGCCCGGTGCAGCAGAGACTCCAGCTTCTCTGCAAACTCTCTTCGCTGTGACTCTGGCTGTGATTAAAACGTCACCATCAATCCAGGCCCTCCAAGCTCCCCATGCTGATGGCCTCTTCTCTCACCAACGATGGTGGGTATCGGCCCCTGGGGAAGGGGAGCAGGCTCTGGGGCCCAGCAGTGAGAGCAGAGATCTAGACCCGAGTTGCCCAATACAGGAGCCACTAGTCACACGTGGCCAGTGAGCCCCTGAAATGTGGCCGGTTGCGACTGAGTGGGGTGGGAAATATAAATACACAGTGGATTTCAAACACTAAGTGCCAAATGAATTAATCAATTAAAGATCTCAGTGATTGCTCATGTCGACTGATTACATGTTGAAATGGTAACTCTTTGGATATACAAGATTACATAAAATATATTATTAAAATCAACTTATCTGTTTCCTTTTACTTTTTAACGTGGGGTTTCTAGAAACTTTTAAATGAGATATAGAGCGGCACAGCTCTAGACCCACGCTGACCTGGGTTTAGACCTTGGCGCTACCAGATCCAAACTGCGTGACCTCAGCAAATAACTTTCCATTCTGAGTCTCAGTTTCCTTATCCGTCAACTAAGATAAGAGCGCCTACTTCCTGGGATCTTTGGGAAAACATGAACGAGGTAGAATACGCAAAGCACTTCACACAAGACTGGCCCGTGGTGACAACCAGTCAGTGTTAGCTATTATAATGATTATTGTACTTGTTATTATCACTGTAATAAGAACAGTTAGGAGCCCAGAAAGAGCTGGGTTCAAACCTCACTGCCGCTCTTAACTATGGGTGCTTGGGTAGGCACTGCGCCCAGACGCAGCAGCCTGTGACCTGTGACCTCCTCGCTGCCTTCAGCTTCCAGGCCGGGGCATGAGGAAGAAGGGGACACTGCTCCTTTGCCCCCAGGAGCTTCTGGACCGAGGGCCCAGGCACAAGCAGGCCCAACTCCGTTTTCCACAGAGGCTGCCAGGTCCTGCACTTACACGTAATCAGAACCCGCGGAGGGGACAAGGGCTGACTCGGGCCTGAGGCCACTGCGGAGAAACAGCCAGAAAAGCTCAGTCGGGTACGGTAACGGTGGAAATGACTGTCTTTCACTGAGCGCTTACCCTGGACCAGGCACCTGGCTGTTCAGCCTCCCGGCAGGCATTACTCTGATCCCATTTCACAGAGAAAACTCAAGGAGGTTAAGTGGCCTGGCCCACCCAGGTAGCACCTGGAAGAGTTCGGATGCAGCCCCAGGCCCTTGGGACCCCAGACTCACTGGCCACTTTGCTCAGTTCTCCCATAGGGCCAGACTCCGCCCCACGTGGCCAGCAGAGTCTTGTAGCTTTGGCAGAGATCTGCCAGCTCTGTCTCTGGGGAGCAACCTTGGCTTAGGGAACAATTTCTTAGATATGGCACTGAAAGCACAAAGGACAAAAGGAAAAATAGATATACTGAACTTCAAAATTAAAAACTTCTGTGCTTCAATGGACACGCTCAAGAAAATGGAAAGACAATCCACAGAATGGGAGAAAAATATTTGCAAATAACATCTCTGATAAGGGACTTGTATCGATACTATCTAAAGAACCCTTACAACTCGAGAATAAAAGACAAACCACCAATTTAAAATTAAAACAAAGGGAGAGCATTTGAGATTTCGCTCCCTGGCATATATTGTCAGTTTGGCTCAAATAAAGTTTTATAAATTTTTTTATTTAAAAAAAGGGAAGGATATAAATAGAGATTTCTCCAAATATACAATTGGCCAATAAGCACATGAGAAGATGCTCGGTATCGTTAGCCACCAGGGAAAGGCAAATCGAAACCACAATGAGATACCACTTCCCACCCACCAGGATGGCTGGAATCAAACAGTCAGATAATAACAAGTGTTGGCAAGGATGTGGACAATTAGAACCCTCGTATAGCATTAGTGGGGATATAAAATGGTGCAGCTGCTGGGAAAAAGGGCCCAGCAGTTCCTCAAAATGTTAAGACATTTTGACACGTGACATAACCATTCCACTCCTGAGGACAAACCTAAGGGAGTTAAAAACAGGCCCATGCAAAAACTTATATGCAAGTATCCATAGCAGCATTATTCATAAAAGCCAAAAAGTAGAAACAAATGTCCATCGACCGATGAATGGATAAGTAAAAGGTGGCCCATCCATACAACAGAATGTTACCCAGCAAAACACGGAAATGAAGCAGTGACCCACGTTACCACAAGGATGAACCCTGAAAACATTATGTTATGGGAAAAAAACCAGTCACGAAAGGCCACATATTATATGATTCCATTTGTAGAAATGTCCAGAATAGGCAGATCTAAAGAAACAGAAAGTAGATCGGTGGCTGCCTAGGGCTGGGGGCGGGGGATGGATGGATGGGAGGGGAGGTGTGACTACTGAGAACAAGGAATTTCTTTTGGGGATGATGGAAATGCTCTAAAATTCATTGTGATCGTGTCATATATTCACATGACTCTGTGCATATACTAAAAGCCACTGAATTTGTACAGTTTCGATTGGTGAATTTCATGGTATGAGAATTATATTTCAATATACTTGTTAAAAAAATGTTTAGCATAGAAAAATGGCTGGAAGGACACTGCATGGTTCTGTCCGGATGAAGGGTTCTGAGCATCGACACTGCCGATGACGAAGGCCATTTACTGAGCAGCTGCTATGGGCCAGGACCACATGGCTGGCACCGGCGTCCCACTGAGGGTACCAGCGCTTAGGGAGGTCGAGGGTCGCGGCCCACATCACCCTACATGAGTTGTCCGATCAGAGCCTGGGCTGTTTTCTCCCCCGCTCTTTTCTACTTCCGTAGTTTTCACTATTTTATAAGGAATATTTACTTGTTTTCGCAATAAGAAAAACAATGAAAGTTCTATAATTTTAAGAGGTAGAATTAACAAAAAATACAATTCTGGAAATAAAGCGCCTCCCTGCACCTCCCTGTCTTAACGCATGCCATTCGCCCACCCGCAGAGCTGACCCGATGCAGTGCCCCCAGGGGACTGAAGGCTTTCTTGTACCCTGGGCCTTTCCCAACCTTTGTGTCCTATGACTAGGCAGTCATGCCTGTGTGACGGGCTCCCAGCTGGGGTAAAGGGTACATACGCCCTCGACTTGTTACCAGCTATGCCCGGAGTATCCACATCCTGGAGCTGCAAACTCTGTTTCCCAGACTCCGGGCCAATGGACGCGCAGGTGGAGGGAAGCGGGAGGGGAAGTGGGCAGAGAACTCTCCCCTCACGCCACGTCCCTGCCCCACTGGGCTGTGGGCACGTCCCCTCTGGCCCTGAGGCCCTGCAGCGCCTCCCTCCCTGTGCGACCAATTCCCTGAACTAAACACCTTCTTTTTCAACACATGAAGTTGGCCCCATTTCCTGGCTAGCCCCTGATTCACCAGATATTGTCAGACTGCTCCCCAAAGTGACGCCCCCTCGCTTGATCTCACTTCAGCAGAGGACTGGAACTCAGAGAGTGTTTTGTTTTTTTAATACAGAAAAGCATAAAGAATAAAACAGAAACAGCCCTCAATGCTACCACTTATACAAACTGTGCCCATAAGCACATGCTCAAAATCAGAAAAGTCAAACAGTAAAGAAGGGACTAAAAAGTACAGAAAAGTACAATAAAAGCCTTTTTCCACCTTCCCGTGCAGGCCCTCTCCTCACAGATCACTGTTAGCAATTTGCTGTGCATCTGTCAGAGGAAAGTAAAAAATGCACACACATACCAGTGGTTACCAAGAGGCATACAGATGCACGATGCATGTCTTTTTAAAATGTAACACGGGTCACGACTTGTTTTTTTCACTTAAGAACATAGCGTGGAGATAGCAGCCTATCAGCCCACACGGCTTCCCTTGGCCTTTTAACGGCTGCATGGTGTTCCAGACCCCCAGTGAGGGGCATTTAGACAGTTCCCAGTTTTTCTGGTTTTTAACTGTTACAGAATAATGCTTCAGTGAACATCCAACCTAGGACATATACTTGGTGCGCTTTTCACAAAAATGCTTTATTTTAGCTTTTTTACTTTCTCTTTCCTGATATTGAAAAAACAACGTTCACTGTAGAAAGCTTGGATGGTGCCCCCCAAAAAAGTACAAAAAAAAAAAAAAAAGACGAGACAAAGGCCGTGTGAGCCTTTCAACTATGAACACAGGCTCTTTCCCTCCGGTCCTGCGGGAATCAGGTCGGGATCAGGGCATGGATGTCACTGTGGTTTAATGCGTCATTACCAAGGGCCAGGCATGTGCTAAGCCCGTTGCGTGAGTGTTTTACTTGGTTGGACTGACGTTCTGGTTAAGAGGCATAGTCCCATCCAAGGGGACGAGTGCCTGGCTGGCATAAGGCAGGGTTGCTAGGCTGCCTCCCAAACTCTGGCCACCCACCAACCCTCTCCATGGCCAGGGGGTAGGGAACCCTTACCTCAGACAGTGCCTCTGAAGCAGTCTCGGGGTTCCGGAGGCTGTCCCTTGGTGTGGGGGTGCTGCCACTGTCCCCCCTCTGCCCCACACTCAGCGCCTGCTCCCACTTCTGCAGAGCCTCCTCGAACAGCTCCATGCCTGAGCATGGGTGGGAGAGAAGGGAGTCAGGTCCCCAGCGGAGGGAGAGCAGCTGGGCCCCACACAGTGTCCCTCAAGAAGAGGCTCAGAAGAGCAAGGAGGCAAGAAGGCCCTGAAGGACAAGGACGGGCAGGACCGTGGGGCTGGGTCCTGATCACTTTTTCCAGGATTGTCAGTTTACAGGCCTTCGCTCAGATCAGAATGGTTCCTACAGATGATCCCCTGTCCAGAAATGGCTGGGAACCATTGAATGAGGGTTTGGGGTGGGGCAGAAGGAGGGGGTTGCAAAGTAGCACCTGGAAGAGTGTTCTGGTCCCAGCCTGGGCTCTCAGAGGGCCATTCCCTGTCGCCCCCGCCCTGCCCCAAGAGAGCCTGAGGCGGCCGCCGCGTGTACCTTGCACGTAGAGGCTCTCGGCGTTGCCATCACTGGTGGTCACAGACTCCTCCATCCCTCTGGTGTCCCATGGTCCCGAGCACGCAGCCATGGGGCTGGATGAGTTCACCGCCACCATCTGGGTGCCAAGCAGCACAAAGACCCGAGGGCACGGGGTGAAGCTTTCCCAGACCCCCTGCTGTACCCGAGCCTCCCCTGCTGTCTGAACACATGCCACGCTCCCTCTCCAGACACCACCCCTGAGGCCAGCCCGACTGCAGCGGCCAAGCCCTCAGCACAGCCGGGTCCACCGACTCCGAGAGCCTAACAACACCTCACAGAAACTGCCCAGGTGGGAGGAAATACCGAGGCCAAGGCCCAGCCCGGGACCCTGCAGCCTGCTACGGAGCCCACCCTGGCCCCTTCCTCACAGATCACTCCGGGGTGTCTCTCCCAGTCACCTGAAAGGAAGGCTGAAGGAGTGCCTGGTACATATGGGCCAGCCAGGCCCATTGTCGCCCACATGAGTGGCCACCTGCCCTGCCAGGCTGTCGGCTCCTCCAGGATAAGAGCCATCTCTTGCTCACCCCTGGGTCCCCAGGGCAGGCCTGGCTCAGAGCTGGGGCTTGGCACTGGCTGAATGAATTAGTAACTGGATGAGCCAATGAGCCAAAAGCCATTTCCCAAGAGAAAATAAACTCCTCTTTGTCCTACTTAGCTCTGTATCCTCAGCAGAGTCCCTGCCACAAAGGAGCTACTTGCCCTAAGTCTGATGAATGAATGAATGAATGAATGAACGAACTTGCACAGATAAGTATCTCCCCCAAGAGGCCACAAGTTGCTCTTCTGCACCTGTCTGCCTTTCTCTCACCGATGCCTGGCACCCAGTGAGTGATGAATGACTCCTCTGAAAGCGCATGGATGGATGATGAGTGAATGAATGAAAGACTGAATGAAATCTCTACTCCTATCATCCTCCCAATGACTAAGCCCACTGAGGGCAGAGACAAGACCCAGCTTGGTGGCCAGGAACTGAGCCCTCAGGCCGTGACAGGCTCCCTGACACCCCCCCCTCTTGCCCTGTCCTCACCGAGGCCAAGCTGTGGGAGGAGCCCGAGTGCTTGCTGGGCTCGATGGAGGAGATGCCGCTGAGGGTGTCGTTGCTCTTGCTACTAGGGCTCTGTACCCTCCGGCTGGAGTAGCCTGTGGGGACCAGAAGGACGGGTCACGCAGCCTTCCCACCAGCCTCTGTTCCTCTCTGAGCGCCCTCCCCCACCCCCACATCTGGAGCCTGTCCTGACCTCCTAAGTCGTCAGGGCGACGGCAGAGCACCCTGAGCACACATCCTCAGCGGGACAGTGCTGGGCCCCACCCGCCGTCCTGCTCACTACCATACCCCTGTCGCCAGCACGGGGCCTGGCCCGAGTGAGGGGTCCAGATCTGCCGCGACAAGGCTGAGCGTGGGAGCCGGCTACTTTTCTGCCTCCTTCTTCCTCTCCTTCCCCTGTGCTGCTACTTGAGTGATGGATTTGCAATTCTCCTTCCGAAAAAGGATTCAAGGCAACAACTTCTAAAAATATACCGAAGATTTTTTTTTAAGTGAGAAGAGTAGGGAAGGGAAAGTCAGGTGAAACCAGAGCGGGCGGTGGTATAGGGCAGGCAGGAGGTCGGTGCCAAAGTGGCTCCAGGTTTCCCAGGGACCAATGCGAAGCGGAAAGCCAGCTAATCGGCATTGCTCAGGTCCTGTTCTAGTCTAAAAACGTTTTTGCAGCTGTAAAGATAAAACTCCCCTTTGCGATGATAATCCGCCATGAAAATTTGTTTTTGCTAAGCCGGTCAGAAAAAGTTGAAAACCACACAATATCCCTTATATGTGGGATATAAAACTAAAAGCAACAAATCAGACAAACAGAGACTCGTGGACATGGACGACAGTGGTTACCAGAGATGGGGAAGGGGGAGGTAGATGGGGTCAAAAAAGTCAAATTTGTGGTGACAGGAAGAAATCTAACTATGGGTGGTGAACAATGCAATATATATATATATGCCTTACTGCTAAACTGTACACTTGAAACTTACTGGATTTCGTTAACTAAGGTCACCATAATAAAAAAATAAAAAAATAAAGTGGGAGGAAAAAAAAATGAAAGAAAATTTATTTTTGCACAAGGAGACTTCAGGTACCCGAAACAGGTTCCTCCCCAGATGGGAGCCTAGGAGAACTCCTTGCCTGGAAAAGAGATCTAAACCGCATTCAGGCCGGCAAACGCCGGGTTGCTGGGTTACAAGATTAACGGAGGCCATAGAGATTTTAAACGCCACACCAGCAGACACAAAAACGGCTCAGCGGCTGCCAGGGGCTGGGGTTGGGAGAGAGGGGCTGACTACAAAGGTACCAGGGGGATTTAGGGAAGAAGAGAACAGTTCTTGTTTATGGTGCTGATTATATGACTGTATGTGTTTGTCAGAACTCATAGAATTGTATGCTAAAAAGGTGACTTTTGCTGTACATAAAGTAATATTTAATTTTAAAAAAAAGAAGGGGATGAGGGAGTAACACATGGCTCAAGAACCATACGGGGCCTTCTTGCTCCTAAGCCGGAGGACTTCACTCCCACCAGCCCCCTCTGGACCCAGATGCTCCCAAAGGGTCCTCACATAATGAGAACAAATGCCACCTACTGGACACATGTGTCCAGCCACATCACTCACCAAATCTTTACAAGGACTCAGGGAAGGAAGTTCTACTCTCAACCTGGGGACGGAATGTCACACTAGCCCGAAATCCCACAGCTAATAGGGGCCCAGCTGGGACCTGACACCAGGTCAGGCTCTTCCTCACCGCCTCACACCTACCTTTCTTCATCGACGGGACCTTCCTGGCCATGAGGATGGGGAGGGGCACTGTGCCCAGATGCTCGCCTCCCATCTCGGGGCCGACCTGCTTCTTCCTCCGCCGTCGCCTCTTCAGCTGGTGGGCGGCCAGGGCCAAGGCCACAGTCCCCAGGGCCGTGGCGAAGAGGACCTTCCGTAGGCCTGGTGTCAACCGCAGCTGGGAGAATGCAGACTGTAGGCAAAGAGAGAGGCAGCCAGTTATGTCTCCCCAAGAGAGCCCTGAGGCAGGCGGAGCTGCCCGGGGGGAGCACTAGGAAAAGGGGACACATCAGACAAAGGGGACATGGCCAGCCCCTCTGAAATGTAGAGCCCAGAGATGTAAAGGGACTGGGGACGGCAAAACGGCAAAGCCAAGGAGATTGCAGCTGCAGTCCAACAGGTGTCCCTAACACTGTCGGTCATGATTCTAACGGCTGCAGTGACTGAGTGCCTCTATGCCAGGCGCTGCACTAGGACTTGACCTGCATTACCTGTCTGAATGCCCGTCCTTTCTCAGGTGAGGAATCTGAGGCTCACACTGGTTAAGACACATGCTCAAGGTGACAGAGAGACAGAAATCAAACCCAGGTCTGCCAGCTCCACTTCTTAGTAACTCCTCGAAGATGATGACATTCACTCCACCGACTGTCCCATCCGTACATGTCCCTGCTCCACCCTCACCCTCCACCTGCTGGACTGGGAGCCCCGTGATGGGGCTGCATCCCCCATGGCAGAGCTTTGGGAAGTGTCAAGAGGCCCGGCTGGCACAGACACGTGCAGTGTGCAGTGAGCAGGTGAAGACCAGGCTTGAGGCCCCAGACTTCTAACCCAGTCCCCTTCTTACTCTCCTCAAAGAGGAGACACCAGATGCCCGGGGCAGCAGCAATGAGAGCCCAGGTTTCTCAATGCCAAGTGGCCAAGTGTTTCAGGGATCAGAGTGGTTAAAGGGCAGGACCATGATGCACCCAATCTTTACCTGGCCAAACGTTGTGTACAGGAACACAGGGATCTCGGCCACTGTCATGGCCAGGGCCTGGATCATGGACATGCCCTCAGTCCTCCGGAAGGCCATGGCAGGACCAGCACACCAGGCAAGAGCCCTCGGGGCCAAGTGCTTCCAAGGAGAACGTCTTCAACTGGTTGCTAGCTGGGTCCCGGGCACCGTCCACGCCCCAGAAAGACAGGGATGCACATACCAGAGGGTCCCTCCACAGAGCTGAGAGACAGATGACCAAGTCAGACAAAAGGATGTGTGTACATGAGTGCAGAGAAATGCACAAGAGTGCCCCGGGGGATGAGGCAGGAGCAAAGCCTACATCGGGAATGCCAGGTCTGGAACCCGGCCACGGCCTTCTGCACTCAGCAGCAGGAAGGCAGCCAAATGCCCCACAGACTCTCTGCCCACCATGAGCCCTGAGAACAGAAGGCAGCGTCTATGGCACAGTGACCCAAGAGCGAACCCAGGGCCTGGGAGAGACGGATAGGTCACTCTCAAACTTCATGGCTCGCCTGCTAAACAAAAATCTCAGGCCTCTAAAGGGTCAGGCCTCTGACTGAGAATCATTACATCTTTCACCTCCCACAAAGCCAAGAATGTTTTACTTCCTGTGGACTGTGTTATAAAAATAACTGGATATTTCCTTAAATAATAGCCACTACCCGTTTGTGTATATTTTGTGCTGAGTTCTTCACATGTTATTTCACTGAATGATGACAATTCTACGAAGTAGTTCTCTATCTCCCCCGCCCCCACCCCTGCCAATTTCCAAGAGGAAACTGAGGCTCAGAGAGCTGTCAGAAGTCCAAAGTTACACAGCTGGTATGAGGCAGAGTCAGCACTTGGACCAAGACTGTGCTCAATACAACCCTTTTGCCAAATTTGACATGGAGCAGGAAGTGGCAAACGCCAGAAGAACCACAGACTACAAAGGCAACTTTCCCGTGGGGCCTTCTGAGACCCCCAGGGGAACCCACTGCCCATTCCAAAGCCAACAAATAAGTGGCTTAACCACAGATAGCCCAGTCCCAAAGATCCCACAGGGTGCTCCCCAACCGCCATCACCAAGGCCAAGGATGCCTTTAAGGTCTTCTGGGACTTCAAGCAGAAGGAACATGCAGGCCAGGACAGACCCTGTCTACCTGGGATGGCGGCCAAAGTCACTGAACCAACACAAGAAACAGCATATCCCCAGCAAGTGAGAAGGAAGACTGATCCTATCAGCTTAGCTCTAGGGCTGGGCTGTGGTGTGTGTGAGGCGGGCTGAGGAAAGTGTCACATTGTCAGGGGTAGGAGACATTCTGCCAGGAGGCTGCACATGGAGCTATGTGAATGCCAGTGGTCAAGGCCAGGGTTAATATCATAAGCCATCCCTCTCACTTCCCCCAGCAGCTACTTCCTGAGCACTTACTACAGGCCAGGCTTGGGACAGGCTCTCCACAGAGGGCTTTGAGTCTACTCACTCAGAGAACCCCCAGGACGACCACTGTATATGATGGGGAAACCAAGACTCTGAGAAGTAAGTGACCTGACCAAGGTCACTGAGTAAATGGCCAAGGTGGGATGTGACCTCAGCTCTGGGGGATCTCAAGGCTATGGGGTCTCCCCTGAGCTGCCTGCTACAACTGCCACCTCTCCCTCCATGACACATCTGAAGGACTTCTGGGTCTCCAAGTGAAAAGCCCACATAGAATTATAAAGATGAACCGGAACACATGCTCCAGGAGTGAGACAGGGCTGAGAGACCTGGCATTTGTCTGCAGAAAAGTCAAGAGCCATCACTGCTGCCCCAACCAAGAGGAAGAGCAGCAGATACAAGGTGACTAACAACTGTCCCCCAAGCCTGCTTCACTCCAGATATGGATCCAGATCCAGCCCGACCACATACTATCCATCCCCCGGCACCACCTGGGAAGAAGCCTCCACCTATTCTCCATGATGACAAGCCCACGGCAGTGTCCCCACTCGGTGGACACTTCTAATGACATCCCCACTTGGGCTGTCACCTCTCTTGTCCTACAACCTTGGTTGAGAACCTATTCATTCCACCTCCACCATAGCACTTAAAACGCCCTCAGCCAGGATGCCCACACTTTCCACCTGGGCACCTCCTTTCTTGCCCTGGACGATCCCATTAATGACTTTGGCGTTAGCAATCTCCCTTTCCGCCTTGACCTCAGCAATGACCCCGGCCCGGGCACACCCTGGGGCCACCCTCCGCCCAGTTTCAGTTCACCCCACTCTGGCACCTCACCGGTCTGACCGGGCGGGCACCGGGCACTACCGCACTGGACCTCAGCAATACCCCGTCTTGGAATGTGCTCATTCCATCCCGGACATTTCCCCGAGCAGCCCGACCCAGGCCCTCTCTCCTCTTGCTCCGACCCCGAGAATATCCTCGAGGGTCGTCCAGGTGCCCAGTGGCGCCGCCCACGGCTGGCGCACCTACTCCTTCCATCCCGGGTACTTTCCCAGCCCGGGTCAGCATCCCTGCTCGGATCCCCACAACGTTCCAGGCCCGGGCATCTCCTCACTGACCGGGTACCTTTCGTTCCACCTCTCGCGCCGCCCACGGCCAGGTACCTGCTCATTCCAAGCCGGGCCCTTCTAGTCCGGCTGAGCCCGGACACCTGCGCCCCTACCCAGTGCCCCGCGCAGGCCCGGCGCCCTCCCGCTGCAAGCCTCAGTTCCAGGCCCTGCCGCGCCGCCCGACCGCCCGGCGGGCTCGGCCCCGGCAGCCACTCACCCGGGATCCCATCGCCGCGGAAGGGCAGCGTCTCCTTCCCCGGCGTCCGCGCAACCAAGCTCTAGGCAGGGGAGGCGGGAGGGGGGAGGCGTGGTCTCACGCAGCGCCAACCCCTCTCCTAGCTAATGAGCGTTGCTGAATCGTTGCGCGCCGCTCTGACCTCCCGTAAATGAGGTGTGTCACGTGACCAATTTAGTCTCCCTCGGTCCCTCTGACCCGCCCCCTAAGTGCGGTTGAGGCGCGGAAGTGATCTTTTCTTCTTTCCTATGATTGGCCAGAGGAATTAGATTGACACGGGAGGCTGATTGAGCGGGGCGGGGCCGCTCTTACAGAGGCTGGGGAGGAGCCATCAAGTTCTGAACCGGCTTTGTTAAAGCTGCGGCTATCTGATCCCACGTGTTTGGCTCCCCCTACCGATGCCGTTTCCCACACGGACAAGTCCTTCCCGCCCTTCAAGCACCCACATTTAAATGCCGCCGCTTCTAACTCCCACAGCATCCTCTTAAACACTTGCCACGTTCCATCTTCTGGAGTTGTTTGCAAAAGCGCCGCACCTCCTCTACCAGACAATGTCTCCCTGATCGTTAGAGTCAAGTGATGAAATTCTGACCAACTTGCCTTGCTCTAAACACTGGGTTTGGAATCAGGCCGACCTGAGTTGGGATCACGTTCTGCCACTTCAGGTCTCTGTTAACTCAGTTTACCCCTCTGTAAAAACGAGATTAGAATTCCTGCCTTGCCAGAGTCACAGGGCTTTGGTGGGGCTTGGGAAGATACAGTGTGGCAGCCCTTTTATAACTGCAAAGAGCTGGGCACATCTAAGTTCTTAAAATATACGTGTCAGTAAGGTCACATTCTTTCATTCATGCGACAACTAATATTTCTGTGTGCCAGCCTTTTGGCCGGACATGGGAGCATAGTGGTGGACAAGATACGTGTAATTAAGATATTTAAATACAATCTGGTGTGATATTGCTCTGCTGGAGGAAACTCAGGAATGTGGGAATCCCAAGAGGACACTTGGGCTCACATGGGGAGGTGAGAGACTCCCCAAAGAAAGCGACATCCAAACGAAGACCTGAAGAATGAGCAGAAATTAACTGGACAGAGAGGAAAGGAGAGGAAGGAGTTGCAGGAGCACCATGGGCTGTGACCTAGAGGCAAGAAAGAACCTGGCAGCTTTGACTCAAGGTGGCAGAGAGAGGAGAGAGTGGCAGCCAGTGAGCCAAGGAAGAAGGATCCAGAGCGAAGGAGAGCAGGCTCCACCACTGGACTGCCTGGGTTCTGGGCTAAATCCTCCACTTCCTCCTCTGTGACCTTTAATGTCTCTAAATCTCAGCTTCCTGGCCCCTAAAATGAGGAGGATGATTGTTTCTGAGCTGTTATGAGGATCTTAATTGATTATTCACTTAAAAGTTCTCAGTGCTGGGCCTGGTATGGGCTTAGGACATTTTGGCCATTGCTATTAGAAAATCCGTCCCGTGTAAAGCTGATAAATAAGTGAAACATTTAGACTGGGACAGCTATAAGATCAGCAATAACTAGTACCCACTCTCTTGCTCTACTCTGCTCGGTTTTTCTTCCTAGGACTTGTTACCTGACATGTTATATATATTTGCCCAAGAGGAGAGAGGCCTTGATTCGTTCACTGCTGCATGCCTTGTGCCTAGAACAGTGCTTGGCACATAATAGGTGCTGACAAAGACTTTTCTTTGACCAAACTTGGGTCAGTTCCTCTGGGCCCACTGCTCAACTAGACGTGATCTTGGGCTTCCATCTCCATCCTTATAGAGTCCAGTTTTAGCAAGAATCCTGCTGAGTCAGTTTAGCAAAAATCCCTTACTCTTGGTATCTGATCATCCTCGGACATACTCCATAGATTATCATTCCAGCCTGCCTTCAGCAAGAATCCTGCTAGGCTTGATGTTTCCTCTTAGTCATTTTCCATCCACTGCCCGACCCTGCTCCTTGGCTATAAATCTCCACTGTCCTTATTGTATTTGGGGTTGGACCTGATCTCTCTCCTACTGCAAAACCCCACTGCACTCGTCTCTCTCGAATAAAGTCTTCTTTATTTCTTATTATTACTTCTTTACCGTCTTTAACAAGCATCATGAATACTTTTTCTTTAACAGTGTTCAATGTGACTCATTAAGTAAGTGAATGTGTAACTATATTGATATAGGCCTGTTGAAAGATAATATGGCTGGATGCTGGCTAAATGAATAATATAGTCAGCTACCTATAGACACTGGTAAATGAGTCAATGATCAATACAGACGAATAGAAACACATAGTGAACACATAGAAATACACAAAGAAATACAAAGAAAAGATGAACTGCAGGTTTGTGACTGACATGAAATGATAGCTCTATATACATAATAATTCAGACCAGTGGTTCTAAACCTGGAGTGCACATTTAAATCACCTGGAGGCTCTTCAAAACACCTGTCTGGGCCCCACCTGCACTGAAAGAACCAGGGCTGGGAGTAGGACCAAAACCCCAGGTGACTTGAGGTTCATCTTACACAGACAGGCTAGGGTAGATGATGGGGAACTGGGGTAAGTGTAGAGAGATAAAGTCAGGTATCTAAGGGACAGAGCCAGGGAGGAGAGGGTACCAGCTCAGGAACAGAGCTCCCCACTAGGTTAAAAGATGAAGCCTAGAGGTCGAAAGCAAGGACGGTGGAGACAGGTAACAAGCTTCCTTCCAAGCCCCATGGGAGGTAGAGTGTATGTGCATGCCATCCCCTTGCCTGTCTGGGGATGTGAGAAGCTGGCATCAAGGTCTGTGTTACTAGAGCAAAGGGGTCCGCCTGTCTGCGTGAGTCTAAGTCTAATAGGATACGTACAGGTTTTGCAGCAAAGAAAGTAAAGGTTTATTGTAGAGAGTTGCAAGTCCTGGAGACACAGGTGAGCTACCACTCAAAGACCTGGCTCCCTCAGGTGTCTCGAGGGGATAGATCTCATAGAGGGAAAATCCTTAGTCATGGAAACTAAGGTAGTTGGGGTAGCAGTGGGTGCTACTGACTGGACAGGGCTGGGGTAATTGACCATCATGTCCAGTTCTGGAATCAGCCATGGAGTCATCCCTTTGGACCCATTCCGCCTCATGGAGCTGGGCCTGAAAAACACCTGAAGCCAATGCGCAATCCTTAATTTAAGGGAAACTTATTGTTCTCATGATCGATAGATCTGAGGCATTATTCTTAAAAGGTTAAGTAAGGCTTAATGATTAAGGGAATAGGCAAACAAAGGTGGCAGGATAAAGGCGGGAAAAACAAGTGAATCACAATGCTATTATACTAGGCAAAACCTGCTTGAATCAGAGAAAAATCTATCTTAAAGAAATAAAGTACCCGTGTGGTTACATCTGCACATGGCTGTTCTCTGAGGGTAGCAGGGTCCTCCACCTGGGCAGAACCAAAGCCTTCCTTCCTCCGGTCCCTTCCTCCCTGTCACCCCTCTGCACACCCTCCCTCAACTCTGGGAACTCGCAGGGCTTCCAGGGAGACAAACAGCCATTCCCCAGTGCCCCAGCCTTAGAAGAATGAGAGTCCTTAGCAAGCCTGTCCCCGCTCAATTGTCCTTAGTGTCACCAAGGTCAGGGGCAGAAGAGTAGTGGTGCCGGAGTGGTCAAGGTGGTGGCGGTGGGTGGTGCAGACAGACACAGGGCCAAAAAGGCCAAGAAGCAGTGAGACAGAGGGCCTAGCCGACCACGGGGGTGTGAAAGGACAAAGAAAGATAAATAGGCACGAACGGGCCAGGGGCCAAGAGGCCAGGCAGGAGGCGGGCGGAGCCTGCAGGGGGCAGCAGCGAGCAGCAGCGAGCCGGCGCGCTCAGCTCTGCCGCTCCCCT
>NW_011888876.1:988787-999758 GCF_000151845.1 Pteropus vampyrus
GGCGGCGACGAGCGGGAGGCGCCGGGTTACGCTGGAGCTGCTCGCGGCCGGCCTTGCGGCGCGCCATGGACTTCAACATGAAAAAGCTGGCGTCGGACGCGGGCATCTTCTTTACCCGGGCGGTGCAGGTGAGGCCGTGCGCCCTGGGCCCGGCGCGGCGGGTTCCCGGGGCCCGGATGTGGGGTGGGCCAGCAGCACCCCTGCAGCAGAGTCTAGGGAGCGCAGGAGAAGCCCCTCCAGGCTGCCGCCCCTTTCCCCGCTTCGCGGACACCTTAGCCTCGCACATCCCCGACTTCTGCGCTGCCCAGGAGAGAGAAAGGCCCCTGGCGGCGGGCCACTGGCCGCACCCTCAGTGTGGCCGGGGGATGGGGACTGAGCCGGGCCTCGGCCCTGCTGCCTACGGAAGTATCAGTGCCCAGCATTTCGACCGGCAGGGTTACCCCGCTGCTCTGGCAACCGCCCAGGGCCCCGATAGGGACTCTGCTGAGGAGGGGAGAGGGCGCCAAGCGGTGCCGGCCTCCCTGCCCTTGCCCAGCAGTGACTCTGGCTCCCGGCAGGCCCTTGCAGGCCTGAGTCCCGGCCCAAGGACTCATTCATGCGCCACGACCCCTTCTCTGAGCCTCAGTCACTGCACCTGTGCAATGGGCTGATGCCCATTGCATCAGCATGATTCCCACAGGTCCCTTTTACACGCTTGGATAGTCAGTCCGGACGCCAGGAGGGCTGGGGTTATTTCCTTTCTGCTCCCTGGGAGGCCTGTTTCCTCATATTTCCCCAGGCCTGGGGGATGGGGAGAAGGCTGGGGTCTGGCTGGGTGCCCTCCTTGGGAAGTTGCCCAGGCCAGTGATGCGGGGATTGGAACAAGTCCTATCCACTTGGGGGCGGAGAGAGAAACCTAGGCAGCTGATTGTAAAGGTGAACACCTAGAGTCAGCTATGGATGTGGATGCTCCCTCTTGTGACCCTGGGAAAGGGGCTTCAGCCTCTCTGGGCCTCAGTTTCTCAGTCTGGAAAATGGGCTTAGCAATTCCCTCCCTCCCAGGATGGCTGCGAGGCTCTGCTTGTGTGTGCTCACTAAGGCAAGCTCACTATTGGTGTTAACATGGTTGGTACTGCGCTCGTGCAGCATGTGACCTTGGGCAAGTCACTTCTCTGGGAGCCTCCATGTCCCCTTCTGTCAATCAGGTGTAACACCCGTCTGTCCTTCAGGGTGTCTTACAGACCCAGGGCATCTGGCTTCTGTGTTTGTCCTTGCCCTGCTGTTGGATCTCTGGAGAAGCCCGGCCCCAGCCCTTCTCTTGGAAGCCTGTGTGGCTGTGTTTACTAGAAAGCCCAATGTCTCGTTGAGGATTTGCTGCTTGGTGTTCGTTCCAAGCCCCATGGGGATGCCAGGCCCCAGAGCCCCTGGGACAGACAGCCCCAGTCCGTCTGGTAGGTGGGAACTCCTTCCAGTGTTGATATGGCTGCCGTGTTATCTGGAACATCTGGGAAGAACCTGATCTGGTTTTCTGCGACTGTGGGGCCCTGGCACCTGACCTGGCCAGGGCTTGCAGGGCCCCGGTGTGGAGAGACTTGAGCCCTATGGTCTCGCTTCGCCTGGTGGGGCCAAGCCCACTGGTCAGTCATACTGGAGTGGGAGCCAGCACCCAGGCCCCAGCCTCCAGGGTGGAGGAGGGAGCTGGGAGCTTTATAAATAGAGGCTTTCTCTGGCTCTGCACGCCCACCCCCTGCTGCTGCCATCTTGCAGGGAGCAGCCTCGGACTGCAGGCATCAGCCTCTGAAGCTCCGGGCCCTTCCCCTTGGCAGGGATGGGGCAGGGTGGCAGGCCAGAGGAGAGAGGGGCCTGAAATGTGAACTGAGCAGGACAGGACACTCAGGGGACCCACCCAGGCCAGTCTGCCCTGGGATAGGAGTCAGCCAGGAGGGATAGGAGGGGGTGTTGTAGTATCAGTGTGTGGGCAGCTCCTCTGTGTAGGACCCGGGGCATGCTGGGTAAGCGCTCAGCCCCTCCCGTGTACCAGGGGCACCTTTCAGAGCCTCGCCCCACTCCCATCTGGTAGAGAACCAGACCCGGGGACTGGGGGAAGAATCTGGACTCTGGACCCCTTTCGCATGGGCGATGCTGAGATGGCTTCCTAGTCCCTGAACTGTGCCTTGAAAGTCAGGGGGGTTTGTGAAGTTGGTCCAGGTGGTGGGAACAGCTCAGCTAAGGGCACTGAGGCAGGAAAACAGGCGTTTCTGGGTACCATGCCAGTGGGGGTGGGGGTGGGCAGTAGAAGCGATAGTACTAATACTATCAGTAGGAATTGCAGTAACAGTACGAGGAGCGATAGAAGTAATAACAATAAAATCCAGGGAGGCGGTGGCATCGTCATCATCCGAGCCAGGCAGACAACAGTGGACATGGGATGGATGCCCAAGAGGCTGAGAAAACCTGGTAGGACTTTGGACATGGGTGGACATGGAGCGTGAGTGACAGAGGGCCACCCTTAACCCTGATAAGGCAGGGAGATGCTGAGGTACATGTCACCTAAACCGGGGTTACTGGTACCATTGTGGTAAGGAAGTCTCTAGGTAGCTCCTGAGAGCCAAGGAGGGTCCTGAGGGAAGCCTGTTACTGAGATGATGATGATAACACCAGCTAACATTCATCAGACCCATACTGTATGCCAAGCACCTTCCAAATATCCCATCAGATAGATTCTGCTATCCCCATTCTCCAGGTGGGAAACTGAGGACCAGAGAGGTGGCTGCCTCCCTGCACCTTGGTTTCCTCATCTGGAAAATGGGGCCGAGGCCACCGGCTCAGAGGGCTGGGTGAGGTGAGTCCTGGTTGGGGCCTGGCTCTGGGAGGCCTCGGTTTGGGGAAGGTGGGGGAGATGAGGAATGGGGAGAGGCGGGGAGGCCTGAGCAGCTGGTCCCAGGTGGAGAGCCGCAGGCTATAGCCCCGGCCGCCCAGCCCTGCAGAGAGAAACCCAAGCCCTGTTGCATAATTGATGGCTGCCAAGCAGCCTGACGAGATGCAGGACTATCGGTGGCTGCCTCCCGCTCTCTGCTGCTGGGGTCGGCCTTGGTCTCTGGATAATTCGTCACTGCCACATAGTCTGGGAAGGGCCTCCAGACCCCTAGCCCGCGATGACCCCGACTCCAGCACAGTCTGCCCTTTCTCAGCCTCAGTGGCATCGTCTGTGAAATGGGAAACTTGACCTGACTGGCCTCGGAGGGCTGTCGAAGTTACAGAGGGGTCATTAGTAAAGCTCTTGGCGTAGAGTCGGGCCACCAAGACTGTCAACAATATCTGTTGTTATTACCGATCTTCCTGCAGTGTTTCCCCTTCTGCTGTTTGGCTGTGACCTTGAGCAGACTCTTTCCTCTGGCTGGAGAAGGCCTTGGTGGCCCTATGGGGACATTCATTCAAGGGCCCTTCTAGATCAGAGGGGCCAGGACTTGGGCTGGTTTCCGATTGTTCATAGGTGGCCCATGTGGCTTCTGCCAGCTCTAATGGGGGACCTTTGTGACATTCTGGTCCCTGCTTGGCCTTGGGGTGGGGCTGCTGAGCTTTCTGGGCCTTGGATGTGCTTGGAGTTGGCTCTGATAGGCTGGCACTGTTCCCCATCCATCACACCAGGCGGTGGGAGGCCGTGCAGTCTTCGTCCCACACAGTCTTTCCTTCCCAGCTGTCTCCGCCCATCAGCTCTTAACAAGTAGCACCGTCGAGCACCAGCCAACTGCCTGCCAGACCCCGGCCTCAGGTCTTCTCATTTCGTCCTCACAACCTATGAAAGGCGTGCTGTGTGACCCATCCTCGTTTTTCAGCTCAAGAAACTGGTGCTTGGAGAGGCAAAACCACTTCCTAAGGTCACACAGCTCATCAATAGCAGAATTGAGACTTAAATCAGGTCCTTCCGATTCTAGAACCATTCTCCCCCCTGGCCCCCTCCCCAGGGGCTCCCAGCCCTCCACTAAGCCTCTTGGTAACCCCAAAACCTGCTTTGTGCCCTGTTTGTTCCGCAAGCGCTTACTGCCAAATTCTTTCCTACAGAGTCAGGCTTGGAGGACCCTTTGCAATGGGTTCCCAAGGGTCCCTTACCCCTCTAAGTAGTAGTAGGCCAGGTTTTGTACAAATGAGCTTTTTTCGGGGGGAAGAGATCTGTAGCTTTCATTGGATTTCCAAAAGAAGCCATGACCCCCAAACTCTGGTCTGACCACCTCATTTCACAGCGGGGCAAGCCGAGGCCCAGGATGGGGTCATAACTTGATCAAGGTTGCAAAGCAGAGGCGGACGGAGGAAGTTTCCTGAGCTTGGGACCTGGGTTCCGGCTAGAGGGGAGGGGACGGGGGCAGGGGCAGTCCTCCCTTCCTCCTTCTGAGCCCTGCCCACACAGTTCACAGAGGAGAAATTTGGCCAGGCCGAGAAGACCGAGCTTGATGCCCACTTTGAGAACCTTCTGGCCCGGGCGGACAGCACCAAGAACTGGACGGAGAAAATCCTGAGGCAGACGGAGGTGCTTCTGCAGCCCAACCCCAGTGAGTGGACTGGTACTGGTCCTGGGGCGAGGGCAGGAAGCTGGTGGCGGAGGCTAGCAGGTGGGACTGGGTGTTGGCTGAGATGCCGGTTAGACTTTGGGGGCCGAGGCTGCTGCGGGGGGTCCCAGTCAAAGAAAACAGCGGACTCGGTGCCAGGTGGGCTCTGTGGAGCGACAGAAACGCTAAGCTTGGCACGGAGGAGTGGAGGAAGTGCCTGGAAAGGGGAACACACTTGGGAGAAGAGGCAGGAGAAACACCAGCTGGGGCCTTGGAACGCGAGGCCCAGAGATGGGGGAGGGGCTTGTCCAGAGTCACCCCAGAGCACGGAGCAAGCAGGAGCAAACCGCAGGAGAGCCCGTGGGCACAGAGGGTCAGAGGGGGCCTCGGGGTAGAGATGCTGCTCTGCTGTAAGTTGGCTGTGCGCAGGGTTAGGGCACAGTTCATATGTGTGTTTTGTTCCATAAATCTATACTGTAATGTGGGAGAAGCGAGGGGGGCCTTGACCTTGGGCCCGTCACCCCCAGGTGAGGGGCCTGGGGCAGGCCTTTCATGTCTCTGAGCCATGGCCACCTCCCCTCTAGAGTGAGGGGTGCCACAGGGTCGAGGGCCAGTCTCATAGGACTGAAGTGGGCATCAGCAAGAGAACACTCTGGAAGTCACGAGGCTGGGCAGGCTCTGGTCTGGGTCTGTTTCTTTGTCGTTGATTTCTGATAACTTTGATACAATGTGTCCTGGTGTGTTGCGCTGTCATTATCATTCGTTTCTATGTATCTGTCGCTATGTCTTTTGGGTCTGTTTCTGTCACTATGGCTTTCATCGTTGGGTTGGACGGAAGAGCCCTATAACTTGGTTTCTGTCACCCACAGGTGCCCGAGTGGAGGAGTTCCTGTACGAGAAGCTGGACAGGAAGGTGCCCTCTCGGGTCACCAATGGGGAGCTGCTGGCACAGTATATGACAGAGGCGGCCGGCGAGCTGGGGCCCACCACTCCCTACGGTGAGCCAGGCCCTGCAGCCCGCGGGGCTCGTGGTCTCCGGCCCTCATTGTCCTCCCTGCCAGCTCCTTCCTTACTTTGTCTTTGTCATTACCCATAGAATACCTGAATTCATGCTAATTGTAAAAATCTCAAACAGTAGCAAGGAAAATAGAGTAAAAAATGGAGGTCTCTTAACCAGTTTTGGTTTGTGTGCCTTGTGTAATGGGATCGTCGTGTGCGTTCTGAAACTTGATTTTTAACCTCGGCGTCGCATTATAGATGTCTTCACAGTAGCACTTTATAGAGCCACCTCAGTCTTGATTTATTTTTATAATCTTTATGTTTCAATTAGAGTAGACATTCAATATTATTTTGTATTAGTTTCAGGTGTATATCCTAGTGGTTAGACATTTATAGAATTTACAAAGCGATCCCCCGACCCGGCACTATACATAGTTATTACAATATTATTGACTATGTTCCCTAAGCTGCACTTATTATCCCTGTGACTACTTTGTTCAGTCTTTATTTTTATTTAATTTTATTTTTTTAATCTTCAGTTTTATAAAGTTTTATCGAGGTATAGTTTACATACCATAAAAATGCGCCTGTTTTAATTGTGTAATGCAATGATTTTCGGTACGTTTAGAGTTGTGCACACACCCCCTCAATCCAATTTAAAGAACATCCCATTACCTGCAAAAAAATCCCTTGTGTTTACTTACGGTTGGTCTCCACTGCCACCCCAGCCAACCACTGACCTGCTTTGTGGCGCTACCGGCCTCCCTGGTCTGAATAGTTCATAGAAATGGAATCATAGAGTATATGGTTATTTTGCATTTGGCTTCTCTCTACTCACGTCATGTCTTTGAGGTTCGTCCCTATGGTAGCGTGTTTTAGGATTTCTTTTTTATTGCTGAATAGTATATTATCGTATGGATTTGATCTGCTCGCCATTTGACACCATTTGACATTTTGGGTTTTTCTGTAAACATTTGCACAGGGACCTTTGTGAATACGTATTTTTTTCGCCTCTCCTGGGTATACACCTAGAAAGTGGAATTGCTGTGTCATGTGGTAAATTTACGTTGAACTTTTTAAGAAATTACCAAACTCTTCCAAAGGAAGTGCCTGCGTGGTTTTATATTCCCACCAACGGGATGGTGTTTGATTTCTAGATATTTGTAGATTTTTCAAGTTTCCTCCTGTCGTCGATTTCTAAATTAATTTCACTTAGATCAGAGAACACACTTTGCATGATTTTAGTCCTTTTACATTTATTAAAACTTGTTGATGGCCTAGTATACGGTCTCTCCTGGAGAATGTTCCACGCTCGCTTGAGAAGGTTATATATTATGTTTCGGGTAGAGTGTTGTAGAGATGTCAGCTGAGCCACATTGGTCAATAGTGTTCAGATCTTCTGTCTCCTTGCTGATTTTGTCTTGTCCTACCTGTCGTCGAGAATACCGAAGTCTATTTCTGTTGAGCTGTCTGTCTCCTTCCGTCTTCAGTCTGTCAGTGTTTGCTTCATGTATCTTGGAGCTGTGTTGTTAGGCCTGTATGTGTATAATTGTATATCTTTCTGCCGAATTGACTCTTATTGTAAGGCACTGCTATTTGTCTCTAGTAACTTTATTTTTGTCTAAAGTCTGTTTTATCTGATAGTAGTACAGCCACTCCTGTTCTCTTATGGTTGCTATTTGCACGGTATACCTTTTGCCGTCCTCCTACTTTTGGACTATTTATGTCTTTAAGTCCAAAGCGTGTCTCTCATAGACAGCCTCTATTTGGATTTTTAAGAAAATACCCAGTTTGACAGTCTTCGCCTTCCGATTGGCCTGTTTAATCCTTTTACCTTCGATGTAAGTGCTGGCGTGGTCGGATTTACATATACCATTTTGTTACCGTTTTTCTCTACGTCTCAAGTCCTTTGTGTTCATCTGTTCCTCCTTTACTGCCTTCTTCTGTGTTAAATAGATGTTTTCTAATGAAACATTTTAATTTTTGTTGCTTTTTTTACTTAAAAAAAATTTATTAGTGGTTTTACAACATGAATTACAATATGCATTTTGACTTACCCCAGTCTACTTCAGAGTAATACTGACGTAGCTCGAGTAAAATATGGAAACTTTGCTGCATTCCCTGTCCCATCTCGTCGTCAAGCGTATTACACCTTTAGGTCTTGTAAGCCCCAAAATACAATTTTATAATGATTGTTTTATGCAGTTGTCTTTTAAGTCAGTTAAGAAAAGTGAAAAAAATTATATTGCCTTTCATGATCGCCTTTATAATCACCTTTACTGGTGCCGTTTATTTATGTGGATTCAAGTTACCATCTGGTGTCATTTCCTTTGAACCTGAAGTGTTTCTTTCATGGCAAGTCTTCTGGCCATGAATTCTTCCCGTCTTTGTTTATCTGGGAGTTGTCTTTATTTTAATAGTGTTCACTTTTAGGAGGACGGTTTTGCCGTATGTAGAATTCTTGGGTGAGGATTTTTTCCTTTCGTCACTTGGACTGTATCATCTCACTGCCGTCTGACCTCACTGTTTCTAATGAGAAGTCTTTGGTTAATCTGGTCCTTGTATGTGATGGGTCACTTTCCCCTTGCTGCTTTTGAGACTTTTTGTCTCAGTCTTTCAACGGTTTGGCTAAGATGTCTTAGCGGTGGATCTCTCTGTTTATCCTATTTTTGGTTTGTTGAATTTCTTAGATATGGAGACTCATGTTTTTCATCACATTCAGCGCATTTTTGGCTATCATTTCTTCAAATATTTTTTTCTGTCCCTTCCTCTCCTCCAGGGACTCATGTTACTCACTCATGTGTCGGTTTGCTTGATGGTGTTCTCCTAGGTCTCCGAGGCTGTCATTTTTCTTCCTGTTCTTCAGATGACATCATCTCTATTGATCTTTCTTCAAAGTTGCTGATTTTTTTCTTCTGCCAGCTCAGCCTGTGGAGCCCTCCCCCGCATTTGCCATATCAGTCATTGTGCTTTTCAACTCCAGAATTCCATTTCTTTTATAATTTTTTATCTCTTTATTGATATTCTTTATTTGATGAGTCATTTGACGTATTTGCCTGTAATTCGTTAAATGTGATTTCTGTTAGCTTTTTAAAAAAATTTTAATTTATTTATTTAAATTAGTTTCAATTCTGTTAGTTTTTTTAGTAACGTATTTGTAGTAGCTGCTCAGAAGTCTTTGTTAAGCCTAACATCTAGGCCTCCTTTGAGGCAGTTTCTACTGATTACTTTTTTCCCTGTGTATTGACCATACTTAGCTACTTCTTTGCGTGTTTCATAATATTTTGTTGAATCCGGACATTTTATATAAAGTAGCAGCTCTGAATTTAGATCCTCCTGTGGGTTGCTGTTGCTGTTTGTTTACAGACTTGCTTTAGCTCATTGTTTAGTCTGTGTCCCCTGCACTGTGCAGCTACTGATTCCTGTGCCTTTGTTTTTTTTTTAAATCATTCTTTTTATTTTTAAGCCTAGCTTCATAGGGGTTGCTCCTCGGGCAGCATGTGTTAGTAGTCAGCCAGCGACTGGTCAGAGGTCGTGCTTAATATTGCACCATTAAGGGTTTACTGATGCAATCGTGAGCTGGCTGGGGAACACGTGCAAAGCAGTCTACAAGTCTGCCCAGCATTCACTTTGAGAGTGTGCAAAGTGTCCTGCTCAGCCTAGGATGAGTAGACAGCTGTGGTTCTCCAGTCTCTCCTGAGCGTGCTACACGCACGCATAGCCTTCCAGTCCACTGGAGAGGTATCTAGAAATTTATCAAGGCCCACTATGACTATCTCGTTTCCCAGATCTCCTGTGAAATTTCTGCCAGGTCTGTTGCCTGTTCCAACCAGCATTCCAGCTTCAAGTTAGCTGTGGTGTTGGCCTTTCCTGATTATTTGCCATTGAGATCACTGTTGTTTTCGGTAGCATCTGTGTGTTTTTCAATGGCGCTCCAGCCCAAATCAAGTGAGCCCCCTCCAGCAGCAGGATTACCAGCCTCAGGGCTCGCCCCTGCCTGGTAGAGCTGTAGCATCACAGAGCTGGAGGAGGTGGGAGCCAAAAAGCCATAGGCTCCCATTGTCCTTCCCAGAGTCTGGTAGTTCTAGAATAAATGCTTCTCAATCACTTGCTTGCCTTTCATCCTTTTCCAGAGTCCAGAAAGAGTTGTTTTCGACAACTGTTTAGTTTTATTAATGCTCTTCGGGCGAGGATCAGTTGTGTTCCTTTCTCTATCATTCCAAACTCCCACTCCCTCCCAGTCTTTTTAATGGCAGTGCAACGTTCCATGTTTTGAATGGCCCACTATTTATTTGTCAGCCCCCAGCCGATGGGTACGTAGATTGCGTCCATGTTTCCCAGGCCGGCCGTGCTGCCCTCAGCATCCTTGCTCCTGCTTCTTCAGCACTCGCTCATTCCTGGGCTCTGAGTGGCCTCAGCCTGACCCTCCTCACCTCCAATTCTGTTTTCTCAGGGAAGACCCTGATCAAAGTGGCAGAGGCTGAGAAGCGCCTGGGAGCCGCAGAGCGGGATTTCATCCACACGGCCTCCATCAACTTCCTCACGCCCCTGCGCAACTTCCTGGAAGGGGACTGGAAGACCATCTCGGTGAGGGACCTGAGACCACTCTGCTTCCCCGTGACCAGGGCAGCCCTCTCCTCGGCGCCGCGAGCAAAGCTCTCCTCCCACGCTGGGCACCGAGCACACCTGGGGCTTCCCCAGACGTGGCTCTTGTGGACTGAGCGACCTGGAGTGGATAACCTTCCTGGTCTGGGCCTCAGTTTCCCCTGTCTTGACCAGATGGCCCCATAGGCCAGTCCTGCCACGGCCCAGGGTCTCACTATTCCCTCTTCCCCACCTGCAGAAGGAGAGGCGGCTCCTCCAAAACCGGCGTCTAGACCTGGATGCCTGCAAAGCCCGGCTGAAGAAGGCCAAGGCCGCGGAAGCCAAAGCCACGGTAGGTGTCCCCGCTGACCTCCCACCACCGGCTCTGGTTAGAGTCAGGGGTGGCGGTGAAAGGACCTGGTGTTTGGCATGACTGCTCTCCTCTTTCCCTGCCTGGAGAGGCCTGGCCGGGGGCACTGGTCCAAGCTGGCCACTTCAGGTCACACCTCTTTGCCATCACCCCCAAGGGACCCTGGCCACCCAGAGCTCTGGGTCCCGGGGCACTTACGGGGTGGGCTGACCAGCAGTGCCCCAACCTGGGCTCAGGGCACCCTGCAGCCTCCCCAGACGGACGCAGTTAGAGTCTCGCATGCTCCCGCCACCCCCTGCCCCCCAATGCTCTGCCTGGGCATGGCTCGCCCTTACTAACTGCCACAGCCGCTGCTCCAGCGCTGGTCCCAGGGCACTCTTGCTCAGGTCCCCCTGTGACAGTGTGGACAACCCGAGAGCAGGACCGCATGCTTGCTCTGGAGCATGTCTGTGGGGCCCTTCCAGGTGGCCCCATGAGACTAGGTCAGGCCGGGGC
>NW_011888876.1:999808-1007524 GCF_000151845.1 Pteropus vampyrus
GTTCCATGTTTTGAATGGCCCACTATTTATTTGTCAGCCCCCAGCCGATGGGTACGTAGATTGCGTCCATGTTTCCCAGGCCGGCCGTGCTGCCCTCAGCATCCTTGCTCCTGCTTCTTCAGCACTCGCTCATTCCTGGGCTCTGAGTGGCCTCAGCCTGACCCTCCTCACCTCCAATTCTGTTTTCTCAGGGAAGACCCTGATCAAAGTGGCAGAGGCTGAGAAGCGCCTGGGAGCCGCAGAGCGGGATTTCATCCACACGGCCTCCATCAACTTCCTCACGCCCCTGCGCAACTTCCTGGAAGGGGACTGGAAGACCATCTCGGTGAGGGACCTGAGACCACTCTGCTTCCCCGTGACCAGGGCAGCCCTCTCCTCAGCGCCGCGAGCAAAGCTCTCCTCCCACGCTGGGCACCGAGCACACCTGGGGCTTCCCCAGACGTGGCTCTTGTGGACTGAGCGACCTGGAGTGGATAACCTTCCTGGTCTGGGCCTCAGTTTCCCCTGTCTTGACCAGATGGCCCCATAGGCCAGTCCTGCCACGGCCCAGGGTCTCACTATTCCCTCTTCCCCACCTGCAGAAGGAGAGGCGGCTCCTCCAAAACCGGCGTCTAGACCTGGATGCCTGCAAAGCCCGGCTGAAGAAGGCCAAGGCCGCGGAAGCCAAAGCCACGGTAGGTGTCCCCGCTGACCTCCCACCACCGGCTCTGGTTAGAGTCAGGGGTGGCGGTGAAAGGACCTGGTGTTTGGCATGACTGCTCTCCTCTTTCCCTGCCTGGAGAGGCCTGGCCGGGGGCACTGGTCCAAGCTGGCCACTTCAGGTCACACCTCTTTGCCATCACCCCCAAGGGACCCTGGCCACCCAGAGCTCTGGGTCCCGGGGCACTTACGGGGTGGGCTGACCAGCAGTGCCCCAACCTGGGCTCAGGGCACCCTGCAGCCTCCCCAGACGGACGCAGTTAGAGTCTCGCATGCTCCCGCCACCCCCTGCCCCCCAATGCTCTGCCTGGGCATGGCTCGCCCTTACTAACTGCCACAGCCGCTGCTCCAGCGCTGGTCCCAGGGCACTCTTGCTCAGGTCCCCCTGTGACAGTGTGGACAACCCGAGAGCAGGACCGCATGCTTGCTCTGGAGCATGTCTGTGGGGCCCTTCCAGGTGGCCCCATGAGACTAGGTCAGGCCGGGGCCGTCTCGGCAGCCCCTTCACTCAGCTCACTGAGGCCTGTTCAGCCAGGACGGGCCAGTGGGACGCAGAGTGGGACAGTTTGCCCAGGGCTAGGCCAGGGTTGGGAGAGCTGGGCCCAAGAGTGAGCACACTCCTGGCATGCCAGGCTGCTTGGGTGTGTAGGGACCCTAAGGCCACACCCTGAGGAGGGAGTCCCCAGGTCTCGAGCATGCCAGGGAAACCTGTGCCTGCCCAGATGCTCAGCCAAGGAAGGCCAGGTGCAGCCCAGGCTCTCAGCTGCTCGTGAGCGTTCTGGCCCCCAACCTCCTCCGTGTGTCCCCTCTCACAGTGTGGCCGCGTGGGGCTGTGGAGTTGGGCCTACACAGCCTCTGGGTAGATACAGATACAGATGTTCTGTATCCTGAACTAATCGTCTCATCTAGGTGTGTGGGGTCCAGATTGGAGGCGGGCTCAGCCACTGGAGTCTTGTTTGGGTTGGCTAGGACCTTTATAAGTCACCTGGACAGGATGATCTTCCTGTCACTCAGAGCTGGACAACCTCTCTGGAATGTCTTGGCCAGAACAAGCCTTTTCCTCCATCATCCAGGCCAGGCAGCCTTTTCTTAGTCACCGGATTGGTTGACCTGGACAACCTCAGGCCTTGGGGTTAGGCCGGGACGCCCTCCCCGGAGCTGGGACCTGGGCAGCCCAGGTACAGATTCCCAGAGGACTCAAGCCCAGCAATTCGCTTCCTCATCCCTACCCTTCTAGACACACGCACACGCACATAGCAGGACACCTTCCAGGGGGCGAGTCACGTGTGTCCATCTGCCCGTCCACCTAGTGTCCCCTCCCGCCGGGGCTTGGGGGGCCTGCTCCCGCCTGCGCTGTGGACTCACTAACTCTTTGTTTTTGTTCCTTTCCGTTCTGCTTTGGGTAACTTGGCTCAGTGTGAGGGAGATGTGAGTATACCTGTCTCATGTGCTGTGCTGCTTCTGGTTTGCCCATCCGGCCTGGGGCCCGCAGTGCCATGGCCGGCCTGGGGCCCGTCCTTGGGGCATTTTGCAAGCAGCTGGTCTCCCCAGCAGAGCCGCTACCATGGGTAGCCTCTGTTATTGGGGGAGGATGCCAGGCATTGGAGCCTGTGAGTCAGCTTTTTGCAAATGTTGAAAGCCTGTCACTCTGTCTATCCGTGCATCCATCTGTCCATCTTCGTTGTGGGGGAGGGGCCTGGTCTTTGCTGCCGGACCAAGAGATGAGTGTGGAGATTCGGGAATGGAGAAAGCTGTGGGGGGAGGTGTTTGTTTTGAAGACTGGGTCTAACCGGGACATCCGAGTGAGACTGGGGTCTAGGGAGGTGTGGGCCATGACCCCCGGGCCAGGGGCTGGATCCAGTCTGTGACTTGCCCAGAGGCAAAGGGTGTGACAGCAGCCGCAGGCTATCTCCGTGTTGCATCTGCTCTGCTGGCCTCCCCAGCGTGTCCCCCCACTTGATCTTCGGCTCTGTTCTCTGGGTCTCTAAACCCACCTCTCCAGGTGGTGGGCGTGGGGAGCAGGGGGAAGAGAGGGGGTCTATAATGTATTTGTTTGTAGCCTCCTGTCCCTGGGGCCGAGGGCTCCTGGCATCACCTTGTGGGAGACTCTGGGGTGGCCTCCTGGCCCCAGCCCAGCCCCAGCCCAGTGTGACCCCCTCTTCCCCCATGAACTCTGTCCCTGCCAGACGGTGCCTGACTTTCAGGAGACTAGACCTCGTAATTACATTCTCTCGGCCAGCGCCTCCGCGGTAAGCGCCCCCACCCCACCCCACCCCCCCCCTGGCCTCCCCCAGCCCCTCCCACACTGAAGGGCCTGTGGCACAGCAAACAGGAAACAGGGTAAGGCAGGGCCACTGCTCACCCAGTCAGGCCAGTGCCAAAAGGCTCCGTCCACCTGCCTGTCCCCTGTCTCCGTGCCCTGTGACCGGCCTTGCTTCTCCCCGTAAAATGCTGACGGTGGAGACTGGACCAGCCGCACTGAACAGTGCAGTGCACTTGGGGCGGCAGCTGTCCCATCTCTAGTGGACCTGAGAGTCAGCCTGCACCAACCACAACCCTGGTCCCTCAAAACAGGCCCTGCTTCCCAACCCCCACTGACCATTCCTGCCTGCCAGGCCCTGTGCAGCCCTGAGGAGAGGGGAGGCCTGGGCCTGGCCTGCCACGAGTTCACAGACCCCTGAAGACAGGCGACAAGGATGGTGCTGTTCATCCAGCTGCCTTTATGGCACATCTGCTGGGTGTCATGGGAGCGTGAGGGGACCTCGGTGATGAGCAGGGAGGGAGGGAGGGCATCGAGGCGGAAGGGGCAGCTTGTGCGCGGGCCCAGAGGATCGGGAACAGGGTCTGTCCTGAGGAGGACAGAAGTCGAAGCGGGGTGGGGTGGGCGGGGGCCGGGGCAGGAGCGGAAGACTTTGAATGTCTCGGTGTCTATTCTACAGCTTCATCGAGAGAGCTGGTCTTTACTGTTTAGTGTGGGAAACAGGCCGATCACATTCCTCCCGTCATGCCTGTCACAACCACTGCTGTGCCTTTTCCTGCCTTTTCTCTGTCCTGCCATTTCCCCCATGGGTGACGTCCTCCCACACAGACCCTCTGGCTCCTCTTCACCTCTGTCACAAGCATGTTGCCGCGTGTATTCGTGCAGTCATTTGGTGGCTGGGCCATCTTCCCTTGGGGACTTCCACCACAGTTTAAGCCACCAGGCCCTTATTACTGTGCACCCTACATCTGGACACATGGAGGTGGCTTCTGGTGATATGGTTTCCTGACAGATGTGGCGGGGCATCTCTGCCCACAGGGCTGGCCTCGTTTTGTGCTCCGTATTTCAGGTTATAGTCCTAGGGTAGCTCCCCTGCAGTGGGCAGGAGAAAGGGGGTCTCCTGAGTCGTGGCAGGAGGAGGGGTCTTTCTCTAGACTGGCTCATACTTTCTGTCCTCTTCCTGGGCTGAGTGGCAGGAGCAGCGTTCCAGATGGTGGAGACTGCCCTTTGTTTTTGGCCATTGAACAGTGTGACCCAGGCATGAGGCTGCCTTTCTCTGCCGAAGGATGGAAAGGTTCAGTGACTGGCCCAGGGTCACACAGTTCTGCCTCCTGGCCCAGCAGCCTTAGCCAGGTGTCAGAGTGGGATGGAGGATGCTCAGTGTCCCTCGCGACCCCAGTCAGTGCTTGGGGGCTGACAACGTAGAAACCCAAGCAGGACTTTCCAGCTGGCTGTCCCTAGCCCCTGCATGTGGCATGTTGGACTGGCCTGTGGTCACCAGTGTCCCTGTCACACCAGCCTCTGGTTGGGTTGGGGAGGGAGTTGAGAAGGCTTTTGGTGGGAAGAGGGCAGAGACTCGAGCTGGGGCAGGGCACCAGCTCTGGGGTACAGCTTTCCTTCCCCACCTCTTGTCCCCTGCTGACTGGTACCCCCCTCCCGCCCTCGCTGACTGGCCCTGTTGTGGTCTCCACAGCTCTGGAATGATGAGGTGGACAAGGTGAGTGGGGGCTGGGGGACTTGGGAAGAGGATTGGAAGCAGGTGGGGAGTGGGAGTCCGGGCAGGTGTGTTTCTAGTTCCGGGTCTGCCCCTCCCTGCTCGCCAGGGCCTCTGGGGGGGCTGTCCATGCCCCACTTCCCTTTCGTGGGGAGACCACCTCCACAGTGTGCCCTCCACCAGGCAGACCAATGAATGTGAAAGCCCAGCCCTCAGGGTCTGTGCCTGTGACCGCTGTTGCGGAACCGGCCCATGGGGTCCAGGCAGGGCTATAGTTGTTCCTCCAGGGGTCAGGGCTCCAGGCCCAAAGTCTGAGGTGGGTGGGAAGTGACATCTGCCATGGAGGGGAGGAGGCCACTTCTGGGTGGGCCTCAGGGCGCAGGGAAAGGCTGATGGGAGGGAAGCTGGGGGCCTCACGCTCTGACACACTCACTAGCCCCTACCCCGCCCTTCTCAGTCCGAGCAGGAGCTCCGAGTGGCCCAGACAGAGTTTGATCGACAGGCAGAGGTGACCCGTCTCCTGCTGGAGGGAATCAGTAGCACTCACGTGAGTCCTCTTCCCACTTCCTCCTTCCTTATCCACTGTCACCACTCATGTCCCCACTAAACTTGTCCATAATGAGGCGTGACTGCACCTGGGCCTGGGAAGCAGGAGGAAGGGCAGTGCTGGAGCCCGAGGTCCCTAAGCAGGGAATTTAGCCTAGAGAGAGCAAGTCTGGAAGGGTGGGAACCTTTCTCCTCCAGCCGAGGAGCAAGAGGCTGGGCCAGAAGCCATTGGAACGCGGGGCCTGGGTGTGGCGGAGGACCGGGTGGGGGTGGAATGCTTCATCCCGAGACGCCCGTCCGGTCACCACTGGGCCTCTTCCCCACAGGTGAACCACCTTCGCTGCCTCCATGAGTTTGTCGAATCTCAGACAACTTACTATGCGCAGTGCTACCGCCACATGCTGGACTTACAGAAACAGCTGGGCAGGTGCCCACTGGGGTCCCCTGGCTCCCAGGCCCAATGAGCAGCCCGACCTTCCCCCGGGCGAGAACCTTCTCCCAAACTCAGAAAGCCCCGCTGCACACGGGCGGGTTAGAGGGCTGCCGACTGAGACCGGCTCTGCCTGGAACCCTCTTTGCTAGGCTATCACCCCCCTCTCTGGATGACAGTGAGGTGGTTGGCCTTGGGGGCCTCTGAGCGGCTCCTCAAGTGTGGGGTGGAAGGGTGGCAGGGACAGGGCCTCACTTTTCCCCCTTCACTTTTCCTTTCATGCTGCCAGCTCCCAGGGAGCCCTGTAAGTAAACGGGGTCTCTTTACCTGTGCGGTGGGCCCAGCTGGTGTCCTGGGGGGCACGTGGCACTGGATGTAGCTCACAGCTACTGAGATGTGCCCTCCACACCTCTCCAGATTTCCAGGCACTTTCGTGGGCACCACAGAGCCCGCCTCCCCACCCCTCAGCAGCACCTCACCCACCACCACTGCGGCCACTATGCCTGTGGAGCCTTCTGTGGCTGGCCTGGCCCCTCCGGGAGAGGCCGCGCTCTGCCTGGAGGAGGTGGCTCCACCCGCCAGCGGAACCCGCAAGGCCCGGGTCCTCTACGACTACGAGGCAGCCGACAGCAGTGAGCTGGCCCTGCTGGCTGATGAGGTGGGCCTGGGTGCTACTAGGGTGGCGGCAAAGGGCTGGCTTACCACGCCAGGGAAGCAGGACTGGGAGCCTTGGGCCCGCAGACCCTACACCAGTCTTCAAGTCTTTCAGAGTCTCTAGCTGTGGAGCTAGGACCCGGGGCAACTTGGGGTGCTCCAGCTCTAAGGGACCAGCCCTCAACTCTGCCATGTCTGTAGAGCAGGCGAGGAAGTGAACGCCCACCTCTGGAGGTGTAGGTGCCCGTGTGTCACAGGATCACAGCTCTGTCCCCATTCAGTCCTGGGCCAGTTCTGCCCTGGCCAGGGTGTGACCCTCCCTCTCTGCCCTCCTCTCCAGCTCATCACTGTCTACAGCCTGCCTGGCATGGACCCCGACTGGCTCATTGGCGAGAGAGGCAACAAGAAAGGGAAGGTCCCTGTCACCTACTTGGAACTGCTCAGCTAAGCAGGCCCCCTCCCAGGCCCCTGCTTGTTCTGGCCTGGGCAGGAGAGGACGGGTGCAGCCCTGCCATCTGTCTTGTCTGTTGGTGACCTAGCTGCTCAGGGTGGGGAGACTAACCCCTTCCTGTCCCTGCCCCTGGTCATCAGCTGCGAGGGGCCCAGAAGCTAAATGATTCCAGCTCCTCCCCTAGCCCTGCTTCTGACCTGGTTCTGGAGCCCCCAACCCTGCGTGCGTCCCGAGCACTCCAGCCCTCCCAGCTCTTGCTAAGGAGGGAGGGGCTGGCTGCAGTCGCTGCACTCAGCACCTCAGCCCGAGGGTGGTCCGCATAGAGGGCCTGAGGGAGCTTTGGGGTGCTCCCTTGGCCAGGGAGCAGCTGCCTTTTAGTTGCCAAAACCAGAGAAGGGGTAAGGGCAGGCAGGTCTGTGGCAGGCCCCAGGGACTGGGTGCTGTTCCCTCTGAATTGACCTGGAGTGGAGGGGAGCCTGGCTGGAGAGGCAGGGCTGGGCCACGGAGCGGCTTCTCCCCGGTGCTACCCTCCCCTCGCACCCTACAGCTCAAGCCAAGTACGGTGGCTGCAGCCTGCACCTCTCCACACTCACTTTTTAACTGATCTTTTTACTCTGCCTGTCTGCTTGCGCTCTAGCCAGTGACGAGTAATAAACCGTCCTTCGCGTGCATGTTGCCTGGCTCCTGTCCGGGGTCGTGGACCTCACGGGGCTGACCCTGAGGATGGGAAAGGGAAGAGAAGCCTTCACATTTGCCCCATTCCAACTTCCAGGCAGAGACTGACGCACAGAAATGCTGTTGGCTCTCCTCCCAGAAGCACTAGGGCAGAGGGAAAAGCAAGTTCTTTCAAGTACCGCTCACAGCACTCCCCTTCTCCCACAGGGCCTGTGCTGCTCAGATGGGAGTGAGCACAGTTCCTGTACCTGACACTGCATAGTGGACACTGTATTACTAAGAAAGAC
>NW_011888876.1:1007574-1034176 GCF_000151845.1 Pteropus vampyrus
AGGGGAGCCTGGCTGGAGAGGCAGGGCTGGGCCACGGAGCGGCTTCTCCCCGGTGCTACCCTCCCCTCGCACCCTACAGCTCAAGCCAAGTACGGTGGCTGCAGCCTGCACCTCTCCACACTCACTTTTTAACTGATCTTTTTACTCTGCCTGTCTGCTTGCGCTCTAGCCAGTGACGAGTAATAAACCGTCCTTCGCGTGCATGTTGCCTGGCTCCTGTCCGGGGTCGTGGACCTCACGGGGCTGACCCTGAGGATGGGAAAGGGAAGAGAAGCCTTCACATTTGCCCCATTCCAACTTCCAGGCAGAGACTGACGCACAGAAATGCTGTTGGCTCTCCTCCCAGAAGCACTAGGGCAGAGGGAAAAGCAAGTTCTTTCAAGTACCGCTCACAGCACTCCCCTTCTCCCACAGGGCCTGTGCTGCTCAGATGGGAGTGAGCACAGTTCCTGTACCTGACACTGCATAGTGGACACTGTATTACTAAGAAAGACGTTCCTAAATTTGGGCAGAGTAGAATGGACTATAAAAGCGCGTGATGGTTTAAGCTCCAGGGATTGATGGCTGTCAGTGTTTCCTGTAGGCCCGGCATTGAGCCAAGCACGTTCACATGTATTCTCATGTCACAGACAAAGATTTGTCACCTCCTCAAGGTTCCTTGATTGGCAAGTGACTACACAGGACTTTAGCCCAGGAAAGTCGATGATTCTAGAAACTTCAAGCGGGTTTAGGCTACAAGCACAATTTTAAATTAAGGCCCTAAGACCCAGCCCTCCACAAATAGGTACTGAGGCCACAGGCTGGTGGGCCCCACTGCCAGGGCTTCTGAAGCGGGGAAAGAAGGTGGGGGCACAGCTATAAATAGGAAGGAGCAGCTACCCCCAGTGATAAGCTCAGCCAGCTGGTAAATGGCAGTGTGTGGCATGGGTGGGAGGACCAGACCTAGGCAAGCCAAGGAAGGGAAAATCTGAGTCCCCACCCAGCACACACAGCACCGCACATTAATGGAAGGGTGTCAGTGAGTAACCATCCCGCCCCCCGCAAACCACTCCACTCCCCAGCCCCCCGCCCAGGAGGACTCGCTCAATGCGCTGGGGGCTGGGGGCTGGGGGCTGGGGGCTGGCTGGTCATCCCTGGGCTCTGAAGGCACATATCACACAGCTGTCTATAAACAGTATTTTAATATTTGTATAAATAGACCACAGTATTACCAAAAAACTGCAAGAACAGAGCATGGAAAACAGATTTTCAAACCCGTGCATACAGCCTCTCCTGGCGGCACGTGACATTGGCTCCCCCGTCTCTTTTTGGGCCGGGGTCAAGTGCTCTGGGGAATGCTTGAAGGGAAGGCGTACACCTCTGGGGCACTTTGAAGGTGAGGGTGTGAGCACAGCAGACTGTGGCTCCCCGCCCCTGCTGCTGACCTCTTGATCTATTACAAAAATAATGCCAGTGTGCGGGTGGTCGGAGTCGTGGCTACTCAGGAGAGGGTGACAGGAGCTGCTCTCAGTCCCAGACAGGCCCTGTCAGGCCAGCAGCACACCCGCTGCCCAGGGCTGCTGGGCAGGCTGGTGGAGAGTGGCAGGCGGGCGGCGTGCCACTGCCCTATCTTTGCACGTGCCGGACAAAGGCCTGCACTAGCTGGATCAGAGGCTCCTGACTCTCGGGGCTGGCCTTGGAGAGAGAGGTGGACTTGCCCTGAGGCGAAGGGAGGACGCCAGCAGCAGGGGAGCTGGGGGCTCCCCTGCGGAAGTAGCGTGAGAGGCTGGAGAGCAGCGTGCTCTACGAGAGAAAAAAACCTGAATGAGGCCCAGCGTCCCCCGCCCTAGGACTGGGACTTGCCCTCCGGCCCCGCCCCCTCCACCCCTCAGTACCAACTCTGAGCTGAGCTCCTGCTTCATCCGCTGTTTGTCCCGGGGGTGCACAGCCGGGTCCCTAAGGTAACGCATCGCCTGGGAGATGAGCAGGTAGAAGCAGTTCTCCATGGTAAACATCAAGAGGGACCTGGGACAGGAGGATCGCACCGCTGCAGAGGGCCAAGCTGGCAGGTGCCAGGTAGGCCACTGAGCCAAAAGAACAGCTGGCCCACGGCTGCCCCAACCCCAGACCGAATTCCATAAGGAAGACTTTCTTACTTCAGTGTTCTGGGCCCTTCTGCCTGTGTGCTGAGCCCCACGGCCTGGGTGAGGGGTTCCTTTTTCTTGTCCAGCTGGAGGAAGAGAATCGAGAGAACAAAAATCAGGTAACAGTGATAACTCCAACTCACTGAGAAGCTCTCACTTGGCAGGCCCCGCACTCAGCCGTTGTAGCAGTCACCTCATTTACCCCTCGCAACAGCTCTCAACAGAGGGAGGCTCCACTGCACTCTGACGCAGAGGAGCAGGCCAGGCCAGGCCAGGCCAGGCCAGGCCAGGTGTCCAGGGTCACGGTCAGGAAGGGAAACAGAGGGAGGCTTGGGTGGAGGGGCCAGACAGCACCCAACTTACCTCTCCGAGCATGTTTAGGGCTACATTCACTGTGGCCAGAAGGGTCCCAAAGGAGGGAGCCACTTCAGAGTCAAAGGTGGGAGTGGTAAAGCTCAGGGCAAACAGGAAGTTGTACTCGGCAAGGTCCAGGGACTGCAAAGCAAGACGAGCATTCTAGTGGCCAGCCAAGGCCCCAGAGAGCACCCAAATACAGAGCAGGGCACGGCCGAGCCTCACTGCTGGGAGGCTGGTGGCGCAGCACAGGGGGTGCTGGTACCTGATCCAGCAGGATCTGGCAGACATCCGGGGTGAAGTGGCGCAGGGCCGCCAAGGTCCTGCTGAGGATCTTGAGGAGGCCATACTGGACCATGTGCAAGGCTCGCTGTTCCGAAGCCTCTGTGTCAGCAGTGGGCTGCTTGGAGGAAGAGCATGAGGAGGCAGCAGGGACAGCGGTGGGTGGCCGTGAAACTCGGGGGGCGATAGCTGAGGGGATGCCGTCCCCGTTTTTGCTCTGAAGGAGACAGAAAGGAAGGTGGAGCACAGGCAGCCAGGGTGCGGCACTCCGGGCGGCCGTGCGGGTGGGGCTCAGTTACCTGTAGGCGGTGCTGGAGCATCGCGCGGCTGTGCAGAAGGGAGGCACAGGCCTGACACAAGTAGCCCAGGTTCACCTGCAGCAAACATGGGAGGGGCGAGGGGTTCTCTCGGTGGCAGCCCCGGCCAGCTGACTAGACCGACCACAGGTCTCTACAGAATCTCACCACGCTCTGGGACTCAGAAGCGCAGCTCATGCTCACCTCTGCACCGTCTGGCTGAAAACTTTCCAGCCGCTAAGTACGCTCAACTGCATACTCTGGGTCCACAGATGGCTGGGCTGCTTCCCTGGGACCTAACTAAAGGCCCGACACCGTGTAAGTTCTCAGTAAAAAAACAGCGTAGGGATTATTTCCCCATCGCACAGAAGAAAAAGGCTTAAAAAGGTGAAGTGACTTGGCTAAGGTCACACCCCAGCAAAGACAGATGCCTGTCTGACTCCAGAGCCTGTGTCCTTGACCTGCCCTGCTCTCTGACTGGTTCCCAGCTTCAGACCTGTTCCTGAGGGAACAGGAACCACGGTCTGACCCATAAAGCCCAGACTCTCAACCTACAAGGCTGCCCTATGCTGAGGAGGGAGCCGGCTAATTCCAGAGGAAGCACCGTGAAACCAAACCCAGTGCTCCCTGAGCAGAAGCCCACGTTCCAAGAATGGGCATGCGATCACTGAAGGTGGCCAGACAGTCCACACTGCATCCTGTCCCCAAGCATTTCCCCAGATCCCTCCAAGCAATGTGTCCGAGGCCCCACCTGGACGTCCCGCATGAGCTGAGGCAAGTGGAAGTGCCACTCCTTCATGAAGCTGGACAGCTGCAGAATGAAGCCCACGGTGTGGTCCGCCTCCTCTAGGCACGCCAGACTCTGCACCGTTCTCACCGCGTTGAGGCACTGGGAGGGGACAGAAGGACAAGATGGGGTAACGCAGGGACCTGATGCATCTGCTCCTGCCCTCCTGTGGGGAGGACAAGTTTTGGACCCACAAATGCTGAGATGGTGGCGCACGGGTGGTTTGGTGTCACGACTGAGGGATTCTGTCTGCGCTGATCTCCTCACCCTGCCGTCTCTTTTTGGGCCGGGGTCAAGTGCTCTGGGGAATGCTTGAAGGGAAGGCGTACACCTCTGGGGCACTTTGAAGGTGAGGGTGTGAGCACAGCAGACTGTGGCTCCCCGCCCCTGCTGCTGACCTCTTGATCTATTACAAAAATAATGCCAGTGTGCGGGTGGTCGGAGTCGTGGCTACTCAGGAGAGGGTGACAGGAGCTGCTCTCAGTCCCAGACAGGCCCTGTCAGGCCAGCAGCACACCCGCTGCCCAGGGCTGCTGGGCAGGCTGGTGGAGAGTGGCAGGCGGGCGGCGTGCCACTGCCCTATCTTTGCACGTGCCGGACAAAGGCCTGCACTAGCTGGATCAGAGGCTCCTGACTCTCGGGGCTGGCCTTGGAGAGAGAGGTGGACTTGCCCTGAGGCGAAGGGAGGACGCCAGCAGCAGGGGAGCTGGGGGCTCCCCTGCGGAAGTAGCGTGAGAGGCTGGAGAGCAGCGTGCTCTACGAGAGAAAAAAACCTGAATGAGGCCCAGCGTCCCCCGCCCTAGGACTGGGACTTGCCCTCCGGCCCCGCCCCCTCCACCCCTCAGTACCAACTCTGAGCTGAGCTCCTGCTTCATCCGCTGTTTGTCCCGGGGGTGCACAGCCGGGTCCCTAAGGTAACGCATCGCCTGGGAGATGAGCAGGTAGAAGCAGTTCTCCATGGTAAACATCAAGAGGGACCTGGGACAGGAGGATCGCACCGCTGCAGAGGGCCAAGCTGGCAGGTGCCAGGTAGGCCACTGAGCCAAAAGAACAGCTGGCCCACGGCTGCCCCAACCCCAGACCGAATTCCATAAGGAAGACTTTCTTACTTCAGTGTTCTGGGCCCTTCTGCCTGTGTGCTGAGCCCCACGGCCTGGGTGAGGGGTTCCTTTTTCTTGTCCAGCTGGAGGAAGAGAATCGAGAGAACAAAAATCAGGTAACAGTGATAACTCCAACTCACTGAGAAGCTCTCACTTGGCAGGCCCCGCACTCAGCCGTTGTAGCAGTCACCTCATTTACCCCTCGCAACAGCTCTCAACAGAGGGAGGCTCCACTGCACTCTGACGCAGAGGAGCAGGCCAGGCCAGGCCAGGCCAGGCCAGGCCAGGTGTCCAGGGTCACGGTCAGGAAGGGAAACAGAGGGAGGCTTGGGTGGAGGGGCCAGACAGCACCCAACTTACCTCTCCGAGCATGTTTAGGGCTACATTCACTGTGGCCAGAAGGGTCCCAAAGGAGGGAGCCACTTCAGAGTCAAAGGTGGGAGTGGTAAAGCTCAGGGCAAACAGGAAGTTGTACTCGGCAAGGTCCAGGGACTGCAAAGCAAGACGAGCATTCTAGTGGCCAGCCAAGGCCCCAGAGAGCACCCAAATACAGAGCAGGGCACGGCCGAGCCTCACTGCTGGGAGGCTGGTGGCGCAGCACAGGGGGTGCTGGTACCTGATCCAGCAGGATCTGGCAGACATCCGGGGTGAAGTGGCGCAGGGCCGCCAAGGTCCTGCTGAGGATCTTGAGGAGGCCATACTGGACCATGTGCAAGGCTCGCTGTTCCGAAGCCTCTGTGTCAGCAGTGGGCTGCTTGGAGGAAGAGCATGAGGAGGCAGCAGGGACAGCGGTGGGTGGCCGTGAAACTCGGGGGGCGATAGCTGAGGGGATGCCGTCCCCGTTTTTGCTCTGAAGGAGACAGAAAGGAAGGTGGAGCACAGGCAGCCAGGGTGCGGCACTCCGGGCGGCCGTGCGGGTGGGGCTCAGTTACCTGTAGGCGGTGCTGGAGCATCGCGCGGCTGTGCAGAAGGGAGGCACAGGCCTGACACAAGTAGCCCAGGTTCACCTGCAGCAAACATGGGAGGGGCGAGGGGTTCTCTCGGTGGCAGCCCCGGCCAGCTGACTAGACCGACCACAGGTCTCTACAGAATCTCACCACGCTCTGGGACTCAGAAGCGCAGCTCATGCTCACCTCTGCACCGTCTGGCTGAAAACTTTCCAGCCGCTAAGTACGCTCAACTGCATACTCTGGGTCCACAGATGGCTGGGCTGCTTCCCTGGGACCTAACTAAAGGCCCGACACCGTGTAAGTTCTCAGTAAAAAAACAGCGTAGGGATTACTTCCCCATCGCACAGAAGAAAAAGGCTTAAAAAGGTGAAGTGACTTGGCTAAGGTCACACCCCAGCAAAGACAGATGCCTGTCTGACTCCAGAGCCTGTGTCCTTGACCTGCCCTGCTCTCTGACTGGTTCCCAGCTTCAGACCTGTTCCTGAGGGAACAGGAACCACGGTCTGACCCATAAAGCCCAGACTCTCAACCTACAAGGCTGCCCTATGCTGAGGAGGGAGCCGGCTAATTCCAGAGGAAGCACCGTGAAACCAAACCCAGTGCTCCCTGAGCAGAAGCCCACGTTCCAAGAATGGGCATGCGATCACTGAAGGTGGCCAGACAGTCCACACTGCATCCTGTCCCCAAGCATTTCCCCAGATCCCTCCAAGCAATGTGTCCGAGGCCCCACCTGGACGTCCCGCATGAGCTGAGGCAAGTGGAAGTGCCACTCCTTCATGAAGCTGGACAGCTGCAGAATGAAGCCCACGGTGTGGTCCGCCTCCTCTAGGCACGCCAGACTCTGCACCGTTCTCACCGCGTTGAGGCACTGGGAGGGGACAGAAGGACAAGATGGGGTAACGCAGGGACCTGATGCATCTGCTCCTGCCCTCCTGTGGGGAGGACAAGTTTTGGACCCACAAATGCTGAGATGGTGGCGCACGGGTGGTTTGGTGTCACGACTGAGGGATTCTGTCTGCGCTGATCTCCTCACCCTGCAACTGCACAGGCTGGCTAGCCAGCAGCTTTCCTCCTAAGACCTCAGAAATGGGGACACTGAAACCCTTTGATTACCAAGCCCCATGCCGGAATGGCCCAGACCCCATAACCAGAGCCCCACCCCAGATGACGGCAGCCCCTCACCTGTAAGGTCCGCTCCTGGTGGACGCCAACGAAGTCCAGGGCCTCAGTCAGGAAGTTGTAGCGCAGAGTTTTGAGGAGCCGCTCCATCAAAGACATGGACAGGCGATAGACCCCCGGCCAAGACGGGGCATCCAGGGACTTCCGAGAGGTGCTAGGTGTCTAAGACGCAAATGAAGGACAAAATCTGGACACGGCGCCAAGAAACCCAGCTGACAGGTAGAGCAGGGCCACCCTGCAGCACAGCAATTAAGGCAGCCTGGCCGCCTGCAGGAGAAAACCTCCTGGAATGGGCATGGTCACATCTGGCAACCAGCAGGACCAGAGAGTCTGAGGCCAGCAGTGACAAGCAAAGAGCACTAGACAAGACACATGAATCCTGAGTTCTAGACTCAGGTCTGCACCAACTAGCTGTGTGAGCTTCTCCTACTGGAGGTCAGTGTGGGGTGGTGCAATATAAAAGCCACTAAAAGCAGCTTCTGGGGCAAGTGGCGGGGAGCGGGCATGCACTTTTCCACTGAAAGTGCAGTGTGGCCATTCCAGGCCTCCTGGCAGGCCAGTGGCACTCACCTGCACCATCCCATTGGTGCTGAGCTGGTACACACTCAGGAGGGGCAAACAGATGCTTTGGGTGATGCCGGCTCCAGCCACTGCTGTGGCTCCCTAGGAAGGGAAGACGGGTAATGAGATGGAACCTGTCCCTGCAGCCGGCTGCCCAGAGGCAGATGGGGCTCTCAGGGTAGACCAGAGCTGCTGGAGAACCACAGGCAGCACCAGACCCACCCGGCACAAGCAGGGCGGCACCCTCCTGCCTTCGGGCTTGCCACCTACCTGCTGAGTGCGAGCCAGGGTGAGGAGCAGGTGCAGCGCTGCCTCGGTGAAATGTAGGTTCTGCTTCATGCGAAGGCTCACTTCCAGAGTGGTGAAGAGGGTCGGCAGGATGGGGAGCCTGCGGGTCACCTGCAGCCACGAGTCACCATCCTCATCCACCTCACACAGCTCCTTCGCCAGGTGCAGGCCCAGGACACACACCTGCTGGGGCCCAGGAGCAAAGATGGATAGAAGGGAAGGAAGCAGTGCAGGGCAGGGGCAGAGGAGAGGGAAGAGGACCATCAGCCCTGCGCCGGCTGCCTGAGACCTCCCTTGGTCACACACATGGCCAAATGAGCTGGACTGAAACAGGACGCGGGACCTCTCCCAAGCTGCTCTGCTCCCAATACACCTCTTGGGAATCGGCAACTCCACCCACGCTAAGGAGCCACCCCCACCCACACTGACAAGACTACCTCTGACTCTTCCCCTAGCCATCAACCAAACTGCCATCGAGCTTCGTCAGTGCTACTTCCTGTCCCACATTTGGTCACGCCACTCAGCTCTGCCATGGCATGGAGTCAGTGACCCCCTCTTCTGCACCACTGAAGTCACCACCTGAGTGATGCTCCCTCATCCCCTCTGGATCCTCTCCAATCGATTCTTTATACCAGTGGCTTTTCAAACATTTTTTACCACAACCCACAGTAAAAAAGGCTTTCACATCGTGCCCCAGTATACACATATACATTTTCATTGAACGGTACCTACCGTTACATCTTGTAAAGCACACTGATGACCTATGTGACCCACAGTTTGAGAAACACTATTCTATACTGCATCCAGAATAATCTTTCTAGAGTACAAATCTGATCATTTCTCTCCCTTGCTTAAAAGCCTGAAATCGCTTCCTATTTTCATTTAGGATCCAGATCAAAAACGCTGACAAGGCTTTTGGTCTCCTAGTCCTCAGCTCTCCAGACCTCACTTCATCTTTGCTCACCCCAGCCTGCTCTAGGTCACTGAATCCCTAGATTGAGAACCCCACATTGTATATTCGCCCTGTATTTCTCCCCTGTGGGACTTGCCACAATAGGATTCTAAAACTTCTTTGCACAGTCTGAAATTTATTAACTTTCGCCACCAGGCTGAGAACTCTCCAAGTGCAGTGACTGTCTTCTTGTTCACTAATCATCCTCAGGGCCTGGTACAGAACAGGCAGGAAGTTCACATTTGTTGGATATATGTGGGAAGGACAGACAGCTTCCCAGGGCGCGCCCTCACCCCATCACGCTGGTCCTTGTGCCGGGGCCGTGAGCAGTCGTCAGTCTCCATGCTGTCCTTGTCCTCCGTGGCACTACCTGATGCCAGACTGTGGCGGGTCTGGTCAAAGAGCGCAATCACCTCTTCTTGGAGGGTTTCACAGACATTCAGCACCAGTTGAGAGTACTGGGGGATGTCACTCACTGCAGAGCGGACAAGGAGGGAACATTGTCACGCCTGCCATGCCACTTCTCACTGCATGCCAAGGTTTCCTTCCCAGGCAGGCAGCTGGGAATGTAGCATGGTACTAAGAGGGAGAGTATCTGTCCCACAAAAGGGGAGGAGAAACAAGTGAAGAAGAAAAGACTTTTCCTAAGGACTGGAGTTCCAAGAGTGAAAACTCAACCCCCACCAGAGGTGCCTTTGGCCCTGTGCCAGAGGAAGCCATGCCTGGCCTGGCTGCCAGCAGGGGCGAGAGACCACTATTCACACTCCACTCTGCCCCTCACCTCTCATATCCTTCATCTGCAGCACAGTGATGAACGCTGAGAACACCTTGGCTTTGGTCTTCTCCATGAGTTGCCGGTCTGCCTGCAGCACTCCCTCCAGGATCTCTGTCAAGGGTCCGAGAATCTCATCCACAGGACTTAACTCTCTAGAAACAATATGCAGTAGAGAGGGAAGGGAGAACACAGCTCACAGAAAGGCCACAAACTGCCCTGGCTCCAACTCAGGATGCCCACCAGGCAGCCAGCCTGACATCCCGTTTGCTCTGTCAGCCCCATTCCATAATGGAAAGCTAGCCCATTTCAGACTCATTTTTCAGACTCATTTCCCCTTTGGGAAGGCAAAAGGTCAGTAAAAAGGATCGAGCAGGCCCCAGTGAGGCAGGCCTGGCTGCGGGCTGCCTCTCTTGGCACAACGCTCACCTCTTCCACTGCCGCAGGAGGATAAGCAGCAGAGTGCACATCATGGAGCCGAGGCGGAGGCAGTTCACTGAGGCTGGGACTAGGAGCTGCAGTGAGAGAGCAGACCACTCAGAAGTCAGGCTCCAGTGAGCTAGTACAAGCAGAAGATTCCAGCTCCACCCGCGGGCGCCTCTCGGCCTCATGCCTTTCCTAGCAGTGAGCTAACAGGGATGGAGCACAGGGATGGGGCACAGCGAGAGGCCAGGGGATGGCATGGCAGCGGCAGACCTCTGCCTCCCCAATGCAGCCGCAGGCGTCCCAGGCCGACTGAGCCCTTTAACCTGACCACTTGTGTGACTGCAGACTTGTGAGCTGCTATTTGACCTCAGAAACCTTCTCCCGGGCAGGAATGTGAAATCTCCCAGACACACTTACTAACGCTTTGGTCCCATCAAGCGCATCAAGGAAGAGCTGGCGACGCACAGCAACATCAGTCAGGTGCATTATCTCTGCCTGCAAAGGAACAGAAAAGTGTCAGTTGGGAAAATTCCCCAGACTTTAGAAGCCAAGAAACATGGGGTCCTCTGCCAGGTAATTAGTCATTGGTAAGGCATTGTCTCCTTCACTAAAATGGGGCTCGACAGCCCTACTGTTCTGTTTGTCTACCCTTAAGACATGGTCAGAATCAAGCTCAGGTTCACCTCCTGCTCCTATGAGGGGCTTCCTTTGCTCAGACCCTTCAAAGGCTCCCAGTGCACTGGAAACACAAACTCAACAAGACCCGGGAGGCCCCACAGGGCCAGCTCCAACTGATCTGAGAATCACAGCCACAGCCCTATCGGCCTCCTTCCTCTCCCTTGAACATGCCAAGCTGTTTCCCGCTCTGGACCCTTGTGTCTGTGATTCCATCTGCCTGGACTACTGTCTTCCACGGGCTCTCTACCTGGAAGGCTCCTACACTCACGCAGGTCTGTCTGGACGTCGCCTCCTCAGAGAGGGCCTCCCTGACTATTCCCATTCTACTTTAGCGTTTGCTACCATAGCCCCGATGATTTCCTTCACAGTGAATTATCACAATCTGAAACTATATTTTTCTGTGAGTTTGTTGACAATTTGCCTCCCTCTCAGACCTCTCTCCACGAGGTTAAAGACCTTATCTGCCTTGTTCACTGCTATAACCCTGGTGCCTGACACACAGTAAGCATTCCATTAATATCTGTTATATGAATGAGTGAATAAGTGAATGATCAACTTCCTGGACTTCTTAGGGGGTAAAGAATATGATGAGATTTTCAAGAATTCAGGAACTAAAGCCTTGCTAGAGCCTTAAACGCAGGTAACACACAGGTTATTCCTGGGGGAAATTAATCATCCCCCGAAGACAACTGAACCTTTGGTGTGTTTCCAGACTCAGGGTTCCATAACTGCTGTGCCACAGCAAAGCTCCAAGGTCGTGGGGAGTCTGGCACTAGGGAACAAGTCACAGAAGATACAGGAATATGCTTGGAACAAGGGGCATCTATCAAGCTGAATTTATTAATGAAGTCAAGATAGTAATATGGATTCCCCAGGGAAAGAGCAGTTCAACACCAACTCCTTACTACATAGCATGATGGTGTCAGGCTAAAAAAAAAAATGCCAAGAATACACGCTCTCCTTAAATGTTAACTCTCTCGCTAAAAACCATCTCTCAGTAGACAAACAGTACAGAAACAATGGTCTCTGTTCTTTTTCTAAGACCAGGAAATGCAGTTTCTAGAACCAATGAAAACAAAACTGCTCTCCAGAGAGGGTACTGCTGCAGCTGCTACAGCTACCTGCTGACTAGTCAACAAATATCTACCTAGCACCACATGGCACAGCACAAGACAGTAATTAATGCACGTGCGTGAGAGGGAGACGATGGGAAGGAGCCCCTAGGACTTACCCAAGGCTGCAAAGGTAGCTACTAGAGACTTTCACGAATGTCTGAGGGATTTCAAATTAACTTCTCTGCACTTTTCTTAAGGATCTCTTGAGGACCCAACACCCTCAAATACTCCATATTAGCGCCCAGCTCTTGACACAGAACTTGTTACATTTTAGCTCTCAGAGAAAAACCCTGACCCATTCTTTATCCCAAGGGGCTGCATGTACTAGGCACTCCAGCACAACGCTGCTAGGAAACCGAAGTGAAAACTCGCCCCAGGAGGTTCGTACATGACTCGTGGCAATGATGAGAAGCATCCTCCAGGCGGAGACCAGCATCTGATATTCTACCAAGGCGGTGCAGCTGCTGCCCTCTGTGTCAGCAGTGTGAACCGCCAAGGACTTCACATACCCTGACCAGTAGGCAAAGCGCTTCTCACTGGAAAATTTCTTGAGTGTATCCTTTAATGACTGGTCTAGTGAGCCCCTAGGGAGTCAAGAAAAAACAAAACCTACCATTAGGTTTTGAAAGTGATGGGAATGTGATGGGCACAGACCCTTGTTGAGGCAGAGAAAGCAACCTCACATGGGCTTAAAGGCAGCCGGCTCCGGATCCCTCCAATGTGTGGGGCTCATACTTCTCGCTCAACATAATGGGTTAGGCTGAGGCCTTTTCCAGGATTCCTTCTCCATAAAATCTCGAGCACATGGAGTTTGCGTCACAATAACTCTTTCTGATAATCATAAATGCCATCAGTGGAGTGGCCCTCCATAAATGGCTCCAAAGCAGCTCTCTCCTCTGCCTGGGCTTATACGGCCAAGCACCCGGTGTAGGCCACCATGGTCCCTCCCGCCCCCCAAACATTTCATGACAATCTCAAAAGGGGAAAGGACTCACTTAACTACATAGTATATCTCCAAGCAAATTATCTTCATGATTAGGGCACAGGTCTCCAGGATGCTGGGCTGTGGAGGGGAGAGCAGAGCAGAGAGCAGTTGGGGGAGAGCCTCTTCCCTGGTGTCCCCGCAAAAGGAACAGAGCAGGGACCCAACACTTAGAGAACGAAAGGGCACATTCGCTATCGAATGTGAATGGCCGTCTGACTTGCAAGGGCAGAAGCTTCAGGTCCACAGTGTCTCCAAGTTAGCGGAGAAGACCATGGGGCCACCGACACAGAGCAGGGCGCGCCCCTTTCCTTCCCAAAGCAGAGCACCAAAGGGAGAGAAAGCTAGCACTTCTCAGAGAAAGAAGTTTCTAGTGAAGAGAACATTCTAGTTAGGGAAGGGACCATTTTCTATAGCTCAGTCTCACAGCCCAGTTTTTCCTCCCAAGGACTTTCAGTCACTGTCCCCAACCTTCACCTCCTCCCACCCCTACAACACACAGCTTACCTCAGATGTTTCTGAAGGAGGAGAAAGAGTTCCAAACAGTGGACTGGTTAAATTCTCCCAAAACTTGGGTCTAAAAAGAAAATACATGCTGTACATCATGCTTTCTCTCACAGAGTCCTTTCTCCACCTCTGTAGCGGTTACTTCTCCGAACCCTGGCATGTATCTCAAAGGTCACTCGTCTTACAGAAGTGCAAAGGGTTCCACAGATAAAATTATGTTTTCCTCTTAAGAAACACAATTGTACAGTATAGCGCTGACCAATAAAAATTCTCGTGGTTCACTCCACTGTACATTTCCAACAGCCCCATAAAGAGAGTGAAGAGGGAAAGAAGGATGCAGACTGCCCTGTTTAGCCTTTTTGAAGTTCCTTCCTTTTTTAAAAACAGAGTCTAAAACAACAGGTTGTTTCATTCAGTTCCTAGGCTTGAGCAAGCCACACTCATCTGAATCTACTGTTTCTAAAGAATAATGGGTTTTAGGAGTTGGCAGAAGACAGGGATACAAAAGGCAGGAACTCTAAGATAAACACACCTTTACCTTAGAGTAAAGATGACACCTGCTGGAGGCAGCATTAAAAAGAGAACAGCCGAGTGAAACTCCCGCTGGCTGACTCAGGCGCTAAGCACTTCCTGTGCATATGCTCAGTGATCTGGCACAACAAACTTCTGAGGTAGGAACTACCGTTACCCCATCTCACAGACAAAGACCCACCCTCTAGAGTCACTTACTTGGTCCTGAGGACCAGCATGGCACTGTCCCGGCGGTCCTGCCACAGCGCGTGCAGAAAGGCAATGGCCGCCCGGTGCAGCAGGGGTGGGCACCAGTAGCGATCCTGCTGCTGGGAATCGATCAGTTCCAGCACCACGTGGAGACAGCTCCACACCCCAAGGCTGAATTCCTGCAAGAGGGTCATGGCCACTGCTGCTGCCAGCAACTGCACATGCACAGAGCCCAGCCCCCACCTCCCATGGAGCCATCTCCCTGCTCTGTCCCAGGTGCAGGCTCACCTTGGAGCCATCACTGCCATCCTTCACCTCCAGATTCAGAAACAGTTCGATAAGGCCCGGCTGAGTCTCTACTGCGACTGTGAGGAATTCCAGGATCATGACTTTGATGCGCATGTCCTCAATCTTGCTCTGCAGTCGGGTCAGGAAGGCGTCGCGAATGGCAGCTGCGTCATTGCCCAGGCAGGCATACACTGACATGGGGGCCACCTGGTAGAGACCAGGACACACAGGCTCAGAGCAGTACTTCTAAAAAACTAACAGGCTCCTGCAGAAGGGTGCTGGAGAACACTTAGAAAGCAGGCAGAAAGAGAAACATCCAGACATACAGCTCTGGGTCCAAAGGGACATCACCCCAAACCATAGCACGAGATGCCCAACAATTCACAGAAACATTAATCAATGTAGGAAGATGCGCGACCTCTCTCGAGATTCAATAAATGCAAAGTAAAAAATCAGACAATATGGATTTGCCTACTAGAGTATCAAAGATTAAAAAACTGCTGAAGCCACCTGTAGCAAGGATACAAGACTTGGTGTTCAGAGTATAAACTGTTACAGTCCTTTTTGGGGGACAATTTAGAAATGTTTAATAAAAATTGAAATGTTCACTGACATCTACGTAATTTGTAGGAACTGTAAACAGAAGTTTACAGAGTTCTAGGGGTAATAACATTCACTGCAGTGCTGTTCACAATAGCAAGAAAGAGAAACTAGCCCACATAAATCAGGGTACAGCCACCGTATGGCATGCCATACAAGCATTTAAGATAATCAAGTAGCTCCAAATGTGCCCACATGGAAAGACTGCAAAATATGGTGTTAAGTGAAGAAAGCTAATCATAAAATACTATGTATAATGGAATTCTACTTCTCTAAAGAGCAAAAGCATACACCCAAACACCCTTTACTATATAAGCACAGATAAAAATCTAGACCAATGTATACCAACCTGCTCATAGAGATTCTTGGATCGTACAGAGCCTTAACTTTCTATGTTACATTTATCTGTAATGTTCAAATAAATATTTTTAAATGAGTATGTGTGTCTGCTGTAATCGGGAAAATAACCCTCATAAAACACAATTTGTATATGTATATGTGTATGGCTGTGACACCTTAAAAGTCAGAGGAGTCTAACTTAGCAGCTTCTCTTGGGAGAAGGCAAGAGTAGTCACAAGCACCAAGCCAGCTGTCTAGAGCTTTGGCTGGTTAAGTGGGATCCTACCGTGGCCAGACGCTTCAGCAGCTGGATGGCAAGCCGTGGCAGAGCAGGGTCATGTTTATGGTAGATGTACTTGGCAAGAACAGCAATGAGGTTGTTCCCATGGGCACCTGAAGAAGCAAAGGAAACAGTTTAGATACCCAGTGTGCCTGATTCGAGCTCTTAAGAGAGAATGCTGTTCAAAAAGGCTCATATACATGAGGGAATGTACCCTCAAGCGCACTTGGAGGGCCAGAGCGAATCTGGGTGGCTATGTCATTCTTTTTCAGTAGCCAAGGGGACAGGCAGGATTTGGGAGTAAACAACTCAATCCAATTCATTGAGAGCAAAAAGAAATACATTTTGAAGAGAACAGGTAGTCTTTATCAAGTAGGTTAGAAAAAGACATCACACTGCAGCATTGCACTGAAATGCAAAAATCATAAAAATCCCAAAATAATACAGTCGGAATATGTCTTAGACATTATCCAAACTACCTGAAAATGAGGAAACCCAAGAAGATTAAACGAATAGTTTAAGATCAAAGAGTACTAACAGTCAATAATTAAACAGGAACTTTTATGTTTTACAGGTGGTTTCTAAGGTAGATACTACTATTATTCCCATTTTATGGAAGAGAAACCTGAGGCAGAGCTATTAACAATGTGCCTAATGTCACAAAGCTGATTGGAGTCAAAATCTGACCCAAGTTAGTATGACTTCGAACATGCGTCCTTAACTATTATTCTGTCACCAGTAGGAGGCAGAAATGAAGTATGATCCAGTTCTCCTGTTTCTAAGTCCACGGTGGAAGCTGGTGATCATTCTTAAATTTCCTCAAGAAGTTAATCAGAAAATACTGCTGACATCTAAAAACACAACTTGGAATATGGACTTATGGGCAAAAACGTTGCTGACTGGAAGAGAAATACATACCATGTTGTGTGAGAGCCTGTTCCAGGGGGGACACCACGTTAGAAGGAGGTTTCAGCCGAATGACATTATTGGTGACAGAGAACGCCAGTTTCACTGTCTTGATAAGCAGCTGGCCCTGCCCCTGGCCCTCTGCTCCATCACTAGGATGCCAAATGGAAACCAGAGTTGATTCAGACAACATGACTTCATTTGTAACATATGTGCTCTCATGAATTAGATTCCAACAATCATCCCAGAGTTCAATAGTTTCCATTAGAGGCTCCAGTCCAAACCAGGAAAGAGGAGGAGCAATTAACTCCATCTTCTATGGGCCAGTCTATACAGCACCACTAGGATACACAAAGGCTCCGTCCTAGAGGTACAAGGTTGTCCTTACGAAGCTACTGCAAGCTAACTTAAACTGGAGTTCTTAGAACATGCAGTTACAATGAAGATGAAAAGAGGAAGATGGAGAGGGAGTCCCACCTGCGGGGCTGAGCAGCCATCACCATGTCGATGGTGTCCACACCAATGCCCATGATATTGATAACTGTCTGTCCTGCTTCTGTATAGGCCAGGCTGCAAATGCATAGAGACTGCAGGCTGGGGGTGTGGCTGGAAAATAGACACATTCTGAATGACAGGGAGCCACCGAGCTTATTATAGGAAAGAAAGGGCACTGTCCAAACCTAACTAACTGCATGTCAGTGATACAGATCAGCTCTCTACCAGATGAGGGTTCTCTGATCACTCTCTTTAAACAGACTCGATCTTAAAGATCACCCTGAGAAATTATCTAAATGTCCATCAAGTAATGGATGTTTACCGAAATGAGTTATGATTAATCTACACAATGGACCACACAGAACCATTAAAACGAGCTAGGTCTATATGTAGTGGCATGGAAATAAAGTTAAAGAGCAATTAGTAAGCAAAGGAAAAAACCTAAAAGAATACATACTAACTTGCTCACAGTCATTTCTGGAAAACAGGTTTATGAAGGGCATTCTGCATGGACTATTTTCCAGTGAACATACATAATTTTTGTAAAGATCATACAAAATGGGGTGTGTGTGTGTGTGTGTACATACAACAATCTCATTGGGAACAACCTCATTCCTACTTCATTTGCTCTTCTCTTTCCACAGGGAAAAAAGACAAATAGTCCAGTGGAAAGCAAATCGGAACCTCAAGAACACTGAGCTCTGGGCTCAACCTCTGGAGGGATGAGATAGCTCTACACAGCAGAAGCCCTCGGTGAGTGGCGGCATCTAAGAATACCAAGCGCTAGCAATCGCCCCCCTCATACCTGCTGTGCAGGTCTGTCTCATGGCACAAGTTCAGTATCGCATGAATCAGCTCCAGGATCAGGCAACCTGAACTCCGGAAAAGACATGGAATAATGTGGCCTTGTTTGATGACCCTCGCCCCAAGAAAGGGAGAGGAAATTCTCCAGGGAGCCAGAAACTCCTCAGACCTTCCCTTCCCACGCTTCTTACCAATCTGTTCTCTCACGCCGTGGGAGGTGTAGCGCCACTTGTGGTAGCTGGGAAGCATCTCCTTCAGCACAAACATGACACAGGGCACCAGGCCCTGGCTCTGGGTACTACCAAGCTGGCCCTACAAAAAAACCGTGCTGTGAGGGCTTATGCCACATAAGGAAAAGTCATTCAGTCATTAGAGATTTAACTTCAAAACCATCAGTCCCAAGGAAAACTGGGCAAACATGAGCCATCAGTGAAAAAAAGAAACATTAGAACACTTCAACTGAGCCCAAGTTGTGCGTTTCTCTAGAATAAAGAACTAAAAAGACTATGAGACACTGTCATGAAAGGCACCTACATGAAGGAGAGGGATAAAGGCTAATCTGGTCAGAAGGGAGGTACCTTAAAGATACAGGACTGTTGATGACAAAGAATGCCAGTGTCAGTGTCGTCATCACCAGCCATCCCCCTGACCTCTACCCTCCATCACTGGAATATCAGAAAAGAGATCTGATACTCAAAATCCTTTGTCCTAATATTACTCGTTAACACATCAACATCCTCATTTTAAAAATAGGGATTACTTATTTATATATAAACATCTCTATAAAGCAGCAGTCCCCAACCTTTTTGGCACCAGAGACCGGTGCTCCTATGATAATCCAACACCTGATGATCTGAACTGAAGCTGAGGCGGTGATGCTAGTGCTGGGGAGTGGCTGCAAATACAGATGAAGCTTCACTCGCTCACCTGCCGCTCACCTCCTGCTGTGCGGCCTGGTTCCTAACAGGCTACAGATAGGTACAGGTCCACGGACCTGGGGGTTGGGGATCCCTGTTATAAAGAACTGTTCAAGCCTTTACTGATTCCTGTAGGCAGAAGTGTGCCAAGGGCTTTTCACATGTGGCCCTCTCAACAACTCCACAAAGTAAAGATCACTGATCATTCCTATTTTACAGAGGTTCTGAGAAATTATATACTTGCCCAACATCATGCAGCGAGTAAGTGGTCAACCTGACATAAAAACCTCATTCTGACTCTAAAATCCATTTTACATCAGTATTTTTCAAACTGAGTCGTGATTCATTAGTGGATTGTGAGATCAGCTTATTGGAAAATATCAAAGTGCATCTTGCATAGTAAGCGTAGTGTCACGTTGTGAAACTTTGCCTCAGGAGTATACGTACATACACAGACATACTAAAATGTCATATAAAATGTACATGTTATCTTGGGCTGCAGTAAAAATAGCTTGACAGTCAGTGTATTTATATACCATACTGCCTATGAATTTTAGATAAATGAAGACAGATAAAGCCTTACTGTAGAATCTAGCACACACAAACTGCTATCACTATAACTTTGGGACAACTGCTCCGCCTGCAGACGAGATGGCAACAATAGCATCGTAGCAGGAATACCACTTCAGATGGTTCTATCTGACCAGATTTTACCTTGACAAGAGTGGTGATCAAGCGCAAGAAGGCAATAGTGACCCCATACTCGCCCTGGGGCTGTTCACTATTCATCAAGAGGTTTCCGTACCCTCCAGCATTCATCCCCTCCGCACTGGAAAAAGAGGGAGAGGCAGAGGGGAAAAAATGATGCGGCAATTTCAAGGTTTCAAGAAACTGTAATTAAAGAACATTCTTATATTGTCTAGATGGCTTGGGTATAAGAAAGCTCTGCAAAGGAATTAATCAAATTTAGGTAATTTTATACCCAGGGTATAAACATTAAGGACATGTTTTACTGATACACAACCTCAAGAGGTTTAAAGTGAAAAATCGAATACACATCAGGAAAATATCATTATCTTACAAGGAAGAGAGAGAGGAAGGAGAGAATGCTCAGGTAGTAAGATGGAGCTGTGCATTAACTACTGGTCTAGCAAGAGTGCGAGTAGCCAAGGAAACAAGGAAAAGTACAGTGATTCTGGCTTAAGAAAGGGAAGCCAAGTTTCTGGATCCAGACATCTTTGGATGCTCTAGACTGGAAAGTGAATTCTCATGCGTACCTACAGTGGTTGCTACTGGATGAGAAATCTCAATCTCTCTCTCCCTCCTCCCGACACCACCCCCCCCACACACACACGCCCCCTCCCCCGGCTTTAAACACTGTGAACCATCAGTGCTGGCCTCAGAAGAAAGCAGCCTCTGTGCTCCAAAGTCACCACTGTCTCCTTTGCCTTGTCCTTACTCATCTCTATTTACAGTCAAAGGGCTTAACAGACAAAGGGCACAGTTAAATGGGCACAGAGAAGCTTCTTTAAAACTAGACTCGAAATGTCTATGATATTCTCAAGGAATATATTCTCCTCACCCTAAGACTGGGCTCACCTAATCATCTGACTCATGCTGGAGACCTGGTGGGCCACAAATGGTAAAAAACCTGTGTGACGAAGATCAGTCCAGACCTGAGAAAAGAAAAATAAGAGTCAAATGTCTGTGTCCTCAGGTATAAACCAAGTGCAACAATTTCTGGCTATTCAGAAGACATGGTGTCTCACCTTTGCTGGGTTCCGTGCAGCCAAAACAGTCAAGCAATTGACACAAGAAGCAATGACATCCACAGGGGGGGAGATCACTGTCGTTAACCTGGTTGGAGAACAGTGCCCTATACTTAGTAAAATGAATGATATGACTTGTTCCATCACAAGTATTTTCCAGTTCTCTCTTTCCAAGTTTCTCCTCTCAGCAGAGATGTTAAAACAGGAAAGCCCTCAGCTGGGGACATATATCATACCAGGGCTTGCCACAGAGAAATATGTGTGGACTTGAACTCCGTGAGTGTGTGACCAGACACTCACCGCTGCAACAGCATGTAGATGCGGGATGTGATGGGCAGGAGACAGTCTGCTATCGACAGATCTGTACTGATGACCTTATGGACCAGATCGATGATGGGTTTGACCCGCTGGCAGTGCTGAATCACATCTGAGGGGAAAGAAAGCCTGTGACCTCATGGAAAACAATTCCTTTAAGATCACTGAATAGTCTCTGAGACCCTGATGAACAAATTACAAGAATCACTATCTGGATGGTTCTGAATTTTATTTTGAAATCCTCTAAGCATGTCCACTTTTCCACCCCACAGTGATGTCTCCCTCACTGCCCTCACCTGCAGTGGAAACGACATGAAGCAGCATTTCGATCTCACAGGTAAAGAGGGTCCAGCTGCTGTAGGAGTATTCCCAGCGTACCAGGTAAGCCCTATCGTCCAGCATTACTTGGCCCACAGTGCCCTGAGGTATGCGAAGGTTGGTCTGACCTCCTAAGGAAGGGACAAAGAAAAATCGATATAGTTATCTGAGGACCCAAGAGCAAGAGGTGACTTTCATACTGACACCAATATTTAATCATGCAGAGATACACAGGCTCTCTTCCTAGTATCTAACATTGCTTTTTCCATTAAAAAGCAAGATAAACAAATAAACAAACACCCTCTCTTGTTACTGGGTGAAGTGAGTCTTTTCCATGTTCCTGAAAACAGCTGAGTGCTAAGTGCAGAGTGGTTTCCCATTCAGACGAGGACTACAGGAAGACCACCTTATGGGGCTGAGAGTGCTTAGGTCACTGGGTAAGTCAGTGGTGATGACAGGATTAGAAGAGTAAAGCTGTTCCTTCCGTATTTTGCCTTTTGAGCACATGGAATACACGTGAGCTTACAAATATTAAATAATCACTCTTACACACTGCCAACAGGAAAATAAACTGCTATAACTTTTTTCTACAATTTGGCACTATCTGTTCAAAACTTTTAAATTATTTATTTTTAAAAACTGTGGTAAATATACAGTCCATTGGCATTAAACACATTCACATTGTTGTGCAACTATCATCACCATCCATCTAAAGAGCTTTTTTCATCTTGCAAAACTGAAACTCTACGCATTACCCAATAAGACCCCATTCTCCCACCTTGGCCCTGTCGACCACCAGTCTGCTTTCTGTATCTGAATCTGACTCCTCTAAGTACCTCACGTGACTGGAATCATACAGTGTCTGTCCTTTTGTCACTGTCTTATTTCACTTAGCGTGTCTTCTAATTCACCCATGTTATAGCATGTGTCAGAATTCCCTTTCTTTTTAAGACTGAATAGTAATATGTATATATACACACATTTAGTTTATCCATTTTATGTGTCGGTGGAATGAACATATATTTGAAATTTTTATTTTTATTAAAATTCTCTCTTAGCCAACAATCCCACTTTGGGGATTCTATGTACAAAAGTACCAGTATATAAGGGCATATGTACCAAATGCCGCACTGTTCATAGTGGCAAAAGCCTGACACGGTTTAAACATCTTTTAGAAGGAGAAAAGTAAAAAATTATGGAACACCAACAATAAATTATGCAGTTACTAAAAGAATGAGTCAGATCCATATGTAATAAAAGCAGCTCGTAGAATGAATTTGTGAGCACATACAGAAATGTGCAAAAGGACACACATCAAACTCCTAACATTAACTAGCTAATGGAGACATGTTTGAGGAAACAGTAACTTTTTAAAATATATCTCTGCAGTTTCCTTTGTTACAATCAACATACACTATTTTTTAAATAAAGAAATCTAATGATGTAAAAAAATGAGAAACTGATTAATATTTATCAAAAAATCAGTAAGTGTATGAGAAATCTAATGATGTAAAAAAATGAGAAACTGATTAATATTTATCAAAAAACAGCAGAGAGGAGAAAGAACAGCTTTAAAGGCACCTTGCATGAAATAACTAAAACAGCAGTGAGGTCTAAAGAGATGAGGTCTAAATAGAGGCCAGTGGCAAAGAGGCTAATGACACAGGGTCTCTTTATCTTACCAAGGGGGTAAAGGAGTTTGGGTGTTTGCCTCCGCCAGAGAGTTCCATCTTCGTGGGAGATCACATCATGAGGCTTATGCTTATAAAGTTCATTGTAGAAAGACATCTTATCCAAGAAACTATACACCTGCCAACATGCAGAAAAAAAAACCCAGGCACACATTTACCTAAGGGACGTGTAAGGGGCTCCCACATCTGTCTTTCCGCTCTTTTAGCCAGACTACGTATATGCCGACTCTCGAGCTTCTTACAAACTCACCACTGTGACTCTTCCTGGAATCGCCTCTGCACTCCTTGCCAAATCTTCACCATTCTTAAAACCCAACTCAAGGCTCCCCATGCTCCACAGACAGCTACCTCTCCTGAACACTATGGCCCTTACTACTTAAATGACATTTACTATAAACTACCTGGCTTTATTAGTTATTTATTTCTTATCTCTATGCTTCTCTTCCAATTAGATATTAAGGAACTATAAAGTTTTGTCTTATATTGTCTTATTCCCACAATAGCTACAATAGGTACTTAATAAAAACATGTTTATTTAATTTTATGGAATTGAGGCATGATCATTTTTCATTCAACTTCAGACTAATTCTTGCCATAGCAGTGAAATGTCAATGTGGAAAGCAGAAAGGTATCCTAAAACAGTATCTCTCACTGTCCTCAGGCATCCAACTAAAGAACCCACCTTTTTGGCAGTAGACTTCCCTGACACGAGGGCTCGCAGCAATTGCAGGAGTGGGGAGAGGAGATGGGGGAACATTCCACATACACTGTCCAGAATGATCCCAAGGCCAGAGGTTGGCTCCTGCAGTGGAAGGGGAGAAGTCACTGACCTGCGCATTATCTACAAATCAACACAACTCCAAACTGCCAAGCGATCATAAGAAAATCTAAAATTAATCCTTTCCTTTAGGCAGACTCCCTAATAACGTAAGACTTCCATATTTCCACTGGAAAGGCTATCAATAACCGATGTGGCTGGGACCTAAGAAGAGACTATTACCGCCTCCATGACCTCCTCCTGGCCATCCTCTCTTTACAAAGACAACACTGTTCGCCTGTGCGAGACATTTTCACTAAAGTGAAAATTGCTCAACAACGTGTGGGCACTGAGCCACCAAACCCAAGCAACAGATCCTCAATCTAAATATTACTTCACACCAGCGTCTCCCAGCAACACTGTGATTCTGTGAGACCGGACAGCATCTCAGGAAAAAGAGGACAAGATATGGAGGCAGTCAAGCCAAATTACCAAGTACAGATTTATTCTTAGCTGGACTTTGAGGCTTGAGGGCACTATCAATGCTAAGACTAAGTGCTGGTGAGAAACTCTTCTCTGCCAAATTCTTACTCTAACAAGTTACATTATACTCTGACAACTCATAAGACAGTTACAACCCCCCAAAATTACCTTCGAGAGTTATAGCAATACTGGTGCCTGATACCCCCAATATGAAAAAAGACTTGGTGGGTAGGATAGACAGCGCATTGGTTAATAACATGGGCTACAGACTCAAGTCAGACAGAACTGGATCCCGATCCAGGCTGTCTGTCTCGCTGTGTGCACTGGGCAAGTCACTTCATATCTCCGAGCATCACCTTCTCCAATGTGCAAAAATGGTAATGATAATAATACTATCTACTTCATAGATTTTTGTAAAGATTAAATGAGAAATAGATATAAATGCTTAGGATAAGACTTATCACTAAGTTCCTGACAAATTCTGCTACAGAGAATACCATAGCATGACTCCCTCTGACATACTTACTGTTCCCCAGAATAGTTCTGGAAGAGAAGGGTCTGCCAAGACTTCACACGCTGTGTCGATTACATCCTATTGGGAGAAGGGAAAGAAAATGGCTTATTTTCCCTAGCCGAACCTGTCTCTCTTTTTTACTATATTCTGTTGAGATAAAAACACCAATAATACCTTCATATAGTATGTCAGAAAGAACTCTAGGCTTAAAAAGTTAAGTTTACAGCCTGATTAGGGTGTATTATATCTGTGGTATGACATCATGCAAATTCAACTCTCTCTCTGAACTTCAAATTCTTTATCTGTAAAATGGTGACAATATCCGCTTCACAGTATTGTCCTAGGATTTAAATATGATGTACCAGATGTGAACTATAAATTTTCAAATGTCATGTAAATGTGAGCTATTACTAGGATCAGCTAAACTGTTCCCCTAGAAAGCAAAAATGTTTTCTTAATTTTTAAATCTTCAGCGCTTAGCATAGAGCTTGGCATACACTAGGAATCTAATAAAGTCTTATGAAATAATTTTTTTAAAAAACCCAAGTACTAGGACCCCTGCAATCCCAATATATTAATACCAATCCTCTGGGAGAATAGTAGGGTCTAAATGTGATCAGAATTTTGACAAAAGATACAAAGCTTATTCTGTGCCCTTAAGAGCTTTGGAAATTGAGTCTTTCAATTAACACCAATTTCTTTCCTCGCCAATGATAAAAAATTTTCATTTTTATCAACTTCATCAATTTCTTAAATTTCCAAAACAAGTCTCTAATCATTAAAAATACCATGACTCAGTTATAAAGAACTCAAATACTATTTCCTACTGAAAGGAACCAAGGCTCCTTGGAGAAATGGCAGATTCTGGGTGTGGGGCAAACATCATATAAATTAATCCTGCAACAGTCTGTCATACCAGAAAATAGAGCTATCTAAATATGTAAGGGTAGTGTCAAATGGATTCAGAAGCTAATATGAAAAAGCTCTTATTGACCGAAGATGGGGAAATCTGAACGTAAGAATAAATAAATGCAATAGATTAAAACAAATCATGAGTGAACAATATGTAAAAAATTTAAAACCCTCACTAGCCACCTTCAGTGGATTCTAGGAAAAAATGGTAAGTACATGAAAAGACGCATGTATAGTACTCTATACCAGAGTATCAAAGAGTTGAAAGCAAATTTCCTTTTTTTATAAATTGAGGTATAATTGACATATAACACTGTATTAGTTTCAGGTATACAATATAATGATTCGATATTTGTATATACTGTGAAACAAATTTTTTAAATTTGAAATCACTTTTATTTTCCATGCCAAGCGTTCTGCCCACATTATTGTCTTGATTGTATACGTTTTTAATTTAATTTTATTTTCCAATTACAGTTGACATATATTATACTAGCTTTAGGTGTACAACATAGTGATTAGACATATACACAACTTAGAAAGTGATCACCTCGATAAGTCTAGTACCCATTTGACACCATATATAGTTATTACTGTATTACTGACTATATTCCCTCGGCTGTCCTTTACGTCCCTGTGACTATTCTTATAACTGGCAATTTATACATTTTGACGCCTTTCTCATCCATACAAATTTCTTTTTTACAGCAATGTTCCAACCAATAAGCGTAAGGGAAAGAGAGACCAGCACCATTTCGTAACTCTAAGGAACTACTAGTCTAGACATTAGGAACTAATGAGCTTAAAAAGTTAATGACAATGCAATGATGTGGCTTGTGGCTACCACAGTAGACAGCAAAGTTACAGACTGAAAGAAACCTGCCAGACTTAGCAACCAATAATGCGTAGACCTTATTGATTTAGATCCAGATCTGAACAAACTTATGACAAACTTATGACATTTATAAGATAATTAGAAATTTGACTCCTGATTTGATAGAGATATTATTTTTTAGATGTGATAATGGTTGTGAAGTTTTACTAAAACAGTCATAGATGAAACTTAATTATGCTTGAAATTTGCTTCAAAATAATCAAGGAGGAAAGGCAGAAATGAACAAGATCAGCTGTGACGCTGGAGA
>NW_011888876.1:1034501-1050370 GCF_000151845.1 Pteropus vampyrus
GATTACATCCTATTGGGAGAAGGGAAAGAAAATGGCTTATTTTCCCTAGCCGAACCTGTCTCTCTTTTTTACTATATTCTGTTGAGATAAAAACACCAATAATACCTTCATATAGTATGTCAGAAAGAACTCTAGGCTTAAAAAGTTAAGTTTACAGCCTGATTAGGGTGTATTATATCTGTGGTATGACATCATGCAAATTCAACTCTCTCTCTGAACTTCAAATTCTGTATCTGTAAAATGGTGACAATATCCGCTTCACAGTATTGTCCTAGGATTTAAATATGATGTACCAGATGTGAACTATAAATTTTCAAATGTCATGTAAATGTGAGCTATTACTAGGATCAGCTAAACTGTTCCCCTAGAAAGCAAAAATGTTTTCTTAATTTTTAAATCTTCAGCGCTTAGCATAGAGCTTGGCATACACTAGGAATCTAATAAAGTCTTATGAAATAATTTTTTTAAAAAACCCAAGTACTAGGACCCCTGCAATCCCAATATATTAATACCAATCCTCTGGGAGAATAGTAGGGTCTAAATGTGATCAGAATTTTGACAAAAGATACAAAGCTTATTCTGTGCCCTTAAGAGCTTTGGAAATTGAGTCTTTCAATTAACACCAATTTCTTTCCTCGCCAATGATAAAAAATTTTCATTTTTATCAACTTCATCAATTTCTTAAATTTCCAAAACAAGTCTCTAATCATTAAAAATACCATGACTCAGTTATAAAGAACTCAAATACTATTTCCTACTGAAAGGAACCAAGGCTCCTTGGAGAAATGGCAGATTCTGGGTGTGGGGCAAACATCATATAAATTAATCCTGCAACAGTCTGTCATACCAGAAAATAGAGCTATCTAAATATGTAAGGGTAGTGTCAAATGGATTCAGAAGCTAATATGAAAAAGCTCTTATTGACCGAAGATGGGGAAATCTGAACGTAAGAATAAATAAATGCAATAGATTAAAACAAATCATGAGTGAACAATATGTAAAAAATTTAAAACCCTCACTAGCCACCTTCAGTGGATTCTAGGAAAAAATGGTAAGTACATGAAAAGACGCATGTATAGTACTCTATACCAGAGTATCAAAGAGTTGAAAGCAAATTTCCTTTTTTTATAAATTGAGGTATAATTGACATATAACACTGTATTAGTTTCAGGTATACAATATAATGATTCGATATTTGTATATACTGTGAAACAAATTTTTTAAATTTGAAATCACTTTTATTTTCCATGCCAAGCGTTCTGCCCACATTATTGTCTTGATTGTATACGTTTTTAATTTAATTTTATTTTCCAATTACAGTTGACATATATTATACTAGCTTTAGGTGTACAACATAGTGATTAGACATATACACAACTTAGAAAGTGATCACCTCGATAAGTCTAGTACCCATTTGACACCATATATAGTTATTACTGTATTACTGACTATATTCCCTCGGCTGTCCTTTACGTCCCTGTGACTATTCTTATAACTGGCAATTTATACATTTTGACGCCTTTCTCATCCATACAAATTTCTTTTTTACAGCAATGTTCCAACCAATAAGCGTAAGGGAAAGAGAGACCAGCACCATTTCGTAACTCTAAGGAACTACTAGTCTAGACATTAGGAACTAATGAGCTTAAAAAGTTAATGACAATGCAATGATGTGGCTTGTGGCTACCACAGTAGACAGCAAAGTTACAGACTGAAAGAAACCTGCCAGACTTAGCAACCAATAATGCGTAGACCTTATTGATTTAGATCCAGATCTGAACAAACTTATGACAAACTTATGACATTTATAAGATAATTAGAAATTTGACTCCTGATTTGATAGAGATATTATTTTTTAGATGTGATAATGGTTGTGAAGTTTTACTAAAACAGTCATAGATGAAACTTAATTATGCTTGAAATTTGCTTCAAAATAATCAAGGAGGAAAGGCAGAAATGAACAAGATCAGCTGTGACGCTGGAGACAGGATCATGAAGGTTCATTATACAATTTTGTCTACTTTAGTATAAGTTTGAAATGTTTCATTAAAAAAATACATAGCAGAAGAATATTTATTAGCACCTATAGATATTTAGGACATATGCACTAGAGAGTAAAAAAATAAGGTTATAAAACAGTATACACATTGTGATTCCATTTCTAGAAAAGAATTAGTATATTTTTATGTATATGTGTGCATATACATAAGAATTAGCATATTTTTATGTATATGTTTGGAAGGGAACACATCAAAATGTTAACAGAAGTTATCCTGTGTGATGGGATTATACTTTTTTCTTTTACCAGCATTTTATGATTTTTGTATCATTAATATGTATCACTTCCATAATACAATAAATGAAAATAAACAGCAATGAACAAATTACAGCTGAAGCATCTGGGTGTGTTTTATCAGCTCCAGAGCTGTATCTCAGGGCTATAAGACTGCAAAGCTGGATAGTGCAGATAGCCTCACGAAAGACAGACACTGACCTGCTGATTGCCCAGTGTGTGCAGCTCCAGCGAGGTCAGCACGAAAGAAAGGAGTCCATAGACACACATGCATGCGGTGCTGGTGGTGCACTGTAATGGCAAAGGAGTCAGTGAATAATTCTGGGTAAAACAACCCTTCCCCAGATTCAGCATAATCCTATCACATTAACGCAGCCCTTGTGAACAAATGGGAAGGGAGTCCAAGGCTTCATAGTTTTCCTAATTTAGTTCCAAGATAAAAAAAAAATAAAATGAGAAAAGAGAAAGCAGAAACCGCAAAAATTACAAGACAGTCAAGAATAAAATCAAAAAGGAATCATTTTCATGGGGGAAAATATCACATCTAGCCTATAGAAAGGACAGTTTCTATGTGCTGATACAAATGATGCAGCTGCCTGAACTGTCACCAAGATCAAACAATCACTGCCAACATGCAGGGCCTGTTGGCTGAGGTTTCATTTTAGCATGTCAAAAGCTGACTAAATACTGTGCCATTCAAATTAAGCCCCAACACAAGAATCAAGAGAATTTCTAATTCATTCTATTACAGCTGGATGAGTAAGCTCCCCAAAAAGATTTCTCCAGTCAGTACAGCCAAAGCTATCTTCAAGGACATATACTATTCTGGCAGAGAATACTACATTGGCAAAGATAAGATAGTGGGTTTAAACTGTATCTACCACTAAGTAGCAATTACCGTTCCTATGGGTAAATTTCATCTCCCTGAGTTTCAATTTCCTAATGCATAAAACAGGATGATAATCCATAGTGTAAAGTGTTGTAAGGATGAAGCAAGACAACATAGAGAAAGTGAACACAGCGTCTGGTCATAGCCAGTGCTCTATAAAGGTCAGTTACAACATTATCATTATCCGTGTCACTATTACAATTACTATCACTATTACCATGAGTCATTAATGAACTTCAGCCCTGCTCTTAGTTCATTCTCATGATCAAACACCTATAGCCTGAGCCTCACATCATTTCCCCCACTGGCCAGTGAGCGGAGCAGTCGGGTCAAGTACTGAAACACGTTCAGCTGGATGGCCGTGCCACCTATCTTCCGGACAATGCTGCTCGTCTCTTCTGGATTCAGAGTGTGACGGAGGAGAGCCCAGGCCAAAAGCACTGGGGCATGATGTGGAATGTCCCCAAAGGTCATCATCAATCGGTCCATATCCTAACAGAAAGAGAAAACAACTGTGTCACTAAACAGAAAGGATCCAGATCCTCCATAGCAGGGGTTCCTAGCTCCCAGGCTGCAGACCAGTACCAGTCCATGGCCTATTAAGAACTGGGCCACACGGCAGGAAGTGAGTGGTAGGAGAGTGAGCAAAGCTTCATCTGTATTTGCAGCTGCTCCCTGGCACTAGCATCACCGCCTCAGCTCCAGCTCAGATCATCAGGCATTAGATTCTCATAGGAGCACGTTCCCTGGTGCCAGAAAGGTTGGGGTTCACTGCTCCACAGGCTCCTTCATCATGCTTAATGAGTCTTCCATGCACCCACAGTGGCCCCTTTCTCCCATTCTGGTATTTTACTCTTCCTAAACCCCTAACTGCCTCACTAATAAACCCAAATACTCTTCTTTTTACCCACAATTTTTTTCTTCTGATTTTATGTAGTCTTAATCTAAGATTGTAAAATACATATTTAAATGGAGATTCCAGAAAATTTCCTGATCCATCCTGAACTTTCTCTGCTCTTCATTTTCTCTAACCATCTCATCTCAAAGTTCTTCCCATTTTCTCTTTTCACAAGCTCTGTAAATACAAACAACCCCCAACGTTCTGCTCTTTGGTCTGTTTTGTCCTTATACCATCTCCTTGAGTGACTCTACCCATTCTCACAGATTCAACTATTACCTCTGCACAGATAAGTGACAAATCTGAGATTTCTTTCAGATCTGGTTAACTTCTTAACAATGCAGAACTTCAAATTCCACAAGAAAAAGTTCATACAGCAGTATAAATATACTACTAATTATAAAAGGTCTGAAAAAAGGAAACAGGCTGCTCCCAGTTCACCTGACAAATAAGCCCATCCTGAGCAAACTGGTGCAGCTCTCTTCTGTCATCCAAAGCACACTTGTGCAAGGATTCAATGTCCATGCCTTCCACCAGGATAAGGGCACTGAAGTAGCTGGAAAGAAAAATGGTATCATGGTGTCATATATGTTACTCTGAACATCACTGGAAAATAAGGTGACATGTAAGACACTTCGATATCAAAAAATTATTAATGAGTTATTTTACATTGTTTTCCCATACTGAGTCTTCTCAATCTCGTATTTACTTCCAGCACATGTCAATTTGACCAACCACATTTTAAGGGCTCTATAAGTCATATGTGGCTTGTGCCTACCAAGTGCAGATCTAGTTCCGAAGGTTTCTACAGCTACCAATTACATCTGACCCTGATAAACTGTCTCGCTGCTCAAGTGTGTATCTTCATTCATAGAGGGAACAGGCCTCAAAATATAAAAGTGTCCATTGCCATAAAATTCAAAGTCCATAGACTGATCTTAAAGAAGACTGAGGACACATCTGCCTTTAGCATTTGCACAATGCCTGGCCTACAACAAGTGCTCAACAAATATTTTGTTGAATGAATGCGTGAACCTCTTAGATGAAGATGGTTAAGTGAAAGAAAAGGATATAATATTTACTTTGAGAAAACAGGTTCATCTCAGTCTCAGTCTTTATTCCCCATATGACTTGGAACGTGGTAGCACACCCATCTAGTTCTCCACCCATTAGGGGAAAAGCACGCTGACCCCTGCTACACCCGCCCATTCACAGGACCACTGTACTGGCAATGCTCTCAACACTGTACGAGTTCCCTGACCTCGGTTCATTCAGACTTACCCAATCCGGTCCACAAAAGGGTCCATGGTCTCATCCACCAGGTGCCTGTTGGTCTGCCTACTACCAAACCCTTGCTCTTTAAACATCTTGGTTAACACCAATAGATCACTAGGTGCCATCTCGAAGTATGCATAATAAAGGAAAATAATTTCTAGCAGCATGGACTGTTCCCGAAGGCACTGAACAAACCAGCGAGACACCTGGCGCTCAGTCTGCACAACCAATAAAGAAAACATGGGAAAAAAATAAAGTCAGATTTTAAAACATATTTAAATTGTTCAAGTTATTTTTATTAGATAACATATGGATAGTTGCCCCACTCATCCACTAGGGATAGAATCCAAGACTCTCGGTGGATGAGTGAAACCAGATGGTACTGAACCCTATGTATGTTTTTTCCTATATATACATACTTATGATAAAGTTTAATTTATAAATTAGGGACAAGAAGAGATTAACAATAATACTAAAGTAAAACAATTATAACAATAACTATAACAAAAGTTATGTGAATGTGGTATTAAGTAAAATAAAGGTTACTTGTACACAAGTATTGTTATATCATGAGATGGCTGTCTGATAACTAAGGCTACTACGTGACTAGCAAGTGGGTAGTGTATACAGTATGGATACATTGGACAAAGGCATCATTCACTTTCCGGGCGGGATAGAGTGGAACGGCCCAAGATTTCAGGTCTCTACTCAGAATGGCATGCAATTTAAAACATGAATTATTTATTTCTAGGATTTTCCATGTAATATCTTTGGACTGCAGTTGACCACGTGGAAAACCGACCGCAGATAAGGGAGGACTACTGAGTAAAGATAGGGTAAAAAAAAGTCTTTCCCTACAATTCCTGTTGCCCATCCAAAACTCTCCCCAGAGGCAACCGGTGTTAGAGGTTTTTGTCTTTCCTTCCAGTACTATGTCATATTCATTCATTCATTCATTTTATAGTATGTTTGTCTGTCTAAGCATCCATCAATCCCTAAAACAGATGATATATTACACAAACTATTCTGCACCTTACCTTTTTCACTCAACACTGTATCTTAAAGATTATTTCCTCTAATAATATTTTAACAATTTCCTTATCTTTCATTCCTTTTTAGAGCTGCATAGTGATCAACCAGTCCCCTCATTATTTTTAATGAATGTTGCCTCGTACTCCGCTGCATGAAAATGCCGTAATTTATTCTAACTGGTCCATCTGGATGGGCATTTAGGTCATTACCAATATTTTGCACTAAAATCATTATACAACTGACAGAACTACATAAAAAAATCAGCAAAGATGTAGAAGATCTAAAGAATCTTGACCTGATATATTTAGAGACCACCACACTCAACTCCTGCCAAATATACATTCTTTTCACGTGTATGTGGTACATTCACCAAGACAGATGATATCACGGGGCCATAAACCATGTGACAGTAAATTCTAAAAGACTGAAATGATATAGAATATGTTCTTTGATCATAATAGAATCAAATTAAAAATCAATAACAATAAGATATCTAAGAAACACCCAATGTTTGGAAATTAATACACTTCTAAATAATACAAGGTCAAAGAAAATCACAAAGGAAAATTAGGAACTATTTTGAACTGAATGATAATGAAAATACAACTATCAAAATTTATGGGATAAAGCTAAAAGCAATGCTTTAAAGCAATATTTATAGTTATTGATTAGAAAAAACCTAAAAATATGTAATCTAAGTTTATACCATAAAAAAAAATTAGAAAAAGAACTAAACCCAAAGAAATTGACAGAAATATTGAAGAGAAGTAATCAATGATTATAAATGGATAAATAACAGAGAAAACTGACAAAACTACCATTATCAGAAATGAGTCAGGAGACATCACTACAGATCCTACAGAGTAAAAAAAATAATAAGAAAATATTAACTGCTTTACACAAGTAAATTTGACTAAATGAAATGGACAAATTCCTTGAAAGACAGAAATTACCAAAACTGACCCAAGAAGAAACAGGAAACTTGAATAGCCATATATCGACTAAAGAAAACGGAATTCAGAACTTAAAACTTTCCCACATAGAAAACTGTAGGCTATGATGACTTCACTGGTAAATTCTATCACACATTTAAGGAAGAAATAATACCAATACTATATGAATTCTTTAAGAAAACAGAGGAAGAAAGAATATTTTTCAACTTATTTTATGAAGCCAATATTACCCTAACACCAAATCCAGACAAAAACATTATGAAAAAACTACAGACTAATATCCCTCATGAACACGGGCAGAAAATTCCTTAAAATTTTAACAAGTCAAATCCAACAATATATAAAAAGCAAAATGTATCATAAGTGGAGTTTATGCCAGAAAGTCAAGATTGATTTGATATCTCAAAATTCAATGTAACTCACTATATTAGTAGAGTAAAAGAGAAAAATCATAAGATCATTTCAACAGGTGCAAAAGAAAAAGGACAGAATTTAACACTCATTCCTAATAAAAAGTAAAAACCCTCAGCAAAGTAAGAATTAATGGGAATTTCCTCATTTGATAAAGAACAACTCTAAAAATAATTTACAATGAACAACAAAGTTGATAGTAAAAATTGAATGCTTTCCACCTAAGATCAAGAAAAAGGATGTCGGCTCTCTCACAACTTCTATTCAACACTCTACTGGAGGTTCTAATCAGATAATAAGGCAAGAAAAAGAAATAAAAGATAAACGGATTTGAAAAGAAGTCAGACTGTCCTTACGGATGACATGATCATGTATATACGAAAATCCTATTATGAAAAAACCTACTAGAATAAGTGAATTTATCAAGGTCACAAGATACGAGACTGATATACAAAAATTAACTGTATTTCTATATACTAACAATGAACTGAAAAATTATTTTTTTGAAAAACATTTATAATAACATCAGAAAAGTAAAATAAATCTATTTAAAAATAAATTTGACAAAAGACATAATATCTGAGTACTGAAAACAATTAAAACCTTATTTAGGGAAATTAAAGATGATGTACATAAATGGAGGAATACACTAGGTTCATGGATTGGAAGACTTCGTAACATTATTAAGATGGCAATTCTCCCCAAAATTATGTACAGATTTGCTAAAATTCTAACCAAAATCCCAGCAAGATTTTTTTTTTGAAAGAGACATGCTTGATTCTTTGGAAAAGCAAAGGACATAGAAGAGCCAAAATTTTTTAAAAAGAACAAGGTTGAAAGACTTACACTAATTGATTTCAAGATGTACTAAAAAGCTATAGTAATCAAGACAGTGTGATATTGGCATAAAAACAGATGTAGAGTTCATTGGACCAGAGACAGACCCACACTTACATGATCAATTTATTTTTTACAAAGGTATCAAGATAATTCAATGAGAAAAGAGAGTATTTTCAATAGATGGTACTGGAAGATCTGTGTGGGAAAAATATTAACCTTGTCCCTCACCTCGCACCATGCACAATACTACTAAAAATTAACTATAAACCTAAACATAAGAGCTAAAAGTTCTAAAAGAAAACAAAATCTTTTTGACATTAGGTTAGGCAAAGATTTCTTAAACAAGGCCCAAAAGGCAAGAATCATAACAGAAGAAACTTATAAAACTTTATGAAAATTAAAAATATCTGCTCTTAGATACAGTTAAAGTGAGGAAAAAAACAAGCCATAAAGTGGGAGAAAGTATTTATAAAACATCTATCTGTTAAACAGATTGTCTCCAGCACAAATAGAGAATTCTTAAAATTCAGTAATAAGACAAACATCCCAATAAAAATAAGTAGACCAAAGATCTGAATAAACACTTCACCAAAGACATAAGCAAATAAGCACATGAAAAGATATTCAACGTCACTAGTCATCAGAGAAACACAAATTAAAACCACAACGAGATACCACTACGCACATATTAGAATGTCTAAAATTAAAAATAATGACCATATCAAGTGCAGGTGAGGCTATGACGCCAAAAATATTTCTCATACATTCTGGCAGAAATGGAAAATAGTACAGCCACTATGGAAAACAGTCTGCCCATGCCTTATGAAGATAAAAATAAACACTAAAAATATGACCCAATAAGTTAACTCTCAAGTGTTTATTTACCCAAGAGAAATGAAACCTATGTCCACACAAAGACCTGTATGTTAATAATGTTCACAGCACTTTATTCATAATAGCCAAAAGACAGATACAACTCAAACGTCCATCAACTGATGAGTTGATAAATATATCCATGGTATAGCCACACAATGGATTATTCAACCACGAATAAGAATGAAGTTGTTATATAACACAGATGGATCTCAAAAACATTATGCTAAATGAGAGAAGCCAAACAGAAAAGACTACATATTGTATGGTTCTATTAATGTAAAATTCTAGAAAAGGCAAAATTATAGTGATATTTACAAATGGTTAAAATGATAAATTTTAAGTCATGTATAATTCACCATAATAAAAAAATTATAATTAAAAAGAAAGCAGAGATTGGTTGCTTCGGGTCAAGGGATCACACAGACTGATGACAAACTTTCTGGGGAGACAGAAATGATCTGCATGTTAATCATGCAGATGGTTACTGCATATAACTGTATACAATTGCCAAAACTCAAACAGTACACTTAAAATGGGTGAATTTTATTGGATGGTAATCATATCTGAATAAATAAACTTTGGGGTAAGGGCAATGCTACAGTTATACAAGTCATTTCACATAGGTGTGAATGTATTTAAGTGACGAACTCTTAAAGTGAAACTGCTAGGTCAAGAAATATGTGCTTTTCAATTTTTAGATATTGTCATGTTTTCCATTAAAAAATATACCAATTTATACAGCAAAATATGAGTGAGTACGCTTATCTCATCCCTTGGACAAGAGTGTGCCATGTGAATATGTTCACTCCTTTTCCCTGTTTTCCTTTTGGGTTTTACTTATTGATTTTTGGGAGTTCTTTCTCTTTTAAGAACCTTTTGTGGTAAGAGTTTGTCTTCTGTCTTTGCTTACAGTGCTATTTTTGTTTTTTTTTTGCCTTGCAAAAGTTTTTTGATTTGATGTTGCTGGGTTTATACTTTTTTTCTTTTATGGCTTCTGGGTTTTACTTTAAAAAGTCTTCTCCACTCCAAAAAAAAATTAAAACAAAACTACCTTCCATGTTTTCATCTAATACTTTTATAGTTGAATTTTTAAAAATTTAAGTCATTAATCTCTGATTTTCTTTTGGTAGAAGGTATGAGGTACAGTTTAATTTTCCTCCAGATGACTACCCAGTAGTTCCAGCACCATTTATTGAATAAGCCAACATATTCCCAGTGATTTGAAATGCTGTCTTTATCATTCACGAATTCCTTATCAATATTTTGGTCTATAGCTAAAATACATATTGTGCTCTAACAGCTATCAATTTATACATGTGCCAATGCCATGCTTTAAATTACTGTAGTCCTATTATCTAATAAGGCTAATTTTCCTTCATGATTTTCCTTTTTGAAAATCTCCTGGATAGTGTCACTTATTTTTCATATGAATTTTAGAATCAGCTTGTCTGGTTCCAAAATAAAAGGCAGAACAAACACTTGTTACAATTTTTCTGGGATTGCATTAAATTTTTAGGTTAACATATTGAAGTACTAACACTTATATGGTCCTGAGTCTTTATATTCAAGAATGTAGTGTGTCTTTCCATTTAATTATGACTTCTTTTATACTCATTAGAGCATTTTAAAGTTCCCTTCATTTAGATTGGGACTGTTGGTATGGTAGGTGGGCCCTTTTCTTCTATTAAATTTTTTAAATAGTTTGTGTTTTGGTTGTTTTAATAAGCAAGATTTAGGATAAAATCATCAGACTAGCATCATATACTAGATAATAAAGAAGATGAAATCTTGGATTTACAGTTCTACTAATCACCAAGAGAATATTTTAAGTAAGAACAGAAAGGAAATTAACTGGATAGACAAAGTCCAGGGAAAAAGTCCAGAATTAAATACCATTAGTTAAAGTCCATGAATGGTTTGATCCGTATGATATGCTTAAACTTTTCTGAAGGATGATAATCTATAAATGTTTTAAGTTAATAAATGAATAAACAATTTAACTTGGAGCTCTATGAGAAAGGATATACAATTCTCCTAAGAATTATAGAAGGGCCCAACAACCACATACCATGAGGTTCCCATGTGTCTCCCATGTTGGTGCTTCAGTTTTATAAAGCTCTTCAAATTGCTGTCTATATTTTATAACTAGCTCCTTCTCCAATTTATCAACGCAGTCTGCATATTCAACCTAAAAAAAATCCAAGAGTAACTTATACCTAGAGTAAAAGGTAAATAGTCAAATGAACAGGAACATGAATATGAATAATGGAGAATTATTTAAAAGTGTTGAATTTTACAGGGTAAAGAGAACCAAGAGGACTAAATGGCCTTACCCTGTAGGGGTGTCTTTCATCTTGGAAATAAGTGAGAAGGTGTAAGACACAACGAAGAATACAGGTTCTTTCTTCATAATAATAGTCTGCAATCTGGAAAGAACCCAAAAATTCTAAATCAGTTACTCACCTTTGCACAGAAGATACTCTAAAATTACTGATAAAGAGATCACGTAGAAGGTGTGAATGGAAAAGTTCAATCTGTATAAACAATCACAGAAATGGAAACAGTGCTATGCCAAAGGGAAGTAAAAGATCTTCATGACCCAGGATACAAGTAAAGTCATGCAAGATAAAAGGAATTATCTCATAATATAAACAAGTTTTTATAGCATGATTTCTCAGCAGTCAAGTAACACACAATGCTATAAACTGACAGCCAAATACATGAAAGCAAATATAAAAACACCACTGGTGTATGTCCTAATCGTTCTCACTAAATAACAAATAGAAGCTAGTCGAACTCTATTTTAAAATGAGAATCCTAAGTGAGAAGGTTGCTTTGGGGGACAGGAGGAGATAAAGGAAAAAGAAATATAAATTCATCCTGCTGCATTTAGATCTAGAGAAAAAACTCCCACGAACCAGTTTTCATCCCCAGTGGCTGAAGAATCTCCTTTGGAAAAAGGCCTCAGCTTTATCCAGTGGATAAAAGCCTCATTTCCAAAAAAGTTAATAAGCTTCTTCATTAAGTCCTCAATGCTTACCCAACAAAAGAATCAAAGCCAGCAATGCTCAGAACAAGATCAAGAAGCTGGCACCCAATTTTACATCAAAGAATGTAAATGGTGACTGCTACTGACCTTCAGGATTAAGGCCTGGCTCTGCCTCTCATCTTGCAATACTGTCTGAAGGGAAAAAGAACAGTCAGGAAGTCATCCTACGGGCAAAACTCGATTAACAAAGAAAAAAGTAAACATCTTCACCTTATCCTTCAAGATTATAATTGCCCATTCATTTCTATAAACATTTTTTACCTAAGTACATCCAAGTCTGTGCTCAAATCCCCGCCCAGCTCCTCTGGTCTCAATTTCCTCACATGTAAAATGAGGGAGTGGACAGGCTAGATGTTGTCCCACGTCCTTTTCGGCTCTGATATCCAGAGACTCTATAAAGAACATGTTAATCTTTGACTTCTCCCCAACTCTAAGTCTGAGGACAGACCTCAGTTTAAGCATATGTTATTTTTAAGCCTTTAGAAAGTCTTCCTGAGAATGGCTACATCTGATCACCTATCTCTGTTGCAAAGAACTGGTACTGAGGCCCTTAATTATCTAAAACCCACAAGGAAAAGGATAAAGGCAAGAGAAGGGATCTGGACATAACCACAAACCTTCAGTGAGTCCCGAGTACCTCTGTAATCCTCTTGAAGGTAACACTGGAGTAACTGCACACTCTGTTCTTCATCAAGACTCTAAAATAGAGGTCATAAGTGAAGAACAGCCACCCAGCCCAGAAACCATATGTAGGATGCAAAGCATTCTAAAGATTGATCCTCTAGAATGAACATACAACTTGAATAAACAAAGGTCTTTTTAAAGATTTCATACAACATAACAATTTTAACTCAAATAGAAAAAAAGAGCAAGTCACTGACATGTAATTTACCTGACAAATTTACATGCCAGAAACAACTATGCTTATTCACCAAGCACATTAATACAACAGCAGGCATAATCTAGGTTTCCAAAATTTTTTAAAAAGCTACATATTTAAAAACAGTCTAGTCATTTTAAAGAACACCACAGGAATGCTGCAGAAAACTCTGATATGTAGTAAATAGGTCAGGCAACTTGATTTGTGGCTTTTAGCAAGAAGAGTTGCAATCTGGGTACTTTTGAAACAAAATATGCTCAACTTAATCTCCAAAACTAAAGTAAACTGAATTTTCACTAATAATCACTAATAATTAAACCACGTACATCCATACTCCAGGTAATAAACTGAGTCAGTGCTAATTTTTACTCACCAAAAACTTGCTGATTCTTAAACCCAGTTCCTTCAGTGGTGAAGCTACATCTTTATTAGCTTTCACTTTTTCAGCTGAATTTGGACTATGAAAAGAATAATGAATCATTTCCTCATTCTCAATGAACTTCTAGGGGTTTAAAATAAAAATACTTAAAGATATTTTTACTATAGACCTTTTTTGTCCTTTAGGTGACTACAAAAATACATATATACACACACACACAAAAGTTCATCTCTACAGACTTTATAACACAATACTATTTATGTCTAGATAATAAATTCTAGTTACAATAATGTTATTTATAGACATGTTACATTATTTTTGATCCTTATAACTATCCTGAGAGATAAATATTACTATCCCCATTTTACAAATGGAATTAACAACACTTAGAAAGAATAAATAACTTACCAAAAATCTCACAGCTAATAAAGAGTTCAGGTGAAATTTAAAACCAGGTCTGTTAGTATGTAAACATATACTATCTAGCTCTGTCCACTGAGAAGGCCTAGAAACCACAACACCCCAGGCACAGTGGGCACATCCAGTACCCAGATCTTGGTTTCTAATACCACTCTCTAGTAAATGGCACCAGGACTCCCTGGGTAAATAGCTGCTCTAGAGCTGGGGGTGGAGAAAATACTAGATGAGCCTGGAGCATCGTGTAATGCCAGAAAGTAAGGAAATGCTGAAAAAAGGAGAAAATATCTCAAAAGGACATAGAAGCCAACCTGAAAGAACTCCCAATGACCAAAGATGGAATAAGGTATAAAGCATAAAATATATATACGCGAGTCCATAGAGATAAAAACAAACAAACAAACAAATAAATAGGAGATGAGCAAATTTTCCTTACAGAAAAAGTCCAAATAATATACGTAGGTAGTACATCCTTCGGGAGGTGAAGTTTAATTCCACCACACCCGCACATTGAGAGTGGACGACACAGAGTGACTCACTTCCAAAAAAAAAAAAAAAAAAAAATAGAGAAAGGAAAGAAAGTGACTTCATAGAAGAGAAACTGGGCAAATGCTACCTTACCCAAGTGAGCAAGGTTAACATCACTGGCGATTCCATGTGGATAATTCTTTCAGTGCGCATCCTCCACTATGAGGTGAGAAGAATGGTACTTTACCTTTCTGAACCCTTCCGCAAAACCCACAACCCCAGTCGAATAATGAGAAAAACATCAAAGAAATCTAAATTGAGGGTATTCTACAAAATACTTAACCAGTCCTCCTCAAAACAGTTCAAGGTCATGAAAATCAAGGAAAGACTGTGATACTGTCATAGCTATATAAGAGCTAAGGAGACATGACAACTAAATGCAATGTGGCACCCTGGAATGAATCCTACAGAATAAAGAGGACATTAAAGGAAAAAAATTCTTTTAGTTAAATTCAAATAAAGCCCACAGTTAAAAAAAAAAAAAAAAAAAGTCTGTCAGTCTTCAAATCCCATGCTACTACTAAGGGAACTTTTGTCTTTACAGAAGAGAAACTAATGCCAAATGTCTATTCTGTGAACCAAAGCACATTGTTGTTGTTGAATTTTTTTTAATAGAGACTCTCACACTTCACAGAAAATCCACAACACAAAGGCTAGTATAAGGTTAAACAGTGAGTCCTGAAAGAGGCAACACAGAATGATGGTTAAGAACACAGACACTGGATTAAGACTGCCAGGTTCAAATCCTGGTTCTACCACTTACTAGCTGTGTGACCTTGGGCAAGTTACTTAACCTCTTTGTGCCTCAGTTTCCCCATCTGTAAAATGGAAACAATAATAAAAGTACCTAAATGTGATAATATATTGATTATCTCTTTTTAAGTCCATATATTTTAGATACATAGTATTTACAGATAAATATAACATGATGTCTAGGAATTATGGAGGAAGAGTTAATAGATGAACAACAACAAAAAAGAAAGTTCTTCACTAACCTAAGAGAATGAAGATGGAAGGCAGAGATGTAATAAAATCAATACGTGTTCAAAAGTAGAAGGGAAATGAGGGTGGCTTGTGAACTATAAGGCATAACAGATGAGATCTGAACGAATTAAAAGTCTAGTCCTACAAGGTGTATTCTTTTTTTTT
>NW_011888876.1:1050740-1069469 GCF_000151845.1 Pteropus vampyrus
CAGTGCAACACACAAATAATGTGGACCAAAATAAATATCTGAATATTAATATTAACTGAATATTTATATTCATCCCCAGATACTACAGTTATATAATTGGATTCAACCATACTGTATTTCTACAAGGAATTTCTCTTTCAAGAGACAGAAAAAAATGTGCTTTGTTCTTTTCCACTGGTAACCAAACTGTATTCTCTCTGATCTACCTAACCCAGCAATATGACAAAATCATACATGAAAATGGTATCACCTATGCCAGCTTCCTCAGGTGAATTACTCTAACCAGATGCACAGGACAGCCGTACCTGGGAGGTTTGTAGTAAGAAAGTCCCTCTAACAGCCGCTGCCAGTGTTTATTCAGTTCTGCCTCAATCTGATTCTGGAAAAGAACAAGAAAATTATACAAATGCAATTTTAATCAGACTCCACGATGGCACTGAGGATTACATATTCCTTCGAGTCTTTTTAATATGAATTCTTTTCCACAGTTGAAATCATTTTGAATATTTAATTCTGTAGCCTCCTTTTTCTTTGCTTAACATTCTAACATAATGATTTAACCTTATTATGAAAACCTTGATAAGCATCCTTTCTAGTGGTTGCATAATGTTTTAAGTGGCTAGATCATAATTTATTTATCATTCCTCTAATGTTAGATACACTTAAGCTGACCATAATTCTTTATTAATATAAACAATGCTATGGTGAAGAGCTGTGTGCATAAAACTTTTTCAGGATTTCTTTAAGATACAGTCCTAGAAGTGGAATGATCAGATGAAGGCATATCAAAAACTGGTAAGGCTCTAAAAAAGGTACAGCATTCCTTATATTAATTATGATAACAGTAATACTTGAATGTCACCTTAACACTTTACCCTCGCAGGGTGAGAACACCTGAGGATCAATAAGAACTGCCCTTTACTGATTATATGCTAGAAAATGTCCTATAAACCACAGCCTCTGTGACCTAAGGAGCTAGCTAAATGGAAAAGGAAGAAAAAGCAAGTAAAGTGTGAAACAGAAAAAAGGCCTGAGAATCTTCCTTAGCCTGAGGTAGCAGAATATCATTTGTACCCCAATCCTCAGCAGCCAATTAAGCAGCACTGGTATTTTTTCAGAAGAGGAATCACCAAGGAACAAGAAAGGTGGAATTTAGAAACTTTAACAGCTAGGCTGTGAGATATACCACATTTCAGCAGAGAGAAGTATGGAATGCATGATGTTTATAAAGTTTTAGAATAAAAAATGTGCTTACTTCCTACTACAGAAAGTTTTTAAAAATAATATAAACTATGCAAACCATAGCACCCACTCGAGAACGCCATCACTTACCAGTTCTCTCAGAGCTGACCTTCCAAGTAGAATTGTCCACAGTTCTCTACTGCTCCTGAAAAATGACAACAAGCAGACTTGACTAAACTGTCTCACAGCTATTTTGTCTACTCTCTAAAACAAAAAGCTCAATGTAGAAAACAAATTTGTTAAAATTTTGGACAGTAATTCTGTTATATTCTTAAAAGTCTGATGCTCAAAATAAAAATTCAGAAACTAAAAGATAAGATTTCAACCGAAACCAGGAGGTACAGTGTTAAAAATGAGGATGGGCACCGTATTTCAACACTTTTAAGATGCCATTAATTGTAGGACATGATTACTTATGTTCTACAAGTCATCAACAATGAAACATTCTGATTTCAGAGGTAGTAAAAGCATGAAAAAAAATGCATTTTAGAATTAATGAAATATAGTAATTAATGAATAACAGTATGTCCTCTGCTAAGAAGATGCCTCGATTTAATATTTCTATCTCCTCCTTTCTTATTAGAATGTAGTGACTGATAAGGAAGAATCTAGAAAAGGATTATGTATATTCCAGGACCTCTATCATCTCCAGAAAATTTTCTAAATGCATGATATAATTCACTTTCTCAACAAGTAAAGTCTAACAGTCATTATGAATAGTACTAGGTTTGTTCATTTATTAATGAATTTCCACTAGGTGCCATATGAGATTAAAAAACACATTAGATATAGACCCTGCCCCGAGTGAGCTCTTCAAATAACTTCTCATCACGTGTTTACCCCAGTTCCTTCGACTCATCCATGCCTTTGGAAACATGTTTTGGGGTTTTTTTAAGGTCTAGAATTAAATTTCAAAATGAAGCCATTAAGAAATTCTTTCAAGTCCATAATATTGTAATAACTATGTATAAATATGTATGGCTTCAGATGGGTACCGAATTTATTGAGGTGATCACTTCGTAAGTTATATAAACGTCTAATCACTATGTGGTACACTTGAAACTAATACTGTATGCCAACTGTAATTTAAAAAAATTATTATAAAAATATTCTCTCAAGAAAGAGTTATAAAAAGCATGAGGGATTATATTTTGTGAAAACTTAAATCAGCTTTAGAACAGTAACCTGAAATAATTAACACTGCTTAGAAAGTCTATCTGTAGAGAGAAGAAAGGTCCTAATAAAATATACTAAATATTTAACAAAAAGAATACAAGCTGTGTTAACTTTGAAGACAAACAGAAAAATGTTTTCCTCGTGAAAACTGTAACATAGAGCACTAGCTCTATTTAAAAATTGCCTTTTGGCTGGTCTACGGTCATACTACCCTGAACAAGCCCAATCTCATCTGATCTAGGAAGCTAAGCAGGATTGGGCCTGGTTAGTACTTGGATGGGAGACCACCTAGGAAGACCAGGTGCTGTAAGTGTAAAAAATAAAAAAAATAAGTGATTGTAAGCTGACAAAGTCCTTGCAATCTGTGAGGTTAACCAAGGGTTGCCTCACCTAAAAAAAATAAAAAATAAAAAAATTGTCTTTTGGGATTTTTCCATCAAGAGGCTTAAACACACCTAAAATTATAAATCTCCTTCTGAGTGTAAATGCCTTTAAGAAAAAAATTTTGATTCTACTGAATCAGCAGCCCCCAACTTTCTCAACTGCATTGTGGAATCACTAATAATTTTTCTGATAAAAAGCTTTAAAAAATCAGGAGATTAGATCTAGTTAATGAAACAAATATGTCTCTTTACAGATAATGTGTATTAAAAGGTATGACTAAACCACATTCCAAGTAATTAAAAACAAAGGCAAGCTCACTATTTAAAGAAAGTTATAGTAAATTTTGAAAGAATGTCTTGTAAAGAGAATAATTATCATCTAACTTATTTGATAAATCTGAATTAGCAAAAAATAAAGGGAGGGCTTTATTTAAAATGGTAGATACTTTTACTTTACCAAGAATAGCTTCTGATTTGCACAAATGGATTAGATACCTATTATATAACACATAGCTAATAACGGGCCTAATGGTACATCAAAACTGAAATTAAATTGAAAGAAATTAACCATAATTGAAGGTTTTGTATGCCTGAGCTAAATCACTTTATCATCTATCTTCTAATTTCAAAAGCCTCAGGCATTAAAGAGCTTTAATTTATCCGCATTTTCTTTCAGAACTTAGACCCCTAGCTAGCTAGGTAGCAGTGATTTCCCAGAAGAGACTGAGAAGACCACTAATCACATTCAAAGACTAGCTGCCAAGTCCAGAATTTCTTGTTTTCTCAAATTCAAGCTGTGGGTATTTGTTACGCCCAAATCTGTACAAATTAGAAAAAAATATATACAATGACCTAGTCACCGCCTAGAGCTACTCTTTCTCAGAGGCTGTGTATGGGAAATCTATATTTTAAAATGAATACCCAAATGAATTCCTAAATTAACTAAATGCTCTCAGAGGAGCAGGTAACAGACCTGGTCAGTATAGACCCTCTCTGCCTTTTATGTTTGATATGTTAGCTTTTTTTTACCTTGGTCAGGGCGAGTAGAAGAGAAAAAGATTCTGCTACTAACAAGGACTGGAGATGACTGCCTTTGAGTAAAGCAGTAACTTTTATACTTACTACTCAAAAAATAAATGTTTCTTTAGAAATTAAAATTTTCATTGATAAAACTATGTTGTTAAGGTCTGTTATGTCAAAAACAATAGTTTATTGAAAATGAGATTTTAATAAGAATGTAATGTCAGGCACTGTGCCAAGTACTCAACATTTTCTCTTGCTGAATACTGACAACTTACTTATCAGGTACATACTATTATTATCTCCATCATCTCCTAAACCTTAGAAAACTAAGGTTTAAGAATGATTAAGTGACTTGCCTAAGATCACAATGCTAATATATAATAGAACCAGAGCTTGAACCCAGGTTTGCACGACTCCAGAGTTTAACCATTACATTACACTGCCTCAAGTTGTACCCAAGCATTCATCTTAGAAGCAAGCGAAGACTGAGGTGAAGTTTTCTGTTCTACAATGGCAGACCATATACTTTTAATACAGTGGCTGGCACAATAGGAGAGGCTCAAAAATACATATGCGATAAACGAATAGCAAAGGAGGCTGATATGAGTCCCTTTTAGACCTGCAATCTAACTGGAAAAGAAAAATTAGAAAAAATATATATATATATATATCTGCAGAAGTGCCAAGAAAAGACAGAATAAAGGAGAAAATGGTAATTTATCAGAAAGAGAATTCTTGTGGAAATAAGTGTTACTGGTTCCTCAGTTCATACATTTACTGGTCTATGAATAACAGGACCTTCATGATACTCATACGCTTAGTGTGGGAATGACAAAAGACATTAAGCACACATTCCACAGTCAGCAAAAAAGTAGAAATAAAGAGCTTGATCCTAACAATTAGACACTACGAAGGAATGTAATCATATAAGACCAAAAAAAAAAAAAAAAAGAAGAAGGAAAAGAGAGATCACTGGGAACTGATTCAGGGATGGATGAGAGACTTCCCCTCAAATTGGGACCTGAAGTTTGAGCAGGTGATTCTCAAGACACAAGACATGGCTGGAACTGTGATGTCTAATCCAAAGCCTCAGGGAAACATCTTCTACATATATTTTCATAAATGAAATACGTGCTAGTGTCTCACGTATTTGCACAATAAATAAATCTGAACTAAGTATTCGGAGAAGAAACTAAGGCACAGAAACCAAATAATTTGCCTCAAAAGTTATAAAAACGTATTGACTCTCAATCCAATGTTCTAGCAGACAACAAAAAACTCTATTCCTAAAAGAGCTAGAGTTCATGGAAACTGGAAATTATCTTCCTTAGAGAGATCCATATGGCTGGAAACCTTTGGGTGAAAGTTACCGGTAGGTTACAAATAATAACCTGTACGATTGAGTCCTTTTGGTAGAAAGATGAGATACAGCCAACCTACTCTGAGTAGTTCTTTTGAGAAACAGTTATACTCCACATGGAAATAATAAAAGCAGCCATCACCCATAAATGTTCTGACTCCACAGATAAGGTACACCTCTCTTACGTAAACTGAGACTTAAGTTTAGCTACAACCTTTTCAAACCAGTTGTTTTTTTTAGCATACGTACACCAACCAGGTTTCTACAACCACATTAACTGAAGAACACAAGAGATACCCCAAAATGCCAATATTCAAACTGAGTTTCTGCCAAATCCTGACTGGCTTTCCCCAAACCGAGTGATTTAAGAATATTATTCCATTTTTGACTAGTGCTAACTCATATTAACATGTACAATGACTTTCTTACATGCTTCAAAGCCACCTCAATAGTAGTCTTAAAAGGATTCACATTTGGAAAAACAAGCTCAACTGGTAAGGTGGCCTGTCTGAAGTCATTTGCAAATCAGCGGGCACAGGAATAGAATTAAAGTTTTCTCTCAGTCCTGACCTCTAGGTGTTTCAAACAGAATGCTGCTCAGTGTGATCCCAATAGTTATGTGCCTTCCAGCACAAGAAGAAAGATCATTCTCCTAACACAGGCTATGAGCAAAGCAGTGCCTAGAAATCTTTGTTATTTCTTCCATCTTCAAGTATGAGTTTGGTAGGTTTACCAACATGATCAAAGCATCTTTCAGGCAAATCGATGTTTTTCTTCCCTTACTTCCTCTCATTAAAGAGCACACCTGACCCTGTCAGAGCTTAACTTTACCCAGTCTCCACGATGATTATGAAATAAGCCTAAGAAAAGGAAGACACAGTGACCACAATGCTGCCTGATAAATGAGCTGACATAAAACAGCAGAAGAGGGAAAAGCAAACTGGTCCTTACAATTTCGGAAACAGCCCAGTGGAAATTCCAAAGAAAATGTCACTGAGCTGATAGGTGAAGGAAGTGCTATCTGAGAAAACGGGCAATGTCTGTAATAAATATTTACGTAAGGTCTATCATGTGCGCTCATGGGTGTTGAGGACACGGCAGTGGACAAGACGAAAAAGTGGGGAAACACTGCTGGCACAGGGAATAAATGACAGGGACGTCTAAGGAGGGAGGGTGGTAGGGCGAGGGGAAGACGCTTCAAGCTGTAACGTGGAAGATAGAGATGGGGCGATCTGCTTAAAGTTTCGGTTCGCATCCTCACTTTTTACCACTTAGCTAGTACTGAGCTGGATTTGCGAGTCATCTGCGAAACAGAAGGTGGCTCACGGAGTTAAGAGAATCCCGAGACAATGCACGGAAAGCGCTTCCCCGGCGTCTGGCGCTAGTAAGCGCTCTGTAAGGGGCTGTCTGTCTCTCGTTAATATTTCATCTTCTCGTCTCTAAAGCCCGCTACAGTGCCTGGGCTCTCTCGGAGGATGTGGGCATGTGGGCTGACGGAATCAACGCCGGAGAACATGAATAGATGGATGAATGAAAGACGGCAGAAACCGCAGGGAAGTGGCTGGGCGCCGCAAGAAACACTTCCCAACGAGAGCACCTGGGGAATCTGGGCAGCGTCGCCGAGGCAGGGCACGGGAGGCTGCAGCAGGGACGCGGGTGGGGGCTCTCCCCGGCGACCGCGAAGCGCCCCGTTGCGCCTCGAGGGAGCGTCACGCCGGACAAGGAAGCGCGGGGGCACAGGGGGAGGGACCGAGGGATCTGCCGGTGGGGAGAGGGGAGGAAGAGAAAGGGACTTGGGGAAGAGACGGGAGGCCGATGCTGACAGAAGGACTGAGGCACCGGCCCCCCCCTCCTGGAGAAGTCGCCTCAGATCCCCCGCGCGCGCGGGGACCGTTTGGACGTAACCGCCTCCCGTCTCGGCGCCCGTCCACCTAGCCGGGCTTCGCCCCGCCACCGCCTCCACATCTCGCCCCCGACTCCCGCCCCGCTTCCGCTCGGCTTCGACCCCGCGCCTCAGAGCCACCCCGGCCGACTCGGCCCGCTCCGCACCTCACACACGGCCCACCGGCGGCAGCCGCCATCTTCGCGCGCGCGCGCCCCCGCCCCGCCCCCAAACGCCGCGTCCACGTGACCGCCCGCCTCCAGACGGGCGCGTGGACGGGCTTTCCGTCACGTGATGGCGGGGCGGGGCCAAGATGGCGACGCCCAGAAAGGTGAGGAACTCGCGGCTCGGGCCGCCGAGGCTGGAATGAAGTTGGCCGAGAGACGACGTCTACGCCATAGGTTGAAGACGGTGGAAACTGACCGGACACTAGCTCCCAGGCTTCAGAGAGTGTCCTCCAGTAGAGCTTCCCTCCTTGCAGCTAGAGAACGGAGAGAGAAGGTGCTGGTTGGGTGAAGCTGCGGCTCTCTGCCTGGCAGGGCTTAGGGGCCCAGCGTCCAAAGCGACCCTAGTCACCCCGGTTTGCCCAGGGTCCCAAGTCTAGAGAAATGACCCGAGAGTGTGCTCCCCCGGCCCAGGGGACCGGAGCGCTGCTGAGCGGCTCGGTGCTGGCAGAGGCGGCAGTGGTGTTCGCGGTGGTGCTGAGTATCCACGCATCCGTGTTGGACCGGTACTCGTGGTGCGCCGTGGCCCTCGCAGTGCAAGCCTTCTACGTCCAGTACAAGTGGGACCGGCTGCTACAGCAAGGAAGCGCTGTCTTCCAGTTCCGAATGTCCGCAAACAGTGGCCTGCTGCCCGCCTCCATGGTCATGCCTTTGCTCGGACTGGTCATGAAGGAGCGTTGCCAGGCTGCGGGGAACCCATACTTTGAGCGCTTTGGAATTGTGGTGGCAACCACTGGCATGGCAGTGGCCCTCTTCTCATCAGTGCTGGCGCTGGGGATCACTCGCCCAGTGCCTACCAACACTTGTGTCATCTTGGGCTTGGCCGGGGGTGTCATCATTTATATCATGAAGCACTCACTGAGTGTGGGCGAGGTGATCGAGGTCCTGGAGGTCCTGCTGATCTTCGTCTACCTCAACATGATCCTGCTGTACCTGCTACCCCGCTGCTTCACCCCTGGCGAGGCACTGCTGGTGTTGGGTGGCATCAGCTTTTTGCTCAACCAGCTCATCAAGCGCTCTCTGACCGTGGTAGAAGGCCAGGGAGACCCAGTGGACTTCTTCCTGCTGGTGGTGGTCGTAGGGATGGTGCTCATGGGCATCTTCTTCAGCACCCTCTTTGTCTTCATGGACTCAGGTACCTGGGCCTCTTCCATCTTCTTCCACCTTATGACTGGTGTGCTGGGTCTTGGTGTGGTCCTGCCCTGGCTGCACCGGCTCATCCGCAGGAACCCCCTGCTCTGGCTTCTTCAATTCCTCTTCCAGACAGAAACCCGCATCTACCTCCTAGCCTACTGGTCTCTGCTGGCCACCTTTGCCTGCCTGGTAGTTCTGTACCAGAATGCCAAGAGGTCATCTTCGGAGTCCAAGAAGCACCAGGCCCCGACCATTGCCCGGAAGTATTTCCACTTCATTGTGGTAGCCACCTACGTCCCAGGTATCATCTTTGACCGGCCACTACTCTACGTGGCTGCCACTCTATGTCTGGCGGTCTTCATCTTACTGGAGTATGTGCGCTACTTCCGCATTAAGCCCCTGGGCCACACTCTGCGGAGCCTCCTGTCCCTCTTCCTGGATGAACGAGATAGCGGACCGCTTATCCTGACACACATCTACCTGCTCCTGGGCATGTCTCTTCCCATTTGGCTAGTCCCCAGACCCTGCACACAGAAGGGTAGCCTGGGGGGAGCGAGGGCCCTAGTCCCCTACGCCGGTGTCCTGGCCGTGGGTGTGGGTGACACTATGGCCTCCATCTTTGGCAGTACCATGGGGGAAATCTACTGGCCTGGAACCAAAAAGACTTTTGAGGGGACCATGACATCTATATTTGCCCAAATCATTTCTGTAGCTCTGATCTTAATCTTTGACAGTGGAGTGGACCTAAACGACAGTTACGCTTGGATTTTGGGATCCATCAGCATGGTGTCCCTCCTAGAAGCATACACTACGCAGATAGACAATCTCCTTTTGCCTCTCTACCTCCTGATATTGCTGATGGCCTAGCTGCTGTGTAGCAGCGATGGAGGAAATGGAGACAGGGGGAGGATAAATGGTCCCCACAGCAGCCAGCCACTTGGGCATGAAGAAGCAGATTTGATTTTTCAGTTGATTCAGATTCAAAATAAAAATTAAAGCTCTCCCGGCTTTTGATTTGCTGATATTTAAAAAGCAAAAAGGCTAAAGGATAGTACAACAATTCAAAGAACTTACGTGTGCCATAGCCCCCCGCCCCTGCCACCTTGAGATCCTCAGAGGGGCCTGGAGTGGACACTGGAGGCCACAGAGCGTAACACTTCAGGGCAGAGTGTCATTATTACCCAAGGCCAGTTCTCCTCTCAGCAAAAAGCCAGGCAAGCCAAGGGTTGTACTTTTACGGGCTGTCCTTGGAGACTTAGCTCTATCTGGAGGAGAACCCAAGAGGAAAATAGCCAAATGCATGTGATTCCTCTCATTTGGGCTAGAAAGAGCTAAAGGCGGGAAAATCAACTTGTGTGTGAGAAGGAGCTGGGGAAAGAAGAGCAGGTTTCTCCCGGCTGCTCACCCAGCCTGGCAGGGAGGGGCCTCGCAGGAAGAGGCGAGAATTTGGGCCCACTATGGCCAGAAGCCAGGAGTGGACCTCTAGGGAGCTCACGGGGTCACTGCCAAGTCCTTTCCCTCAGAGGAAAGTGCTGAAACATTCCTTTGGGAGCTCAAAGGAGACGACAAACCCCTTTTCTCAGGTTCCCTTCTGCTTGCTGAAGGAGGTGGCAAAATGTCAGGGAAGAGCAGCAGCTTTGCCTCATTGACTGTGCCCTCGGGAAAGGGCTCTGTCCTCTGGGCCTTGGCTTGTCCATATATACAGTAGAGGCTGGAAATCAAGTTCACAAACTCTTATGGCCGCTGAGGTCAGGCAGGTAATGCAGTGAAGGAGGATGGCAAGTGAGACATGGAGGGCACGTGTGCCTCTAAGGAGATAGCTCCAGCCAGTCGTCAGCGTGCTAGACCATAGGCCTCGTGGTGTTGACCTGTTCTTTCAAGGAGGCTTAGAAATCTGGATTTCAAATTTATGTGAAATCTCTGTTTTAAAAAGTTTTTTATAAAAATACCAAGGCCCAGACAAAATACATCTGTGGCCTGGAATCAGCCAGTGGCCCCTGACTTGCAGCCTCTGGGCCAGACGCTGGCTAAACAAATTTTGGATTTCATATTATTCTTGCGAAAGGTCTGGGTGCCTGCCAAGCATGCCCAAGGAGGAGGAACCCATGGAAGCCCTCGTCTGGCCCCCAACTATGCAGGTGGGAAAACAGTTCCAGAGAGAGGAAGGGCCTAGCCTGAGACCAGAAAGCGAGTTGGTCACAGAGCCAGGACCAGAATCTGGGACTGGATTCCCAGGCTTGGTCGTCTTTCCCCTTTCCCAAGAGGAGAGCACCAGGACTGTAGAGGTTAGAAGCGCAGGCCCTGGATCAGGCTGAGCTTGCTAAACAACTAAACTGTGTTTGGAGCAGGTCCCTTAATCTCCCCATGAGTCAGCTTCTTTATCTACAAATGCGGATGGCAAGAGCACCTACCTTGAAGGTCCATCAGTGTGGGGCCTCTGAGATACAACATGTGAAGCTCTTGGCACAGTGAGTATGCACCCACCAGATGTGACTTACTGTTAGGGAAATCACACAAACCTCATCAGGCAAGGCTGGGGTACCCGGGATGATTGTCAGCAGAGCTCTCATCTTGAGAACAAGGCTGCTTGGGAAAGAAGGATCAAGAAGCTGCATTCAGAAGTCATTTTTATTCAATGTCTTGCACGGTAATAGAGTTCTGTCTGAGAGGAGAGAAGAGTAAGAAGCTGGCAGAGAAGTGGCCAGAACCATTCTGTGACCACAACCCTCTAGGGGGAGGCAGAGGGGAGACAGAGACAGAGATCTTGGGAAAGGCACCCAGCTGGGCTCCTGCTGCCCAGCTGCCACCTCTCGCCTGTCTGCCTGCAGGGCCGAAGAGTACAGACACTGGCAGAAGGAAAGCCCAGGAGGAGAGATGAGACTTTCCTCTTGCACCTGGGTGGTCGGGCGAGGCACTGGTGGTGTCTGTGGCCCACAGCTTCACCTGGGAGGGGACATTGCCCAGCCCTGCGAGAGCCTTTAGGTGTACAGTGGGGGAAAGGGCAGCTCGGCTGTTGGCTGGAGCCTGCGGAGGATAGAAAATGCCCCTGAGATGCCAGTCTCACTGCTCTGCCTAGCTGCGAGGACCTCTTCAGGACCCTGTCTGGGACATACCTGCCACCTACCAGTTCTCTGGGCTCCAGACGGTGCCAGTGGCCTCCATGAGGTGGAAAGTGTAGGCCTGGCGCGAGCGGTCGGAGAGGTTTTGCTCACTCTTGTGCACCACTTCTCCGTGGATTAGGACAAGGGCCCCTGGCAGGGACACCGTAGGTCAGGACACTCAGGGCAGGAAGGGACACAGGGCCTTCCAGACCTCAGGCGGTTTTGCAGCCTATTTATCTCCATTCTCGACCCTGAAAACTCAGGAACTTGCGGCCTGCCGTGGGGTCTGAGGTTGTGCTGTTGGACACAGGTTCTCCTGAGATCCAGACCTTCCCCCCGGGGCCCATGACCTTGGCAAGCCCTATGGTGTTTGTACAACCAGGCAGAGTCTGTACTGTCCCAGCCGGCTGGGATCTCGCCAGCAAACACTGAGTAGGACCTCAGTTTTCCCGTTTCCAAAAGAGCGAGGGGGAGCACCAAGAGCTGGCATCTGTCAAGTACTTGCTGTGGACCACACAGGTTCTGTGCGAACATCTTGGATACATCATCTCTTTGGGGGAAACTGAGGCTCAGAAGGATTCAGTCATTTGCCCAAAGAGCCCGGAAGTAGCAGAGTCTGGATTCTAGACTGGTCTGGGAGACCCTGCTGTTAATCTCACTGCTTCCTGACCACCCAGTGTCCAGAGACCTTCTCTCATTCTCAGGTGAGCCGGGTGGTCAGAGCAGGCAGACACCCATGGGCGTGGCGTCAGGGCCCTGCCTTCCTTCCCTCTGCATACCGCCTACCTCTCTGCACTGGCGTAGGCACAAAGAGGCTGTTATCCCGGGCTGGCTCTGACCCCAGGAAGCTGGTGCCAGGCGCTGAGCCAGCAGGGGCCCGGACCATCCTTCTCGACACTCCACCTGCAGGCCAAGAAGGAGTCTTTAGCCTCTCTTTTTTCTGGGTCCCTCTCCCATGGCCGATAGGGTATGAGTGGATGGGGAAAGACAGGTGTCCTCACTGGTGTGGGAGCCAGGGATGAACCAGAGGCAGCCGTTCTCCAGTGTGGCGTCCTCCAGCGCGATCCACAGGCCCAGCACCCGGCCCAGGGGCTCCGTGTACAGGAAGGAAGCATCCTGGTGAGGGGAGACTGCAGCAAGCCCACGTGGGTGTGAGGAGCCCAGCCCCCACCTCACCTTGGCCTTGTTTCCCATTCTCCAATCCCCCCAGATCCCTCCTGGCCCAGCCCTCCCATGATCAGTTAGTCTTGCCTCTCTGTAGTCCGGTGACTTGGGACAAGATATTTTACCTCTCAAAGCTTCAATTTCCTAAACCGTAAAGCATCCCCAACAGTAACCTACCTCATGGGGTTGCTGGAGCATTCCATGAGAAGATGTATGACAAGTGCCAGCACAGGACCCAACATTGTAATAGTTTGCTAAAAAGTAGCTGCTCTTGTTTAATTCTGGCCAGGTAACTAAGGCCACCGTCCATAGCTAGAGACAAGCACCTCCAGCCACCAGATGATCCCCCCAGTGGTATAAGTGTGAAGTGGTGGGGACGACTGACCAAGCACCCACATTTTAAATACCCCCACCTCGTGATGCTGGGGCCCAGCCAGGATGGAGGACCACTGAATAAATGACCTTCGCCTGTAACAGGGGTGCTCATCTCACCTCCTTCCTGGGGAATTGTGTTTTTTCTATGCACCAACCTTTAAAAAGGACATTGACAACCTGGACAGTGTCCACAGGAAGGTGTCCCAATAGGGGGTGCTCCAAAACATTTGGCGGAAGAATGACTGAAGAAAGTGGAGGTGCTGGACTTGGGGAATGGATGGCCATCCCTTTAGGGGACTGTCCTTTAACTGAATGATGGGAGGAGGAGGCGGTCACAAGGAGGCCAACTTGGGCTAATGCAAGGAAGGATGACCTGCGAGGGGGTGAGCTCCCTGTCACTGGAGGTATTTGAGCAGAAGTGGATAATCACTCACAAGAGAGGCTGTAAAGGGTATCTGTGCATCCAGTGAGGTTTGGAATTAGATCAGCAATTTGTATGCTGAATCGGTCCTCCAAGAAACTTGGTAAAATATAGATTCCCAGGCCCTAGCAGCCCTACTGACTCAAGATCTCAGGAAACTGGGCCCGGGAATCTGTATTTTTAACCAGCTAGGAGTTGTGGCCAGGTTCAGGAACCACTGTACTGGGAGGCACCCTCCCAATTCACTGTCCCAGGAAGGAACAGAAGGTGGCTTCTCCTCCCCAGCCTGGGGACAGGTAGACAAGTGCCCTCCCTCCCTCTGAAGACCTCATAACCACTAATGTCCAGATTTCCCACCAGGGCCTTTGCTGGGCCCACAGTCTGCACTCAGCTCACCTTCGCCACCCAAACGAGGTTGCTGCAAGAGAGAGGAAGGGCCCGGTGAGACCAGAAGAGGGCAGGAGAGAGCAGGGACGGCTGAGTCTCATGGGAAGCTCTTCCCTGGCCACAGGTGTTTTCCTCCAAGGATTTCACATTGGCACCCAGCTATGAAGCACCTACTGTGTGCCAGGCCCAGGAGGGCTGCAAAAAGAAATACCACCCTGCCCGCCAGGGCACTCCTAGTCTGACCACGTGCATGCGTAACAGAACATGTGGCAGATATGAGGGGCAGCAGGAGAGATTAGGACCCAGGCCAGTTCCTCTCTTCCCAAGATTGCTGGAAGGCTTCTTGGAGGAGGTGGCACCGAGCTAGGCCTTGAAAACTGAGAATAGCATTTCAATAGCCAGGGAAGGGAAGACGGAGTCCTGGGGAGCCCCTTCTCTCCTACCACCAAATTTTAACTGAAAACCAACTAAAGGCCAGTCACCTTAGCTGGAGGAGGCCGATTTTACATGTTCTTCCCCCAAGTTAATAATCTTCCTAGTAGCAGCTTTTGGCTTGGTATGAATATTCTGTCCATTTTACAGAGCATAAACTGAGGCCTGGGCAGGATGACGAGCTCACCTTGAAGATGTACATGCTCTGTACCACCACGGGCATCTGGAGGCCCAGACTTCTGGCCAAGGCCTGGAAGAGGTCAAAGGTCACACTGCCAGCCCACACTCACAGCTGGCCCACTTACCCAACCTTGTCCCCACCTCTGCTCACCTGAACCTTGGGGGAGTGTGTGATACACTTGAAGACAGGGTCATGGGCATGCAGAGCTGCGGGATAGAGGCAGGCTGATGGGACAGTCCCCAGCCCCCACGAGCCCCTCCCATGCCTAGCCCTGGGCATCCAGACTCAGCCCTCACTCCCAACAATTTTGTGTATATTAAATTTTTTCTTGTTTGTAACCAAGGGATGGGCCCCAGACACTTTTGCCCCACCTCAGACCCCATCCCACCCATGACCTTATTCTTGACCTTCTAACCATCTGTGACCCTCACTCCAGCCCTGACTTCCCAATCCTCAGAGGACGAAAAGCTCCAAGGGGCCAATCCCTTGGTAGCAATCTCGGTACTGCCACTAACTCTATGTGACTTCTCTCCTGTAAGCCTCAGTGGACACTGTACAAGGGGACTAGAAGGCCCGCCCTGCCCTCCCCCCAGGCTACCACAGGGCTCACAGGGCTAACACATGCACAGCCACAGCCCAGGGCCTGGCACGGAATAGTCACTCTTCTCATTATTTGCTATCATCGTTGTTACTACAAAAAGCGAGGGTTGAAATGTTATATGTCGATTATAACTCAATAAAAAAAAAGTGAGGGCTGAATGTACTTAAGGCCACTGAATTGTACACTTCAAAATGGTTACAATGGTAAAGTTTGTGATATATATTTTACCGCAATGTTTTTAACAAAGCTACCATGATATAACTTCAAGCTTAAAAATAAGTGATCTATGAAATAAATTTTAATGTATGATCCTGAAAAAAAAAGAGAATTTCCTACCTTGGTTTGGGGGGTCTCAGAACGGGGACTATATGAACATGTTAGGTGCTCCTTAAGGAGGCTCCTTAAGGAGTGCCTATGCCTGGGGCCTGGGTCATCCCCAAGCCAGGGAACAGAGAGCTGAGGGTCTGCACGTGCCCGTCTGCATGGTAGGCTCAGTGGACCCTTTCCCAGGCAGGACTCATGATTAGCAGTGTAAGATGCAGAAGAACAGGGCCAGGGAGGGTGCTGCAGGCAGAAATGCTATTGTCTGGGCCACTGTAGGCTCTGGGTAACACCCCTAAACTCTTCAGGCCTTAGTTTCCCCCTTTCCTTTTCCCCAGGTGCCAGCTTACCATGGCCAATTTTGTTGATGGATTTCTCTGGAGGGACCAGGAAATTTCCTGTGGCACAAGGAACAGGTAAAGGCAGATGAGCTAGAGTCCAGCCTCCCCTGGGGTAGCTGGCCTCAACACCCGCCCCCCAGCCCTGGGGGCGGAGATACCCAAGTCCAGTGCACCCCCACCTTTAGGGCCCCAGCTCCGGACCTTTCTTGTCAAAAACGCCTTTCTCAAAGAAGAATCGAATCTTGTCGCCACTGCTCAGGAAATAGTCTGTGCTGCCCTGTGGGGAAGGGACATAGGAGGGACTGAGAGCATCGTCAGGTAAGAGCTAGGCCTAGCAAAGAGGGAAGAGGACTCAGATGGTTCCCATTCCACAGGGCTACAGACCCAGCTGGCGCTTCTCAAACTCGTTCACTGAGGCACAGACAGGGAATGGGAACCCCAAGTGCCTGGAAGCATAACCAGAAGCTGCAAGCATGGAATTTCTTGGAAACCTCTTAATAAGTCACATGACTTATACTCAGTATTGTGTGATTCAAACCACAGGTACTAGAATCAAACAGGTCTGATTCCCAGGTAGGCTTGGACCACTTGTTTTACCTCTCAAAGCCTTACTTTCCTCATCTACCAAACGGAAATAATAACAGAACTGACCTCCCCCGGACTGCTAGAGGCTGCAGGTAGAAGAGGCTGACTCCTACAGCTTGGAGAGCACATACCCTGGAGCTAGGATACTTAGGTTCAAATCCCAGCTCGGCCACTGGCTGGCTGTATGACCACGACTGTATCACTGAACCTCTCTGGGCTTGGTTTCCTCATAAAATATAGATGTTATTAATGGTACCTGTCTCATAAGGTGTTGTAGGGATTATGAGTTGGTATATGTAAAGCACTAAAACAGTCCTTGGAGTGGTGATAAGTGCCATGTGAATATCTATTATTATTATTATTATTATTACTGCTGCTGCTGCTAAATAGAAAATGCTCAGCAAGGGCATAGCTAAATGCTTGATAAATACAAGCTAGTATTAATCTTCTGTTTTCTTAGTAACCTCTTCTTATTAATTATAATAAGTTTTAAATTTCTTAGCATCATATGAAAACGATGCTCCAGGAAGATGCCCTGTGTCTTCCCGTGGCTTTAATCATCGTATTTATCTCCCTACCTTCTTGCATGGCACATCAGTGGAATTGAGTGGCATCGACCCGCCCACCTGGGTTCCCCAGAGGTACACAGCCCTGCCACTCCCTCACACGTGTACATCTGCTCTCACCTGCGCCTACATAGCTCAGCTTGGTGCCTCGGCAGGCCCCTTCAAAGCCTTTCTGCTGAAAACTGAAAGTTTTTTTCAACATTCTTAGCTCCTCTGCCTGCACCAGGATGAGGGTGAAGCAAACAAGTTAGGGAAGCATAATTGATAATAATAACATTGAAGATAATGATGCTAAATGTGTCAAAGGTTTTACTTAACTCATTATTTCACAAGGGAACCACGAATTCAAAGGAGAATTCCAAGAACCACACACGTATAGGCAGTAATGAATGCTGAAACGGAATTACAAATCAAGGCAAAGCTGATCTATCTACCGGGCAATAATAATAATAAAAATCGCATTCTGAATAATTGTAATCAGTACGGAGCACTGAATAATGATTGCGTTCTGCTAGACGTGGTTTATATCTATTTCTATAGTTACTATCAATTCTATCCAACTTACGGAGTTGTAAAATAACTCAGAGACAATGAAAAGTGGAGGTAAGCTGGAAGGGAGAACGAGAGAGGACACCCCCTGATCTTCTTTTAATACCTATTCCAAAGTCTTTCGCATGGGTTTACTGAGTACCAAGCACTGTGCTGATCTCTTCGCAAGCATTATAAAACGAGATACACACACTTTCTCCTGTCCTCTCCCCGCCTCCTCATGGGTCTCTGAAAGCGGCTTGGAGGGCACAAGATTCGACCCCCGCACTCCTTGGAGTTTTTGAGTGACCTTGGACACAAGAACCCCGTCTCGGCTTTCCCCACCTAGAATGCTGGATTTGCTTCCAAATGAAACGATTTCGAGGAAATTTTCATTCTGCGACCCTTTTTCCCTCCCAAGTCCCAGTTCTCTGGGTTGCAAAGCTTCCGGCCATTGTAATTCCCTTTATGCCCACCAGATGGCAGGAGCCGCTCTGCGTGAGTATGAGTGAGCCCCATTAGGAGGCTGGGACCACAGACAGCTTTGGCTTGGAGGACCCGGGTCAGACAGGCTCATAAATTCAGACCGTGAAGGGTTAAGAGAACTGTGTGGGAGAACCCACGAGTCTCAACTTCCCCATCTCAAACTGAACTGAGTCCCGTCAGGTCACTGGAGGGAAACGGCAGAGTTTCTAGTCTCATTCTGGGATAAGCCTTGCACAGGTGGGCCCATCAGAATCACATGGCCCATTCCAGGTTGTGGGCCATAGGGAGGCCCCTTGTGGCAGGGGAACTACTGAAGAAGTACAGCAGACCAGTGAACAGCTTGGACTTGGTATCAAACAGATCTGGGTTCAAAGCCTTGCTCTGTCAGTCACTAACTCTGCGGTCTGGGGCAAGTGAGCTGGGCCTCATTTTCTCCACCTGGCAAATGGGCACAATAATGCCGATCTTATAAATTCGTAGTGAGGAGTGAAGGAAATGTTCATTTGAGGCACTTAGCCCGGAGCCTGGTGCGTGGAAGGCTGGGGCCTGATTTCTTATGAGGACGAGCCATGGGCCTCCAGGCTGTTGCTCTCCCAGGGAACTGGCCCCCTGTCAAAGATCAGATCCCGTCCGCACCCGCCCCAGGTACCAACCTGGGCTCGCAGCTGCTCCTCTTCCTGGGTGGAAAATTCCGTGCGGCAGTGGGGAGGGACATCCATCTCGGCCACTATCTCACCAATCCTCTGTTGCATGGCCACACACTCGTCCGCAGACAGGAATCTTTCCAGCACCAGAAATCCATCCTCCCGGAACTAC
>NW_011888876.1:1070489-1076247 GCF_000151845.1 Pteropus vampyrus
TGCCTCCTTAGAAACTGGGTCATCCACAGCTAACTGGTCAGACCTGTGATCCCATAAACTCACTGCTAGAATTCTTGGGCCTGGGGGTGGGGAACAGAAGCCACGGGAGACTGGCAAACAGGGGAGCAAAGATGTATGTGTGGGGGTATTCACTGAGGCTTGTTTAATGACAGCAATAAATCAGAAACAACCTAAATAAATGCTCAGCACAAGGGGACTCGTCCAACATGGCATGGTCTTTCGAGAACACAACATGGCTGAAAAATTCATGTGGTAAAACATATTTACTGACACAGAAATATATGTTCCTGGTTAGAAAACAAAAAGCCAGGTACAAATTAGTATCCTAGCTGTTGTGAGAACTTGGGCATATGGCAAGCACCCAATAAGCTGTAAGCAGTAGCTACTAAGATGGACCTTATTTAAAGACTAGGGCTGTATATCCAAATAGTGTGTCAGCGCAGAATTTATGGGTGGTTTTATATTTTCTTCTGCATTTTTCTCTTGCCATCAGGAACAAACAACAAGGGTCATGTTATTTAAAAGCCTGTGAAGCTCTAATTCCCACCGAGTTACCCTTTTGTGTTTGAAAGCACGTGGGACCCAGGCAACCCAACTGGTGAGGGAGGCGAGCTGGTCGGCCCATCTCTGGCCCCGCCCCCTGCTCGCAGGCCCGGATCCCGGGCAGGGACCAGCTGATGGCGGTGCTTTTACTAGGGTTTCAGTCCCATACACGTGCATTCCCATCCCACCCAGATCCTGTAGTCTGGACCCCCCAGATTGTGTGTGCAGAAGTTAGGAGTCCTAGCTGGGAACCGACCACGACCGGCTTCAGTTTCCTCTTCTGAAAAATGGTAGCGGAGTTGAGTTTCCGGGGCTGGGGACTACTAAAAGTTCCGAGGGGCTCCCCACTTTTTCCTGACCCTCCCTGCCCCCTACCCCTGCAGGCCCCTACCTTCTGAAGCTGCGAGGGGCTCAGGCAGGCCATGAGGATGAGGCTGGGTTCACCGGTGGCTGTGGGTGCAGAGCTCAAGGCTGAAGAGGAGAAAGGGCAGGAGGGGAGAGTGGATGGAGCCTGAGAAGCCCAGAGGACTTAACCCTTGCCTACCCAGAGAAAACTCAAGCCCTGCCCCACCACCACCAGCCTGGGCCCCTCCAGGATGAGCCCCAGTCCTTTCCAGCCCCCTCTGACTCCTGTACCAGGAGGGGCCCTGGCCCCACACCCTGGGTCTATCCTCCCTGCCGACCCAGGATTAACCCTTTAGGCTTTTCACTGCTCCCTCCGGTTTCTTTCCAGAAACCACTGGGGCTGGCTGCTTACCAGGTGCCCAAAAGTTGAATTACAGGAGTGTCCGGGCAAAGCAGTTGCACAGGCTGAGTGCCAGTTCAGGTGCCACAGTTAACTGTGATTTCTGACCAATGTCTTTCCCTCAATTGAGGATTAGAAAGTCCTCCAGGCTACCAGCATCAACATCTGGGGCACATAGGGTGGGGAAGTGCACAGCAGCCTGACCCTGAGTGGCTTTGCATTCCAAAGGGAATCCTCTGGGCCTCTCCCTAGGTCCTGGGAGGATTATGGGAGTGTATAAGTGAGTCTGCAGCTCAGAGGAAGGTAGGAGGTCTTAGGAGGAGGAAGGGGCTAGAAAGAGGGGGCTTGGGTCTTTGGAATGAGAGAGAGAATCACGATTCCTGTTCCCCACCACCAGGCCCGAGATGTTGGCATCTCAAGTGAGGCTGGCACAACAGAGGCCCGGAGTCGGAACAACATATGCACACCCACCCTTCCTTGCTAGCTGGCCTTCCCTGAAATCATGCTTTCTGAACGGCAAAGGGACAGAGTGTCTTGGGAGGGAGCGTGGGGACATGGCTCAGCCCGCAGGAGACTTGGCCTAGATTCAAACTGTGTTTTCTGGGCCACCGCTCTGGGAGTAGCTGCTTAGTCCCAGCTTCTCAAGCAGGGCCAGGGGAGGGGTGAGCCCTGCCAGGTTCCTGAGGCTGAGGGTGGACGAGGGGTTAGGAGGGGTTAGGAGGGGTTAGGCAGGGTGAGCAGGGCAGGCAAAAGACAGAGCCATGTGGGAAATGCAGCCGAGCCTTGGTTCACTTGCTGTCCTGGCTGCTTCTGATGCAGCCACTTAAATAGAGAGAGGCATGTGCCAGGAGTACAGGGAGGGTCCACCGTGCTGGACAAGCACCTCTCATGGGAACCCCACTAAAGGCTCGTAGTGGAGGCTTAATGAGGCAGACTGGGTTCAGTCCACACCCAGGCCTTACTGTCCCCATCTGTAATTTGGGGATGACAGAATTTTGGGGCATGTAGGTGAAAGATGGTGCTTTGCTGCTGGTTAATAGCTTGGTACAGGGCCTAGCCCTTAGTAAATAAATGCCTACCAATTACTCAGTTAGCAGGGCCTGTTCTGGGTAGAACATGAGGGTATTTTAATTTTACTTTCTGAACTTTCCCCAAGTTTTCCTACCTGCGGTTGGAATCAGAGAAAAGACCACCACTGTGGTTTTAAGTGGAGAGTCCTGGGGGGCGGGGGCTGGGAATGGGAGGGGGAGGAGCTGGGCCTCCCATGATTTGTTCATTGATTCTGTTCAGGCTTTCAGAACTAGGCGGGTGGTGTTTGTTTTTTCCAAAAGCTAACCAGCTCCAGATCAAACACTCCTGCTCTGGGCACTGGGCAGACCCAAGACTGGGATGGGGGTGTGGGAGTCAGTGGAGAGGGGCCAGACCAGACAGGGGGCGAAGGCCTCCACTGTGGAGACCCAGACCAGGCTTAGAGGGAGGTCCTGGCCCAGCTGCTCAGCCTCCCAGTCAGTCAGAAAGCCCACGACAGGGACAGAGATGAGGAAAGTCCTGCTCAGTCCTGAGGTCACCTGGAAGGGTTAGAGCCGGTGGAGCGAGGAAAGACACTCTGTCCTGCCCCAGAGGAGATGCCCACACAGCAGCTGAAATTTCACGGCCAAGGCCAGGCCAAGGCCAAGGCCAACGCCAGACACAGAGGCCCTTCTTCTGCACCAAAAGACCCCTGCCCCAGGCCCCTTACATCAGCCCAGGGTGAGCCTCACTGGTCCAGGAGGAAGATACCGTTTACTGGGGACTAGGAGCCAGGCACTCAGCTGAAAACTCCACCCACCTGCATAATTATCATGGGTCTCCCAACAATCCTGCAAGGTTGCCAACACCATCCTGAGTTTACAAATGAGGAAACTAAGGCTCCACATCAAATAAATAGAAGAGCCAGGATCTGAAGGCAGCTCTGCCCATCTCCCTGAGCCTCTGCCCTTGACCCTGGCACCTTCAGCAGGCAAGGAAAGGGGCTGGAGCAGGTCAGGCCCTCCCACAGTGACTTCAGCCCCACCTCTGCAGAGCCTTGGGGACTGGCTGTTGGGATAAGGGACCTATGAGAGCACGCAATGACAAAATACAGAAGCCACGGAAGGGAAGGGACCTCCCCAGCTTCATGCAGGGGATGACTAAGCTGGGACAAGGACCTGAGACCACTGGCTCCCATTCCGGTGACCACCCCTCCCTCCCCCTCCCCACCAAAGCTCACAGGCCCTGGGCTGGCAGAGAACGTGCTAGCTGAGGAATCCCTGGCCAGGACCATCCATGCCTGACGCGTACCAGACGTTCTGTCCAGCTCGTGTCCATGGGGCGGGGAGAGGGTGGGGAGAGTTAATTATCTTGTAGGTGCCCGATAAATGGTCACTTAACAAACGAGTCCACAGGGCCCAGCCAGCCTCAGAGAGCTGAGGGAAGGTCCCCCCACAACATGGAGACCTCCAAAAGCTACTTTCTGTTATAGATTTATTTGATATTTGAATGAGTCCACAACGAGTCAGACCCACATGTAACGGATTGCTTCATGGTTGTCAGAGGCTAGTGTGCGTTATTTCCGAGGATTACATCTGATGACACACGCAGAAAACACAAATGGACAAATAGACATAATTGTTAAGACAAGAGACGCTAAAACGTGCCTTAGTGTCCAAGTGATTGATCTAAGGCGGGGACCCTTCTAAGGCGGGGACCCCGGCGACTGATCTAAAGTGAGGTGGCTTCCTGCCACCAGGCGCTGCGTGGGCCATGTGTGCCAGGCACCTGGGACAGAAACTGGAACCAAAACTTGGGGAGCCTGCTCTTCTAGAAGCGACTTCCCCATCTGCGACCCCGCCTCCAATAGTCTGTTCTGGAGGACCAGGTGGTGACAAAGCTGATGTAAGCAGCTGAGGGTAGTGGTGGCACTGGGCAAACGCATGACACATGAGGTGGGAAAGCAGAATCTGGGCGAGGTAGCTCCTCTCGGCTCCTTAACACTGTGACGAGGGACAGGGAGGATGGAGCACCGATCATCCGGGGATTAGCCAACCCGAGTCTCCTCCCCTCTTGGCAGCTCCAGAACATTCCCTTTGGCCAACAGCCACAGAAATGAACGCCTGCCAAGACACATGGAGGAGAAAGAAAACAAGACACCAAAAACAAAACAAAAAAATCCCCGCTCTGAGGGAGGAGAGGAACAAACAGAACTCTGGACCAAGGTCACGCCAGATTCGGAAGACACCCTGCAGCCGGCACCCCGGGGGACGAAAACACGAGTCAGGGTCTTGTTGCTCTGCTCACGGGGACTGCCGCCTCCCCCCAGACTCCAACTCACTGGCCTTTAGTGTCTTTTTTTTTTTTTTTTTTTTAGCTTTTTGCTTTTTAATACCCAAACCCTCAATTTTCAAAGCTTAAAAAAATTTACTTAAAAAAAAAAAAAAGAATCTAAAACTGATGAGGCGAGCCCCAGGCCTGGCCATTCCACTCGGTGGCCTGCTCGCCCATGGGCTGTGCCGCCAGAGCCCAGCCCGGCACCACTGGAGTGACCGTGCCGCGGTTGGTTCACCCTGGACCACTGTGTTCAAGTCTGCGTGGGTACTAAACACTGGCGGCGTCACCACAGAAGGAAAAGGGGAACACAGCCCACCCCTCCTTAAACACCCCCATCCGAGCTGAACTTTCCTGGGAATGCATAAGTGGCCTGGAGGAGAGGGGCAGGAGGTGGAGAAAAATAAATACCAAGAGCTAAGTAGATGTCCCTGGACCTCTAGCTTCGGCTCGGCCTCTGGGGCAGAGGTGGCCTCCAGGGAGGAGGCCTTGATTGTCCAAACACTGCGCTCCGCGACAGATTATAGGTCTCTGATGTCCCCGATGGGCACCTGCCCTGGGGAGCATGAGTCTCAGAGGGAGAAAAGGGGCCAGCCCCTCAGGTACTGTCCTGTCACCCTGGCCCAGCTCACAGCCAACCCCCAGGCTCCTGCCCTGGCAGAGAGGCTGGGCCAGCCGGCCCGGGGTTTCTGAGTTCCTGGGCTGGAGGATCCCTCAGTGGTTCCACTGCTGGCCATGCCCGGCCAGCCATGTGCTCAGCTGCCTGCCGTGGTTCAGGCCTGCTCCTTGTCAGCCCTCCAGAGCCGCTCCTTCACCTCGGGTGGCAGCGTGTTGAACAGGTCCTCCTCTACCACCAGGCCGCTGCGCTTGAGCAGCGGGCACTCGCCCAGCTCCACGGGCAGGCACTCCAGCCGGTTGCCCCGCAGCTCGATCTGGGTCAGGTTGGTCAGCTCGCCCACCCTCGACGGCAGCGACTGCAGCACGTTGTTGCCCAGGTGCAGGGCCCGCAGCTTCCGGCACTGGAACAGCTCCGGGGGCAGCGCCTCGATCTAGAGGGGGAGGAAGGGACAGGGAAAGTGAGTGTGCACGGCTTGGACCCAAGGGCCT
>NW_011888876.1:1078197-1136192 GCF_000151845.1 Pteropus vampyrus
CACTTGGCCGCTGAAGGCTTGAAGTCCTTTCCCATCGCCCTCAGTCTCACTCTCTCCCACCCACTCAGGGACCTCAGTGGCTCCCCAATCAGGCCTCAAGTTTCCCTGAGCTTTGTAAAAAGACAACCCTCCCAGGAGCCTCTGGGCTGCTCCATCATTCTCCAACCTTCCCGACAAACCACCTGGAAAGAGGCCATCTCTCCTTGGCCCACTGTGATCCAGCTTCTGCCCCCATTCGCTCTTGAAACTGTCTGGCCAAAGCCACCAACTGTCACTCCTAATCCACCGGACCCGACCCCATTCTCAGGAGACCCCACGCACATGCACCCACACACTCCCGCCTGGCCTTGCTCTTCAGCCGCCCATCCCAAAGGATCAAGCCAGACTTCCTTCCTTCACCCTCCATCCTCTCCCTGGTGATCTTATCAAGGACCTCTCCTCACCCATCAGCCCTGTGGTGATGACACCCCGAGCTTCAGGCTGACTTAATATGGTGCCTGGAAAAGAGGGGGCACACCCACCCTCTCCTCTCCAAAAACCCAGGCCCCCTTCAGCATCCTCCATGACCCTCCATCTACCCAGGCAGCCAAATGAGAAACTTGGAGTCACCCAGACCACTGCCTCCCTCCTCCATCCAACTCAACCCACATTCTGTGGGTCCTACCTCCAGTCTCCCTGAAGCCCACCCGTGTCCCCCATCCCTGGCAGCCTTTGCCAGTGCAGGCACACCTCTGCCCGCGCTGCTGCACACAGGTCTCCGTCAGCTCCTGACCGCTCGTCTTGCCCCCTCCGGCCCACTCCCTCATTCTGCAGCAAGATCGGCCTCCCTAAACTGCAAGTCAGCTCGCTCTTCCATCCATGCGGTCAGCAGGAATCCGGTGAACATTTGCTACACGTCAGGCATTGAATGAAAGGTCTTTGTCGTGACAGTTTATAGCCTTGCCTGGGGAATGGACAGGAAATAAAGACACAAGCATCCAAACAGGAGTGGAAGAATGTGATGCTCCTGCCAGCCCTGGTAAACGGCCTGGCCCCTGCCCTCAGGGAGAGGTCTGAATTCCAGGGGTGCTCAGTGCTCCTCCCTGCCGCCAGCCACATTCAGTTACTCCTGGAAAAAGCTACTAGACTCTCTCTTTCTTCTCATCCGGCTAACTCTTCCTCGTCCTTCAGGGCCAGGTAAAATGTCCCTTCCTCCAGGAGGTCCATCGGCCTGGGTTAGCCTGAGTTGATGCTACTCAACTTAGGAGGCCCATCGGCCTGGGTTAGTCTGAGTTGAGGCTACTCCCAGGAGCTTGATGCCCCAGCGTAGCTCTTGTCACACTGTGCTAATTGTTGATCATTTGTCTTTCTCCATAAGACGGTGAGCTCAAGATGGGCAGCCCATGGGCCTTGTCTGTCCCTGTGTCCCTAGCACCTCATTCCACCATAGGAGTGCTCAGAAAACATTTGCCGAATGAATGAATGAGTAGACAAATAATGCCTCCTTGTCAAGGTATTCCTTAGCATGAGTATAAAGCTGGGAAAAGAGTCAAGGGCCTGAGCTGGGCCATACCCACCCAGGCCTGTCTACCTGCAGGCCAAGGTGGCCTGCAAAGAACCATCAGGCCACACAGGGAGGAAGCAGAGCCCTCCAGCTTAAAAGGAGGAGCCTGGCTAGGACTGGCCCAAGGGAGCTATTTACCCTATAAGGCCTCTGCATTCCAGGGGGCGGGGACAGGATGTGATTAAGCAGTGCAAAAACAGGGTGTTAGAGGGTCTCCTTCCTGAAGACTGCATGCCTGCCTGTCACCAGCTCCTTTCCTGAGGGGTGACCTCAGTTGACAGGCATGACCTAACAGGCATGCTTGGGGTGAAGAGTGCAAATGGGGGACAGGACAGAGCCAGGCTGGAGGCTGGCCACACCCTCCCCCTGGTAGGAGGGTCCATCAATCACTGGTGCCACACAGAACAGGTGGTCCAAAGGGTCATGGGATGACCATGTTGACCCAACTCCAGGGGCAATCTGTGCTCTGGGGGAGCCACTTGGTCCCCCGACACATACTAAAGAAGGGGCTGGGTTTTTTTGGTGCTCTCCAAACATGACTTCTCCCCAAGAGTCCAATTTTCTTGATCAGTGGGCCTGTCCCAGGCTCTGGGCATAGATTCTCCAGAGTGAAACAGCCTGGGGTCTGACCTTCTCCCTCATTCACTCTTACACGCACACACAGTACTAATTTGCGGAAAGGGAACAGGATTTGTCACCATCTCTGATATACGGAGGACAAAGGTTGGTTTGCAGCCAGAGGCTTATGGGAGGAGAGGAGGGGGGCTTCTAATTGGTCCGAGGTCTGGCATGCCAGGACTCTCCGATCTAAGTGACAATGAAGAAGGAGTGTCCTTTCCTGGGTAGGGGCATTACAGGGGCTTCTGGAGGACTCAACAGGATGCTGGGAGAACTGTGACCTAACGGGGCTGACACAGAGTACGTGCTCTGTGACCGACAGGGCTGCTCCATACCGCTGCCTGTGACGGAGGGCAGAGGCAGTGGCTGAATCGGGGCCCTCCTCGGTCTCCAGCCCTTGGCCATGGACTTCTATCACCACTCACCTCACTGCGAGTCTCCGCCCTGAAAGCGGGTGTAGGGAAGACCCGTTTCTTCCAATGTCAACCTCCCTGCAGGTCCCCAGCAGGGGTGGGCAGAGGCAGGTCTCGCCAGCAGCTGTGGCTTTGTCTCCACTGCAGAGGCCAGACCACAAAGCCACAGGAACACCCTCTCTCAACTCCACCCGCCTGCCTCTGTGAACAGGCCCTTGGGTGGGGGCTTTTCCAGGCCAGGCTAAGGGCTGGTGCACAGGCACCACCACGTAGGGACCGCCAACAGTCTCGAGGGTGCCTCTAGGGTGTGGCCTCCCACACTGCCAGTCCTCAACGGTTTGCAACGATTTCCTCTCCAGAGATAATGCAGCTCCAACTAAGTCTAACTCTGCTCTCCACCACCCCCAAACGCAGAGGGGAGTAGGGAGAGCGGTACTAGGAGTTGTGGAGACGGTTTGGCTCCACCTCAGTGGGCGGCAGCCTCCACACAGTGTCTGTCCCCAGTGAACCCAGATTGGTCCTCCAGCTCTAAATCTGGCCCTGGACAAGCTGAAAAAGGTACTGCCAGCTCCAGGCTAAGTCCCACCTCCCCTAACCCAGCCCCAGGAGAATGAGAGGACCACAGGCCTTGGACCTCCTGCCCCTGCACATCCCTGCCCACGAGGAACCCCTGTTAGGGGACCTTGGGGACAGGCCCCACCTGACAACACCACCCCTCCTGGCAGAACCCTGCAGCATTCTGTGGCGGAGACAGGCTCCCAGCCCGACACCCTGATTCAGGGCCCCAGGGAAATCTGTACTTTAACAAGCTCCTTCTGGGCAGTTCTGGGGACCAGAGGTGAGGTCCCGAGACAGTGGGCCTCCTGAGCACCCCCACCCCGAGCCATGGCCGGCCTGCCGGCCTGCCCGCCCTCCAGCCTGCGTGTGGAGCCACGGCTGGGCCACTCACCCGGTTGGCCGTGACAGCCAGATTCTGGAGGTTCTGTAGGAGGCCAATGTCGGCGGGGAGGAAGGTCAGGTTGTTGTGGCTGAGGTCCAGGTAGCGCAGCTTGCGGCAGTAGAAGAGCTGGGGGGGGATCTTCTCGATCTTGTTGCGGTTCAGGTACAGGCGCTCGAGGTTGGTGAGGTTGCCGATCTGGATGGGGATGTAGGCGATGTGGTTGTACCACAGCTTAAGGCAGGTGAGGCGGTGCAGGTGCTGGAAGCTGATGATCTCCTCGATGGTCTTGAGATTGTTGTCCTTGAGGTCGATCTCCTGTAGGTTGTGGAGGCTGAAGATGGAGTGGGGGATCCGCTCCAGGTCGCAGCGGATCAGCTCCAGCTCTGTCAGGTTCACCATCTTCTTGAGGCTGTTGAGGACGATGAGCTTGGTGCCCTCGTTGTTGATGGACAGCTTCTGCAGGTGCACGCCCACGTCCGTGACCACCTGCGGCAGCTTGCTCAGGTTGCTCTTGAGCCGCAGCACCTTGAGGCGCTTGAGCTCGCGCAGCCCGTCGATGACGATGTAGCGGTTGTTCTCGGCGCTCAGGTTGCCCGTCAGGTGCAGCTCCTCCAGCGTCTTCAGGCTATAGATCCACAGCGGGATCTCCTTGATGTCCGTGAACTTAATGTGCAGCGCCCGCAGGTTCTCGCGCAGGAAGGCCAGGGCGGGCGCCTCGATCTTGGCCGCCGTGTGGTACAGCCACAGCTCCTTGAGGCCCGTGAGCTGGGCGATGCTGGGCGGGATGGTCACGTCTGGGATCAGCTCGAGCTTCAGCACCTCCAGCTCGACCAGGTCGAACACGGTGTCGGGGATGCCGCTGAGCATGAAGAGGTGCAGCTCCAGCTTGTCTTGCGCGTTCTTGGTGAGCCGCTGCCGCAGCTTGTCCAGTGTCCACTCGTTGTTGAGGTTCAGCTGCCGCAGCTTATTCTCACTCACCTCCGACAGGAAGACGGCAAAGCGCTTCGAGTAGAGCGGGTCATACTGATCGATGAGGTGCAGCATGAAGGCGAAGTCGTTCTTGACGTCGGGGATGTCGCTGTAGCTGCTCTCCTCGCGGATAGACTCGAACGAGTACTTCTTGAGGGAGCGCCGCAGCATCCACCACAGTGTGTACATGCAGATGAGGCCGTAGAAGATGACCAGGCTGATGTAGAAGGACGCCAGGATCTTGAAAAGCGTGGCCAGGGGGTGGGCACACCGGTAGGTGCGGTAGCCCGTCAGGCTCTCGATGTCCACGGTGCAGTCCACGTCGAACTTGATGTTGTGCACGTAGTAGACAGTGTAGCAGATGATGAGGATGAACTTGATGACCTTGATGATGGTCTGCCGCATGTAGAGGCGGTACACGATGTCCCCCTCCTCCACATGGGTCCGGAACTTCTTTACTTTCTCAAACAGCGCCTTGGCCTGCTCCCCCTCCTTCTTGTCCAACACGCCCGTCTCCGAGCGGTCCACGATGCCCTGCTCGATCCGAGACTTGGTCCGCTGCAGCATGGGCACGGTGGCCTCAACGTCCTCGCTGACTGTGGATGACTTCTTGTCCATGGAGCCATTCATCTTGCTGAAGGCCGGCTTGGGGTCGCTCTCCTCCACCACTGTCTCCGACAGGGCCCGCGTGGTCCAGGGCGAGTCGAAGCACTTGAGCAGGATAGACACAAAGTGCTCCAGCTTCGAGCTGGTGCGCGGGAACTTGAACCAGAAGTTGCTGCAGGCCAGGAAGATGAGCGTGTGCAGAAGCACCAGGTAGGGGAAGTACTTGGCAAACCAGTGCAGGCGGTTCTCGTAGCACACGGCATCCACGTAGTTGTACTGGTGCCGATCCAGGTCGTATTTGATGCCTGTGGGGCCCGTGTCAGGAGCGGACAGGATCGTGGAGTTGGGGTAGGTGGGCTCTGGGCCAGGGGCCACCCAGCCCCGGAACGAGTCGTTGCAGGAATCCTTGGTGACCCACTTACAAGGCAGGCAGATCATCTTGTCCTGGGTGACCTGCAGCGTGCCCCCAAAGACCGCGATCATCAGCATGACGATGGAGATGTAGTCGGTGAACACGTCCCACCACGGTTTCAGGATCCGGTACGCTGGCTGCGTGTCCGCAAAGTAGCGGAGCTCTGTCACCGGAATCATGGTTCAACCTGAAAGGGACCCACAGGAGGGGGGTTACCGCAGGGTGGCCTGGCTTTCTGAGATCCAGGGTGTCAGAGGAAGGGGACAGTGGACATGTCTAAAATTCCACCTCAAGTCTACCTGGGAGTCAGCTTTGCCACTCATGGGTGGCCCTCAAAATCGGCCTTTCTCTAGAAACCATGTGGCCACCAGCTGTGGGGGAAGGCAGACAGCCTCCCCATTTAACAGACAGGAGGACAGCACAAGGTCAGGGCCCACGCTGACAGATCGCCAGTTCGGCCTGACAGAGGCCTCCCACATTCCAGCAAGAGCATTCGGGAATTCCTATCTAGACCCCAGCCTCTTAACGATCAGGCTGACCAGGGGGCTTATTGAAAATGCCCAGTTCACGCGAAACCAGCCGCCACAAAGCTGTGCCGGTGACCTGAAAGGACTTCTGTGAAGTGTGAGAAAAGCCAAATGCAGAAAGAAGGACTTAACATGAACTCACTTTTGTAAAACAAACAGGATTACCAACTCCTACGTGTGTGCATGTAGTTATGTCCATACAGGATTCTGGGAGCACTGGGGGAAACCGAAGGACACACACACACACAGTAGGTGTAATGACAGGCTCCTTGGGGAGGTGGCCGAGGGAGAGGACAAGAGAACAGGACCGTTCTCCGCCTAAAGCTGGATGACACGATCGCAAGTATGTATTTATGTGAAATCACCCCTGGCTGTGTACATCCACGTGTGCGTAAGGAAATTAAAAACGGGCAGCAGCAGCTCCTCCCCCCGGAGAGTTCAGTTCGACAGGTGTCAGGTAGAGCCGGAGAATCTGATTTTTTAACATGTGACTTCGGTGACACTAATGATTGGCCAAGTTTGGGAAACGCTGGATAAGAAGCCACCTTCAGGAAACTTAGCCAGTGACATGCAGGAGATGTGCAATAACATGAACGTGGGGAAGGGATCCGTCCGTCCGTGGTGGCCCTGCCAAGGTGCATTGCTCTTATAGAGCATTGTCTGTAAGATGTCACGAGATAGAAAAGGTACTAGATGTTCACAGAATAACGCCTGGGAAATTTTTTTGTCCTTAAAAAGCATAAGGACAAAATTGAAACCCTCTGTAAAAACACTACCTAGGGTTACTCGCCATTAATTTTTCAATGAGTAATAACCTTCCAGTCCTTTCTGTATGTATATATTTTTAAATCAAATTGTGACTTTACTTTACACACTATTTTCTAACCTAGATTTTAAACCAATGTTTAAATACCTATGTTTTGACAAATGGGTCTGTTTCTCTTGGGAGAGGAACAAGGGTGCCCAGGTTTTGGGACTGGGCCACCTATATTTTTGATAATATAAGTGACAATAGTAATGAACTCTTCATAAAGCAGGGTCTCAAACTGCCCTTCCCGCCCTTCCCGGGCACTGTGAGATGGGCAGAGAGGACAGGAGAAAAGCAAACCAGGACTCTGTGAGGGAATCCGGCTTCTTGAGATGAATGTGTGTCAGGCACCAGGCTAGTCTTCACCATGGAGTCCCCTTCGATGCCTACATGTAAGACCTATCTTGGGCCCCATTCCACAGATGGGGAAAACTAAGGCTCAGAGAGCTGAAGTCACCTGCCCAACGTCACTCTGCTACTGAGGGCAGAGCCGAGACCAAGGCCCGGCCTATCCCCCCACCTCCCCACCGTGTGGCCTTGCTGTCCACTTGCCCAGAGGCCCCCAAGCCAGTGGTACCAGAGAAGTGGAGTGAGCTGCAGAGTGCAGCTTCCCCGCTCCCCAAGGTTCCCAGAGCTCAGGTCACCGCAGGGCCAGCAGACACCACCACTGCCCTGGGGTGGCTCCGACCCAGGGTCGGCTCTCCTGGTGAGGCCAGGATGCACAGGCCAGGGGCAGCGCCCCCGCCCCACAGGAAGGCCTGGGCCCTCTAATGAGCAGCTGGCTCCTCACACCACCCACACACCTGGGAAAGTGGCACTCCAGGGGAGGGCCGGCTGAATCACGCGGCTGGTGTCCAGCCGAGAGACACCCAGACACTCGTCCCTCCCTTCCTGGCTCCCCAAGTCCACATCCAGGCAGGCGCCCCACATCTGAGGACCGGAAGGGAGGTGGGGGAAGGAGAGGGCCTGAGGGCCTGTGACGGCCTGCCCTGGAGAGTCCGGAATGAGTGCGCCACGGCAGGATGCCAGGCATGGAGGCTGGGGGCAGTTTACCACAGGGGCAGGATGTGGTCGCAACCTCAGTTTCGGAGGGGGAGTGGTGTGTCAGGGGCCTGGAGAACACCCAGTCTCACAGTGAGGCGGTGCCTCTGGGCCCTGCTGTCCGAGCTTTGCGCATGTTGCCTTCCTGACTCCGGGTTCCGTGGGAATTGTTCACCACTTCGTTTCCAGGTGAGGACACTCAAGGCTAAGAGAGGCGGGAAACAGCCCGGTCCGTTCTGTCCTGGCATGCCTGGCTCTTACCCTGACTACACCCCCAACACCTGGTCTCGAAGCACATCCTGAACCCTGCTCAGCCCCTGGCTTGGTCCTATAGGGGCAATAAAAGTGACCAAGCTGTGTCTCCCACCTCAGGGCCTCTCGGTCCAGTGAGCACGTGGGAAGGAGTGGGAGGGACAGAATAACTGGACCCACGTGTGGGCAGAAGTAGCTGTGGCTACAGCAGGAGAGATGGATGCCAGCTTCCTGCTGGGAAGCACTCCAAGAAGGTGGGCCGTGGGCAAGCTCCTCACGGGCTTTCAGCCTCGGGCTCTGCACAGACACAGTGGCAGGTAGCCTCACGGGGCTGCTGGGAAGAGCCCATGGGGTTGCATGCTGCTACAGCACTCTACAGAGAGGGGCGGGCAGTCAGTTTTGGCTGGTGTCAACTCTCTTCGACCTCCTGTCACCTGGGAGAGACGAGGTGCTCTTTAGGGATAGGAGTCTTCAGCACACAGTGGGTGCTCAATAAACTCAGAGGGTCTCAAGAGAGCGCCTGAGAGGGGGGTAGGGCCAAAGTGGGCACGGGCCGCAGGGTGCAACAGGGGGGCGGGGAAGCCTCAGTTTCAGATGGACTGGGGCTCACTAGGCTGCAGCGGCAAAGGGAGGAAGTTGCTCAACCCCGAAGGCCCTGGAGGAGGCGACAGAGCCCCCACAGGTAGGGAGTGCCAGTGCAGGGACCCGCCCCAGGAGCTGGGTGACTCAGGGTGACTAAACACCTAAGCCCCCCCACCCCAGTTACAGCAGCTCCTCATTCTGACACTGACGACTAAAAGCCAAGCCCAGAAGTCTCACAAGCCCAGGAGGAGCACATTGTTTTGGTGCCTGTTTTTTTTTCTCATATTTGTTTTATGGTGGTAAAATACATACAACAGAAAATTCACCTGCTTTCAGGTGTATAGTTCTGTAGCATTAAGTACGTTCACATTGTCGTGCAACCATCACCACCCCCATCACTAGAGCGCTTTTCATCTCGCAAAACCAAATCTCTGTCCGTATCAAACAATGACTTCCCCTCAGTCCCTGACAATCACCATTCTACTTTCTGTTTCTATCAACCTGAGAACTCTAGGTACTTCACATCCATAGAATCACACAATATTTGTCCTTCTGTGTCTGGCTTATTTTACTTAATAGCCTCAGGTTCATCTGTGTTGTCGCGTGCGTCAGAACTTCCTTCCTTTTTAAGGCCGAATAATATTCCTCATGCCCATTTTATAGACAGGGAAACCGAGGCTCAGGGAGATAAGTCAGCTGCCGACTTCGCACCGCCTGTAACAGAGGCTTCCTTCACACCCAGACGTGCGGTGCAGTGGAGCCCAGACAAGTGGCACCTCTAAGAGGCCTTTCAAGAGGGCACGGAAGGGGCAGGGGCAGTCGTGTGAGTGGGGACTTTTTCTTGCACCTATGGAAAGGCCTTCCAGGGCGTTTCCTGAGGGCAGCACTTTCATCTCCTCCCTGCACTCAGCCCTCCAGGGCCAGCACTTCCTCCTAGCAGAGGCGTGGAATGGCCTCTCCGCCAGGGTCTGTTTCCCTGACTGGAAGGGAGCAGAGAACTGTCATAGCTGTGCCCACATTGTGTAAAAGAGCTAATTCCAGGTGCCAAAGGGTATGTGACCCCACGCCTCTGCCTCTGCCCGCCCCGGATGCCTCCCACTGTACTGACTACGGCTCACCCCCAGCCAGAGGGCAGGGCTCTGGCTGTGGACCAGATACCCCCTTATCCTGGCCATTCATTCCTACAGCCAGCAGGGGAGTGGGGCGCTGACCAAGAGCTAGGATGCCTTCCCCTCTTGGCACCTTGCTTTCTCCATCCATCAAGTAGGGGAGGTAACATATGCGCTGGCAAGCACGGGATTATCACATGGCATTTCCCAAACCACTTGTGGGGGACCCTGGACAGGTGGATAGTAAGCCCCAATGGCAGTAAGGTGAGCTTAGAGCTAGGGAGATGCTGGGGCCATTCTGAGCTCTGCCACTCAGTAGTGGAGTGACATTGGGCAGATGACTTTACCTTTCTGGACTTCAGTTCCCCTGTCTGTGGAATGGGGCTAAAACAGACAAGGGCCTGGCCCCCCAGGGCAATCCTGACTTCAACAGACTCATGATGAATGAATAAACATGCACAGAACCAAAGCATGGAGGACAGAAATGGAAAGAGGAAAACCATCCATGGGCTCACAGACACCTGGCAGGGGCAGAGTTAGGCAGAGCCCGCACACAGTGGGCATGCAACAGCACATCCTGGTACGTTAAAGAAGCCACTAGAATGCAACGAGGCCTTTTCAATGGAATTATGTAGCTCTGTGTGTAATGTCATTTTGGAAAAAAAAGCAAGATCCGGAATAATGAATAAATATAATCCCATTTTGATAAACCCTTGACCAACATTCCGTGCAGGGTGGGGAGGGGCTCCCTCTTAGAGTGGGAACAGGAGGCAGAATGAAAGGAAACTGCGCTTTTTACCAGCACGCATTATCTCTGTGATTGGAAAAGAGTATACAATTTAAAATAAATACGGCCTCAAAAGAAAAGAAAAAATGGCCTTCGGGGGTGGGGACCAGGTGTTCTTTTGCAGCTTTAAGAGGGTGATTTCGGGAGGGCGATAGGGAGCTGGGTCAGGTCAGGTCTCTCTGCCTCAGGAGATGGAGAATCTGGAGAGTACCCTGGATAGAGGACAGAGACTAAGGGCTGAAATCAGGGCAGCTGAGAGAAAACTAAGAGGCACTGTGCCCCGCTGTCCTCTGAGCTCTGGTCCAGCTAACTCGCCTTCCTCCAGAACACGTGCATCGCTTTAAGCTGGAGACTGGGCCCTCCTAGAGATCAGGGATTAATGCCCACCTTCGAGGTGGGAGACCCTGTCTGCGCCAGAGGAAGCTCGGGAGGCAGAGAGGGCACGAGGCCATTGAGGGGTCGGGTGGGGAGGCTGGGAGCCCCGCTGGACAGTGACACTCCAGACTCATCCCAGCCCTTGTGCAGAGCTTGTAATACAGACAGTGGAATAAAGGTTCACTGAACTGGGCCAAGCCCAGGAAGGAGAGGTGGTACCAGGGAGGATGGCAACTGGCTGCGTAAGACTCTAGAACAAAGACTCGGTTACAAGAATGTTCCACAATGTTATTTATGCCCCGGGAAAATTAGAAACGATCCAGATGCCTATTACTGGGTGACTAACCGGTTAAGTACTTATCTAATCAGATGATAGAATATTATGAAATAATGAAAACAAGTTATCCAAACACTTGATGACATGAGAAGACCTCCAAAGTATGTCAAATGCAAAAAGTAGGTAACAAAACTGTAGTAGAGTAACCGTTCCTCAATAAGTTTTTTTATGTTAAATACATACATACATATTCAAACATTTTGGTAGTAAGATTAGACTGTGTTTATAACCTCTTCACTCCAAACTTACCTCCATTTTCTATTATGAGCATATGTTACTCAGGTAATTAAGGAAAATGATTTTAAAAATCACTATTCCAAAGGATCAAGAATAGCTGACAATTTGGAAGAATAAGGTGGGAGGAGATACCCCATCAGGTATTAAGACTCGCTACAAAGCCACAGGAATTCAGACACTGTGGTGTTGGTGTGGGGATAGATGGGGAATAGAGAAACAGAAGAGTGAGCCTAGAAACGGCCTCCCAAATTTCTGGAAACTTAAACCTGACAGAGTTGGCTTTGCAGGTCAGAGGGGAAGAATGGGGGTCTACTAACAGGACTGGCACTCAGAAATTTGCATGGAAAAAGCATAACCCCAGTCTACGGCCATGCCACCTTGAACGTGCCTGATCCTGTCTGATCTCCGAAGCTAAGCAGGGTCAGGCCTGGTTAGTACTTGGATGGGAGACCACCTAGGAAGACCAGGTGCTATAGACCAGGTCGCCTCAGCGACCTCCTCCCATGAAAATTACTTAATTCCGATAAATTAAAGACCTAAGGCAAAACTTGAAAATGTTTAAAGAAAAATCTGAGACCATCTTAATGTCTTTAAGACAGGGAAGGACTAATGACAAAGAGTGCAAACCTCTATAGGAAAAGACTGATACGTTGACCACGTTAAAGCTAAAATGTATGACATCAAAGGCTATAGTAATAAACAAGTTAAGAGTCCAGTACTTGGAGGAGATATCTGCAATGCATATAAACCACCGAAGGATTAACATCCAGAACAAATACAAAACTCCTACAAACATAAGAAACAGACAACCTAGAAGGGGAAAACGGCCAAATACATGAATAGGAAAAAAAGTACAAATGGAAATCAATGTATCAATTAATTCTTAATCTCATTACTGATCAGGGTATGCAAATTAAAACAATCAGCTCCCATTTCAGTCCCCTGCGGATGGCAAAAATGTTGAATTCTCAGAGGCCGAGTTAGGGTACAGGGGTCCCACAATCCAGCAATTTCTCTGAGTTATAGATCTTGGAGAGCTGCTTTACACACACACGTGAAGCCACTGACGGGAAGGCTCACTGAAGAGTTGTTTTCCTAATAGCAGAAATTCAGCAACAACCTAAACATCCGTCAAGGGGGAAAGAATAAGTTGCTGTAACTATACAATGGAAAAGGAAAGCATAGCTACATGTATCAACATGGACAGACCTCAAAAACAGTGCTGAGCTGAAAAGAAGCTGTAGAATAATACAGACATTAAATAAGCTTTTCTACAACATATATAACCAAGTGTAGTAAAAGTACAAAAACCTGCATGAAAAGCTCCAAAATCAAGGTAATAATTTCACCTAGAGAGGAAGATTGGGGATTGGGGAAGAGGTTTCAATTGTGCCTGAAATAATGAGAGAATCTGAAGCAATTATTGCAAAAATTAAGGTCTGACAAAGCTGAGTCCTGGATACAAAGATATTTGTTCCAGGTTTATACTTTTCTGTGTGCTTCAATTATTCCATACAAAATTTACCAAAATAATCATCCATTTCTATCCCTGCTGGCTGGCCCTCCCTCTGGTCCTCACACCTGCCAGGCTCAGCTGGAAGCAGCAGCTACTGGACCGGTTGCCAGGGCAGCAGATTCAGCTCCTTCCAACTGACCTGCTGCAGCAGCACCTGTGATCTCTAAAGATCCTGCAGGCGCATCATCACCTTCCTGATCTGCCCTGCCCCCCAGGGAGATGTGGAAGTGGGGAGGGTGCAGCCGGACCCTTTCCGGAGCACGGCGGGCACAGGTGGGGAGAAGCCGGCCCAGGTTTCTGCGGCAGGGCTGGAGCATCCCTGTCTCTGGGGCATCAGATAAATAACACAGAGAGCCCCATCCTCCCCTCGGGGGCAGGCAGATCTCAGGGAGTACTAAGCACAAGAACCTCAGAGTTGGGGAGACACTGGTTCAGATTCAGCTCTAGCATGAAACAATTTCATGACCCCAAGCAAATTATTTGGCCCAAGCCTCTGTTCTTGCAACTTTAAAATGAGAATGATGCTACCTACCTCACAGATTTGTACCCAGTGACCCAAGAGATGTCCAAGCATATTAAGGAATTTCAAAAAAGAGATGCTGACCAGTATATAAAATGTATGATCTGTAAAAGCAGCTAGGCACAAAAAGACAAGTACAGTACAATTCCACTGATATGAGGTCCCTAGAGCTGTCAAATTCATAGAGACAGAGAGGAGAATGGTGGGTGCTGGAAGCTGAGGGAAGGGAAAATGGGGAGTGAGTGTTTAACAGGGACAGTTCCAGTTTGAGAAGATGAGAAAGTTCTGGAGTTGGATGGTGGTGATGGTTGCACAACGATGTGAATGTAACTTAATGCCACCGAACTGTACTCTTAAAAATGGTTAAGGTGGTAAATTTTCTGTTATCTATATTTTAAAATTAAAAAATTAGAGGGGAAAAGTATGTTTCTGTTGTTTTAAAAAACTATACCAGTAACAACCTCATTACTATATGCATAGAAAAATCTGGGGAGCCATAACTATATGTGGCTAAATCTGAGGATGGGTAAGATGGTAGAGGGTTGCCTACCAGACACATTTTTCTACCATATAAATTTGGTACTTTTATAAGTAGAGAAAAATGCTTGGGGAAAAGCCAAAAGGCCTTCCTTCCTGTGTGGCTTCTGAAGACTGTAAGTTTACGAGTATAAGTTTAATATGACTGTAAGTTTACTAAGACTGTAAGTTTACTATGCTGGAAGGTTTGCCCACTCCTGCCTGCCCTACCCAGGGAGCAGACACTTCAACAGGACAGAGTCCTCACTGCAGCAAAGCAACGCCTAAGGGGAAGAGCTCAGACCAACGACTTTTCCTCTCTGAGCCTTGGTTTCCTCAACTGTAAATGGAGATTATTACGACACCTCTCTCAGAGAGAGGCTTATTGTGAGAATCAAAAATAAGACAACGTGTGTTGTGTGAATCCAATGTCTGGCACAGAGGAAGACACGCTATAGTTACAACCTAGCTGCCATGGCAGAAAACCTTTCTGGAATTTGGGGGGAAGACACCCAGGTGAGGGTTAAGCCTCAAGCACAAACACCTGTGGCACAGACCAGACACTCAAGAGTCCCCTGGGAACCTCCAGGGACTCACATGGCCATAATTCTGAAGACCTTCCCGGCTCAGGCCCCCAGGAAAGGCTGATGGTGGAGAGCTGGCATTCTGCTCACAGGGCCACTCCATAGGTGTCAAGCCTGGTTCCTGTTGTTGATTTCTTCCCGATGCTTCTCACAGAGGGAAAAGGAGTTCAAGAAATGACATGCTACCCCTCAGTTCCAGAGGGAGACCACCCAGCATGCACCAGCCCCCAGTACAGCCTCCAGAGATTTGGCGTCCACACCTGAGTGGTGGCAGCAGGCAAGGCAGTGGGTAAACAGGGCACAGAGAGCTTTTTGTTAAAGCCCAGAGGAGCTGGGAAGACTTCCCAGGCAGGAGGGGACAGGGAGGCTGGCGGTCCCCCTCCTCCACCCGTACCACAGTTGGGAAGGCTTTCCCTCCAACACTCTCCCAAGGAAGGGGGCAGGGTCATTCCCAAGAGGCCCCAGGAAGACACTGGGTCACTGGCCTTGTCCCAGAAGGGCTCTGGGCCTGTGAATCTGCTCCTCGGTCAGCTCCCCAGACCAATTCTGGTCCCAGAGCCAGGAGAGGGAGGAGGTGACCTCGTCATCTGGTGTACACGGCCCCCACCAATCCAAGTGCAGGGCATTGCCCTCCAGGCCCCCACACCCAGCTGGAGTGAGTCAGTGGCTGGGGGCACCGCCTGGCACAGTACTCTCCCTGTGTAGAAGGGCACACCCTCACTTCCCAGGGAAAGGCAGAGGGGAGACAGTCCAGGCTGCGGGGGAGGGGAACGAGTTTCAGTTCCAAACTCCTCTCGCACTTGGGCTGGGCCTCCCAAACAAGCTCATCCTCCTGCAAACTTGCAAGGACAGGGCCTGCCTTCCAGGGTAAAGGGTGACAGGTGAAAGATATCCACTTGGGACTTCCTCCACTATGAGCCGAACACACAGGAGCAAGAGGCCAAGCTCAAGTGAGGGCTTGCCCCCGACCCAGCCAGGCTGGCGTTACTGCTGCAGGTGACTGACTTTGTACCCAGCACTTCCTGGGCTTCACCTCCCACCCTTTACGCAAACCAGTAAGGTGGCTCCTGTGTACGACCTCAGGAAAGTCAATTCACCTCACAGGGCTCTGGTTTCCTCATCCGTAAAATGGGCTGATGAGTCTGTTCTTCGTGGTACGGCAGCAAGGACTGAGTCCACAGAAAGTTCTGGCCCAGTGCCTGCTACACGGCAAGGCTCTGGGATGTTAGCTGCTCTCATTATGATAGTCGGCTTTATCAGTCCCTTTGCGTGTGTGAAGTCTGAGGCCCACAGAGGATAAGTGTCCTGCCTAGGGCCACAAAGCTAGAGAGTGGAAAAGATCAGCCCACATCTGACTTTCCAGCGTGCCCATCCACCTCAAAGACAAGCAGGTCCCTGAGTCTACCCAGGCACCCAGACCCCTGGGGATGCTTCCCAGGACAAGACCCCCTTTCCTAAGGGAGCATGGAAACAAAGTCTCTGCAGGGAACCCTAGCAGGCCACGCTCAGATGCCCCTGGTCTCTCAGGTGCAGCTTTAAGGCAACTTTGGAAAGGAGCCCAGCTTGGGGTCTGGGCCTATGGGGGCAGAGGGGCCTTACAGAGGTGTCTTGATCGGCTGTGAACACCAGCACTGCCTTCCTGGACGGGTTATACATGTGGGCAGGAGCACCCAATGGAGGCTGCAGACGCACCTTCCGCTGAGATCCCAGGAGACTGGGACTGAGAGCGCCTGGCCTCGGGTGAGATGCCTGTTGCCCAGCTCTCTGGGCTGGAAGGGTGCTGTCCCCTGGGATGCTGACCCGGGGCACAGCTGGGGGATGTGAAGTGTGGGATTCCCACGCCGCCCCATCCCTAGTCTGCACATCTGTCAACACACCGACTCTGTCAGAGGGCCTGCGTCTGGCAGCGGTGCCTCTCAGAATGTGCAGGTGGCGCGTGAGAGCCGTGGAATTTTACGACTTCTACTCCGGTGGAGCAGCGCTCCAGGCAGGAGACTCTACTGCAGCCATCTATTTGATTTTGAGGGTTTTAAGACCTCAAGAGATGTTTAAATGTAGAACTTGCTATGAGATGCGATAGAAACACATCAGGAGAGATAGCAGGAATGTTTGTGGCTGGGAGTAAAAGCTATTCTAGAAACCTCAGCCCTACACATCCTTGATGATGAAAGGTCAAATGTCCCCGCCCCCAAATGTCCCCTGGTCCTGAGGGGATCTCAGCCAGTTTCTACAGCAAGGGCATTGTTTCTGGTGGCAGTGGGACTCTGTCACCAGAGGGAGGGACCAGGGCTGAAAGAGCTGCCCTGGTCAGCTTTTCCCGGTGTGGCCTGCAGACCACCAGCCTGGGGAGCTTCTTCAAAGTGCAGACCCCTGGGCGCAGCCTCAAGGCTCAGACAGCAGGCCTGCGGTGGTGGGCCCGGGAGAAACGGCATTTTAAACCGGCTCCCAGGGGACTCTGAAGTACCCCGAAGCCAGAGAACCAGAGAAAAAGAAAAGTGGAAAGTGGAATAAAAGCATGGGCTGCCAAGGCAAACAGACCCAGGTTCGAGTCCTGACTTTGCCACTAAGTTGTACAACTTTGGGAAAGAGCCCTTGTCCCTCTGAGCCTTGGTCTCCTGACCTGAAGATGCATCTACCTCACATAGGAGGCAGGTAAGGTGGCAGATGTATGTAGTGACCTGGCACACTGCCAAGCGCTCAGACTGCAACCACTGAGGATGACCACGGGACACGAAGGCCCTGCTGCTGGAAGGAGGGACAAGGCGGAGCGGCCAGCTCCCGGGGCTCGCTGCCAGAAGTGTCTCAGAGGAAAGGGAAGAGTCCAGGGAGAGGAAGACGGGGAGAAACACGGAGTGAGGGGGGGTCAGGCCAGCAGCCTGAGAACCCGCCGGGGGAGGGAGACGGCGGGCCCGCACCTCATCCCCAGCTTGATCCTGCCAAACCACTCCCCGGGCTCCATGAAACTGGGCTGCCCCTGCCGAAACCCACCCTGAGGTCGTGTGTGTCCCGAAAGAGCATCTTTAGCCCCAGGTCCCAAGGCAGTTCCCCCACCTTCTTCTCACCTGCCCATCCTCAAGGTGAAAACCCAAAAGGAGCATTGCAAGGGGTTCCTGCCAGGGTAAACTGAGTCAGGGCCAGACTCAGACAAACGCAACAACTCGCGTGTGTCCCCTCAATCCCCCAACCTGACCCCTACCTCAGGCAGACAGGGAGGCCCAAACCTGAAGGCCAGCCCTCTCCCGCCGGCCCATGCCGTCCCCTCCACACTGTCCCTGGCACGGAGGAGGAATTGGAGGAGGAATTCTGATCTCAGATAAGTTGGCTCTGCTGCTTCCTGCTCATCACTGGCCAGAGACTCCAGCTCAGACCTCGCCTCTGGGCAGGACAGAGTTCCTCAAAACCAACAGGAAACTCCTACAGGGCAGGGCCCGGATTTGCTGACCTTGTCCCAATAAACAGGAGAGTCAACAAAATCACACACTAGGCATTTCCCACCTCCTCCGCTGCTCACAAACCCCAGCATGGTGAAGGAGAGGCGACATGGGGGTGGGAGGGCAGGAGGGCGTCAGGACTTTCTGACCGGGCACATACTCACAGATGTCCCCTCACCTGAGAAAGAGGTCCGGGGGGAACTATTAAATGAAGCAAGAGCAAGCTGTGAACCAGCAGCTGTAACAGGGCTTGATTTGGGATAAATAAACAAATAATAATAATACACGTGGAAAGATGTATTCACATCTCTGGAAATGAGGATCATGGGAGACTTTCACTTTCTATATGACATTAAAACCGAAACATTATAAAAACATAACGAACATGCAACTATGTTGGTGATTATGAAAAAATTAATAAGATCACTATTTCTTTTAAAATCCAGGCTGGGGAGGGCCAGGCCTGCCTTAAAAGCTGAGGTGGGAGGTAGATGCAGGGAGCCTTTGAGCACAGAGCACAGGCTCAGGATTCCAGGGTCAGGTTCAAGTCCCATGTCCCTGCCTCCCCTCTGAGTTTGGGTAAGTTGCTTCCTCCGAACCTCAGTTTCCATAAAAATGGTGGATGAAGGCCACTGTGCGGTTCCTCAAATGATCAAAGGAGATCACAGATAAGGGTGTTTTACAAACGGTAAAGCGGTCTACACGCACACCTATGATTAGGGAACGCACCCTGGAACACATGCTCTAAGTGCCCTCCCTGTATCAACATACTCAGTCTTCAAAATATTCTAAAGAGAGATAAGGTGGTAATAGTATCTTCTTTTTATCGACGAGGAAACAGAGGCACAGAGAGGTATAGTGGAGGCTCCACAGTCACTGATGGAGCACCAGACAGCTGGAACTCAAACCCGGGTCTGACTACAAAGTGTTGGCCCTATCCACTGCGCTCTCCTGCCTTTGGGGACCGTTTTCCAAAGCACGGACCAAGGAACCCCAGTCTCTAAAGACATCCATCCATGTGATCAAATAAGTGCGGGAAAAACACGACTTGCTAGCTCCATCCCAGAGACTCGTCATGCTCACTTCAACGCATTCAAGGCTCTGAAAAGTCCCACGGCAAAGACCAGAAGTTGTTTCCCATGGTGGCCAAAGAAACTGGCATTCCATGGAACACACCTTGGGATGTGTGGTCACGAGACAGCATTCACAACCACCCACGCTGACAAGATCTGGCCTGAAGGAGAGAAAACAGAGGCTGGGAATGAAACTTAAAACATTGGCATTCGAAGAGTACAGCAACCACACACTCCTCGGCTGGCCACGGAGTCGGGAGACGCAAAAAGCATTCTGCCTTCTGCTACCTCTGCCCTAGATGCCCTGGACCTACAGTGAGAAGAGACAGAGACACTGCCCTTTGCTCCCCAGTCTGAGAAGGCATCTGAGTGGAGGCCATGGCTGGCCTGGAGGGAGAGAGGCCCAGTGCTTACCCTGAGAACGGCTCTGCTATCTGCGTGTTGGCTGTCGGTGCCGAGGCTGGCCCACGTCTGTCTGGGCGGGGTCCTGGCATTCCTTTCGCTCCATGGAAGCTGCCTCCCTATGAGGAAGCAAGAGCTACTGTCAGCGGGGATGTGTGACTATCACAGTTACCTGCTGTGCTGCCAACATTGTCTGAGGGCCTGCTCGGTGCCAGGCCCTCCACTGGGCTCTGGGGTGAAAATTGAGAATCAGTCTACTGGGGAGATGCCAAGTCAAGAGTTACAGTTTGCTCCTGAGAGCCCAGGGCTCTGCTGGGGGATCCAGAAGCTAGGGGAACATGGAAGAAACACTAGTCCCAGACTGGCGGGGTCAAGGAAGGCTGTCTGAAAAAGGCGCTGCCTGAGTTGACTGCTGAGGAAAAGAAGTTGGAGAAAGGGCATTCCAGGCAGAAGACACAGCACGTGTTTGCCTGGAGGGGAAAGAACATGACATCCCGAGAATGCACGGTGGTTCGGCCTGGCTAGGTCCAGGTCTGGAGGTGGGAAGTGGAGAGAGATACACTATAGCAGGGTGAGCCGGATCCAGGCAAAGACAAATCCTCAGCCCTGACACGTGACTTCGACTCTAACACAAAACCCAACCATCATCTATCAGTCAAGAAGCATGTAGTGCGTGTCTACTACATGCCAGCACTCTGCTCAGAACTGTTCACGAGTGAACAAGACAAGTTAGCAGGGTAGGCAGAGAAGTGATGAGACTACAAGAGGGGTAGTGGGGAAGCATCTAAATCAGCCAAGAGCTGGGCGTGTGGCCCAGCCACCAGGGAAGGCCAAAGGATAAGCAGGAGTTAGCAGAAAGGGGTGTGGGGGGCGGGGGGACTGCAGACATACAATGAGACTTGACGGGTTCTAAGAGGGATTGTGGAGCCTTTCAACCGTTCATGCCACTGAGCACTTATCACACCTACTCAGTGCTAGGCACTGTGCCGGGAGGAAAGAAGCAGAAGACAGTCTCCAGCCTCACGAGGAGACCCAGCAGTCCCATACAGGGTGACGGCAACTAGGCACAAAAGCACCTAGAGCTGTGAAGGCACAGGGGCCATGTAAGCCAGCCTCTGCCCCGGCCCCGCGCTCCTCGGCAAGGATGGGGATACCCACAGGGCAGTCCAGTCACTTGCTTGTGGCAGATCCAGAAACAGAATTCAGGCCACTGGACAGCCCGTCACTGATTCTTCTAGTCCTTCCTCTTCCAGGAAACACACAGTGACTACCCCCTACATATTCACCCAGAGATGATGCCTCTTTCCTTTGGGCTGCCTCTGTAATACTTCTATTATTAAGCTGTATCGATGTTTTCCTGTCTGCCTCTCCCAGACTACAGCTCAGAGGAGGCCAGGGACTGTGTTCTCCTAGCACCATTTCTGGACCAGGTCAGACACTTACTAAAGGATGGTTGAGTGAATGAACGATGGGATCAAGGAATGCAGAGATGGTGTGCTGGGCCCTAGGGTCCCACATCCATCCCGCCTCACTCCTCATGAGGCCTTAGACCCATTTGCTTGTGCCTCCATGTCCTCATGTAAAACCTTGGAATCATCTCCACTCTCAGAAAAGGGAGTCAGGAATCAGGCTGATTCCTTTCCTCCAGCTCCTACTGGCGAAGTCCAGGCCAGGCAACAACCCAAGGCCCAGCCCCCTCCCTGAGTTCTACCTACTGGGGCAACCCTCAGGAGCCCCCACTGTCCAGCAAGGCCAAAGTCTGCAGAGAAAACTGCTTTCTAGTGGGTGTGCCCAAGGGATGGACTACAAAAGCATCTGGTTGAGTTCCAGGCGGAAGTCACAGACATTTCTTGGGACCCTGTTCTGTGCCCTACAGTCCCTGGAAGGCAGAAGGGCTCTAGACCGAACCCCAAAGAATCTCCCAAACTAGGAAGACTGGGAGGCAGAGGCTATGTCATTCATCCCCCCAACATATCTCCTAAAGCCAGTCCTTCTGTACAAGTCACCTGTCCTTGCCTCCCTTCATGAGCCAGATGAAGTCTTGACCTTCGAGAAGGCAATGCCAATGTGACTGAGCCACGGGCACTGCCCAGTCCCTCTGAATGAACTCCCACTCCTCCATTCCCTCTACAGAAAGTATCACCAACAGCAGACCTCCTCCTCCCGCCCTCAGTCTGTCTGTCTACTCAGAGGGCAGGATACACTTTGGCAGGGGTTATAGGGACTCCTAATGGAAAAGGTGGGAGAGGCCCGTGGGAGGCTTTCGGCTCCCCCAAATCCCTGTTCCACAATTTAAGACCAAATTCCCTTTCCCTCGCCAAGCTCTCTCCCTCCTCATCCTCAAAAAGCTTCTTGGGGTAGGCCAGGGGAAGTGGTAGGTCAGGGGAATGACAGCCCCACCCTTTCAGCCAAGTCTCCACCAGGAGGAGGCTGCTGGACACCCCCCAACCATCTTTCCTTTCCAAAAAAGGCAGCAGTTGCATCAGCTGAGAACCAGCCTAATCGTGGTTCACTTCAGTCCAGACCAAAGGAAAGAAGCAGTCAAAGCAGACAACAAAAGGAGCAGCAGCATCAGGAACCTTAAGGACCAGAGGCTATGCTCCTTTCGCCTGGGAGCCAACTCTGCTGGACCTCCAGCTCACCCAGCCATAGCGGGACCAGCCCGGACCTAATTAGATCTGGCCCCCAGGCCCATCTGGATGCACAGGATACAGGCAGACTCCGGGGCTGGACTGGTCTTCCCAGGAACCCCAAGCCAGACAGGCCCCAAAAGCTGAGCCAAAGATCCTGTCCCCAAGTCGGGGCACTGTTCCCGCCGGATCATGAGGAGGGAGGGGTCCGGGAGCCCAGGAGAAAAGAACCTTTGAAAACGAAAAAGAGCTGGAAAGGAGAGAGCCCAGAGGTGGAACCTCTATGAAGGGGGGAGTGTGTGTGTGGAGGGGTAAGGATATGGGGGAACCCAGGGGATGACAAGGGGACCTGGGGAGCCGAGGCGGAAACTCCCGGTATGTAGAGCGCAGGGAGGCACGGGGTGCCTGGGAGGGGGCTCGCGCGCCGCGGCACCGGGGAGAGGGTGCGGCTCCGGAGACCCGGGGGCTGGGGGAGCCCGGACGTAGGCAGAACTGAACTGCTGCGGGAGGCCCCAAGGAGCTGGCCCCAGAGGGCAGAGCCCGGGCTGCCCCGGGCACCCGGGGCCGAGCAGCTGGCCGGGGGCGTGAAGGAGTGGATTCTGAGAGATGACAGCTCGCGCTCCTTTCCCCATCCCACCCACTCACCTGGGCCAGCCGCGCCCGGCCGCCCAGCGGGTAGCCCCTGGGCCCCCGCCGCTCGGTCCTGCCGCCGGCCGCTGCGCCCCTCCGGCGCCTCCTTTTGTTTGTCCCTCACTGCACCACTCAGCCTCCTCCGCCCAGGAAGTGACGTAACCGTCAGGCGCGAACGCGGCGCCCAGGGCGTCGCCATCTTTTTGAGGGGAGCCATCTCCGCGCCCTCACCCCTCCTCTCCCTGCTGGCGCCATGTTGCTTTGGGGCGGAAGTAGTAGAGCCCGGGCTCTGCCCTCTTAGAGGGGCAGGGTCTGCTTTAACCTCTCTCCGTCCTTAGTAACAAGGCACGGTCAAGCGGCGGAGGCGCCAGTTAGTAGCTGCTGCTTGAGCGTTGCTTCCCTGAGGTAAGATGCCGCGGCCGGGAGGCCCTGGAACCGGATTGTGCCAAAGTACTCGCAGCGTTTAGTGCTACGGGGTTAGCAGAGTGGCTGTCCGCAATGTCACCCAAGCTGGGAGCCACCCCGCGGGGATAAATTGCTCGCGCTTCTTGCTAACCCGCACTCTATGGTGGTCGTGTCTGCACGCACATCCCCTCCCCATCCCGCGATCGTACCGGTGGGGAAGATGCAGCCTAAGGTAGCTCGGCAAATTCTGGGTAGAGCTGGCGCTGGAACCGGGTCGTGAACTCCAGCTCTGCAGCTCTGTGGATCGCGAAGTTCCCAGACTGATAATAGTAACGGCAACCAGTGATCCATACAATGACATACTGTGCAGACACTAAAACGAAAAATGTTCAGAATGCACTAATAGGAGACGACTTCCAAGATACTTTAGATGAAAAAAGGAAGTGGCAAAAAGAACAATTGTTCCGCGCTAGCATTTGTGTAAAAGAACGTGTGCAGGGGAGGGGAGTTTCTGAGGGTGTGTGGGCCAGTCGTCTGGTGAGATGCACAAGAAGTTGTTAACGGTGGTTAACAGAGACAGGAGAACTGGGGCCCTGGGAACCCAGGGCAAGGGGGAAGAATTTATATCATGTGCACAGGCTGGTCATTTTAAAAGTAGGATTAAGAAAAATAAGGGCTTCCGTCCATTAAGTGCTCAGCTGTTGCCCTAGGCTCTCCTACTGGGAAGTCTTACTTTCCTTGTTATTAGAGGAGGAAACAGGCTCCAAAAGCTTAAAGACCTTAGCAATATCTCAGCCAACTAGTAGAGAAGCTGAAATTTTAGCCCTGGGGGATTTTACACTAATGCCCACAGCTCTGGCTTATCCACTGCCTACTGAGAGGCTTTTTTGTTATCAACCACACAACACCCAGCGTGAGACCTGGCACACAGCAGGCATCCAGTAACTGCTTATTGGCTGTTTGTTGACTGAACAAGTGGGACAAACAGGAGACAACCTGAAGTGTAGAATGACGAAAGACAAATAGTGGAGGCCAGAGCCCAGGCTGGAGTCCAACGCTTGCTCCCTCCCAGCCTTGAGACTGTAGACCTGGCACGTTCTTCCCTGAGCCTCCATGTCCCCACCTATAAAACTGACAACCACAAGCCAAGTGGCTGACACTGAGTGCTCCCACCTGTCCTGCTTTGTGTTTTTCACTCAGAATAACCCCATTTAAATGAAACACAGGAAAGTTATGAAAGTTGTCCAAAGGGGGTCCCCACAAGGTCTCAATCACTGGGAGAGATTGGTCTCAGTCTCTCCCTCAGCCTCCTGGGATCGTAGGCACTAATGATTTGGGGAACCTGCTGTGTGCTAGTTGAGCTGCCAGAGGCTGAGGATCTGGTAGAGAACAGGACAGACATATAGATCCTGTCCTTGGAGTCTGGTAAGAGTGACAGAAACCCAGCAGTTAGCATCTGTGATGAGCGCTGCAATGGGCAGAAACTCAGGCCTTGGGAGCACATACAGGGAGCATCTGGCTCAACCCTAGGTGGAGTCAGAGAGGACTTCTCAAAGGAAATGACTTTTAATCTGTGATGGAAAGATGCATAGGATGTCTCGAAGGAGAAATGATGAGGCTGGAGGCCCAAGCAGAGACGCACTCTTACCTGAAGGTAACCAACGTGGTAGGAGACAATGCAGGTTAGAAACATTCAGCCTGGCTTCATTGTGTGAATCTCTCTTTCCTCCTGGAGAACAACTCCACATGGCGACATCTGTGGCTTCCCACCCTCCACACATAACCTTCCACATGTCCAAAGAGTAGGGCTCCCTGATTTTATAATCCAGGTGGGGTAACAAAGGAACCAAGCGAGCTAAGAGCCATGAAGAAGTCCTTTACACTAATCCCCACCACCCCGTTCATTCAGTCCCCGGAGTGGCAGCCCATGCAGATGCAGAGAGTCTGCCCATGTGAATAAAGATGTCAGCGCAGGAGGCTCCTTCCATCTTCCTTTGCTCACCTGGCTTCTCAGGTAGCCCACGTGCTGGGACATCTAGCTAGACATGACTCCTTCCTACTGCAGCCACCATGCCAAAGTCACTCCAGTTGCAGCAGCAGAAGAATCACTCTACCCTAACAAGACATGGTGTACTGCCAGCTTCCTGGAGAAATTCCCAGTCGCTCATCTTGCTTCCTCATTTCGGGACAGTGGTATGAGCCTTAAATTCACTACTGGGGCCCTTCTGTACTTTTCTAGGACTCTGGCTTTGGATAAGTCATTCACCCACTATGAGCCTCAGATCTTCCATCTATAAAACTGATGTGGCTCTAATGTGCCTGCCAGGCACTGAATATATGGACATACATATTTTTCCCTCATGTGTAAAACTACCCTAAAGAGTGAAATTTGGGGGTGGCTCCATAGTGTAATGGTTAGCACATCTGCTTTTCACGCAGAAGGTCCTGGGTTCAGCGCCCCAGGTGGAGCCACAGACCATATACCTCGGGTTCGCCAGGCCCCAGGTGTACCAGACCCGCCGAGTGCGTGCCCCAAGCACATGGGGGGAGACGCCCCCCCTTCAGAGATCCAGTTCTTGAAAAAAAAAAGGGAGACAGCAACATCCGCAGGTCAGGGAGGAAAGGAAGGGAATTAAAGAGGCGGGGGCGGGGGGAAAGAGTGAGATTTCAATTTTGGATCTGGGTTCTGTGCCAGGAGGAATAAGGAGTGGTCCACCTATTGTGTGTCCCACCCACCAACCACTCTGGCCTGGGAACCTCAGGTCTCCAGAAGTCATTTCTCCTTGGCCAACTCCAAAGCCAGGGCGAACTGCGTATAAGTCAGTGTGCTTGTAAGAGTTCCCCAGACAGGCTGTCACTTCCCTCAGGACGGAACCATTGATTCTACAAGTTTTCACCAAACATTTGTCTCATAGGGACTCTGTTTTTAGATTAAAAAAAAAAAATTTAGGATTCATGATCTGACAAGACACTTTGTTGTCCTGCTTAGTTCACTAATTTGTACAGAAAGCCTTATAGATTTAGATACTCAGAGTGTATTGTGGGCCAGGACCTGTGCTTTCTGTGGATGGTTGCATTGTTATTGTCCCCATTGTACAGGCTGTAGTATGGCACAACCAAGGTCCCACAGCTAGTTCAGAGTAGAGCTGGGATCGTTCTATGCCAGTCCAAGGCCAAGCTTTCATCTTCTGTGATTGCTCGTGTAATAGGCTCGTCTTGCCTAGGCATGCTGCCCCCTCTCCAGGACCCTTCTCCAGAAGTGCCATGGTTTGTATGTTCTCAGTAACTGGGAAGCTTCTGACATTTGGAGCCCAGGAATGCCATACATCATTCAAGGCTCTGGGTAAATTTGCCCAATACAGAACTGACTCACCTTGAATATCAAGTATACCACTACTGAGAAACACTAAAACCAAATGTTCTTATTGCGTAACATTGGCTTAAGTGACATAGGGTAAAGCCAGAATTACCTTGCAAGCCCTTTGCAAGCTGCCATACAGAGAGGAAGCTAAACAAGGCATGGCTTCTGTCCCCAAGGGCTGATAGTCTCCTGCAGGCAAGGGAGCTGATGGAGGCACCAGCGCCCACCTCTTGAATGAGGGATTTTGGGTAAAATAAGTTGGACTTTGGAAACAGAGGAACCAGAGTTTGAATCCCAGCTCAGGCTCTCTCAGCTTAGCGAGCTTGGTTCATTCTCCTTTTGGGAGATAATGGGAATGATTATGCCTTCCTTGTAGACTGTTGAGAAGATTAGAGAATTTAGCACAGAGGTCAAGCACGTAGTAGGTGCTCTCCCAGTTCAGAGAAGAGCCCAGGTAGACACAGGAAGCTTCAGAGAGGAAGCAGAGCCAGGGCTAGCCCCTGCCAAGGGGATCAGATTGGAGGGCATGCCAGGCAGAAGAACAGCTTGAGCAAAGGTGGGCAACATTTATTCAAAAGCAAAGGATTTATACGTTCGGAAGCAGAGAGAACATGGAAGCTGCGAAGCCTGGATTCAGGCCAGCTCCAAAGGCCAGGCTAAGGAGGCTTTGGACGTTATCTGGTATCAGTGTAGCCTGCTTGGCAAGGCCTGTCCAACGGGAGATGTTAGCTGACATGAGCCACTAGAATGTTGGTCACTGAGGCATTTCCCTAAAGATCATTCATCTGTGGGTCACCCACCAATTGTGGTGCTTTCTGGCCAAGAGGGTAGCTAGTAGCTTCCCAGGCTGCTGGAGGTGTGTGTTGGGGGAGGACACTGACCATTGGCCATCCGCCCCTGACCTGGCAGGAAGGAAGCCTGGGATCTTAAATGCCTGGGAAGCTGCACCAGAAAGTGTCAGCTCATCTGGTGCATTTCCTGTGGATTTCACCTCCTAAGAGCTGCCACTGCCTGAGCTGCCTGCCTTGCAGCACTTCTCCACATACTTATTTTTAAGTAACAGTAATAACGATGACATTTGTTGAACGCTGACTCTGCCAGATACCATGCTAAGTGATTTCATGTGTTATCTCATTGACTTCTCACTGCAGCCCTAGGAAGCAGATAATATCATTATTCTCATTTTAGAAATTATCCTCAGAAAGGTTTAGTAATTTGCCAGAAGTCACACAGCTAATAAATGGCTTCTGCCCAAGGTCTGTCTGATTCCAGAGCTCCACAGCCTAGTTGTTGTTGTTGGTTTTTTTAAATCAAACTGTATAGTGTAGTCCCTGGAAACATCCTAATACACAAACATATAAGTAATTCAGCACTCCTTGCTTTGTATGGTTCTGAAATGAACGAGTTTCAAGTACCACCACTTAAAGTTTAACTTCAGTTAATTTTTAGTTAACTTTTGTACATCAAAGGACACCAGTCCCTCAACAACACGATTCAAATTTTAGTTGTCATGTTATATGAACTATGAGTCGTCGCATAAAGTAGGAACTTCGCTGCTGGTCCTTCGGTCCACAAATCGCTATGGAATAACAGATGTGCGTAAAGGTCGGTAACCAATCACGTCACTCCTTTCAAAGCCTGTCATTGATTGGTCACCATGGATGTTATTCAGTTCCTATCCAGACAGCAGAGCATGTAATTGTGTTGCCTCCTGTCTCCTGGAGATAAACCCATATGACGTTTTACAAAAACAGACCATCGAAAGAGGGGATGGGCCAACAAAGATGAAAGTGCCACAAAGAAATGCAAAGTGATGACACCGAGAGTGAAATTTAAATCAAACATAAAAGGAGTGATAAAAGAAACAGCTGACTGTGGGAATGTGGACACCGCAGCAATTCACTGTTCCAGAAACTCTAGATATGTAGCCAGAGAAACTTAGTGAAGGCAGATTTATCAACATAAGAGACGCAAGTAGTTCTGACGAAAAGGATGAAGAGCACAAATCAGTCACATTTAGTGTACTCACAATGTTGTGCAGACATCCACCACCTCTCTCTAGTTGCAAACCTTTTTCATTACCCCGGAAAAACAACCCAGACTCATTAAATAACCATTCCAGGTTCCTCCCTCCGATCCCCTCATAACTACTAATCTGCTGTCTATGGATTTACCTAATCTGTATATATCATGTGAAACTAATCATACAATTTTGTGTCTGGCTTCTTTCACTTAATGTTTTTGAGGTTCATCCAAGTTGTAGCATGAGTCAATATGTCTGTCGTTCCTCTTTAAGGCTGAGCAATATTTCATTGTAAGGATATAGTACAACTCACCCATTCATCCATTGAAGGACATTTGGGTTGTTTCTACCTTTTGACTATTATGAATAATGCTGCTATGACCATTCGTGTACAAATTTCTATGGGAACATATGTTTTCATTTCTCTTCAGTATATACCTAGAAGTGGATTTGCTAGATTATAAGGTAATTCTGTGTTTGGACTTAATAAAAATTTAAAACTTTTGTACATCAAAGGATATTTTTAAGAATGTGATCAAGAGTGATGATTCATTTTGAGTTAATTTTTATAGACGGAGTGAGGTAGAGGTCTAACTTCATTCTTTTGCATGTGGCTATCCAGTTGACATTATTTTTCCCCCATTGAATGGTCTTGGCACCCATGTCAAAAATCAATTGGCCAGAGATGTTTGGGTTTATTTCTGGGCTCTCAATTTTATTCCGTTGGTCTATATGTCTTTTCTTATGCCAGTGCCACACTGTTTTGACTACTGTAGCTTTGTAGTAAATTTTAAAATCAACATGCATTTTTTCATGTAACCTGAATATCTCCCCGTGGTAGGAGTGATCTCATTCCTTTTAGTGGCTGTACAATATTCCATCATACAGGTAAATCGTAACATGTTGAACCAGCCCCCACTTGACGAACATCAGATTGTCCCCAGTTTTTTCTCTCACATATAATTGAATTGCCTTCCAAAAGTTATACGATGAACGCTTAACCCAATGTTTTCCAAATCGTGGATTACGACTTTTTAGTGCATTGTATTATCAATTTGGTTTTTCTCAAACATCTCATTCTCTGCCTGAGAGGCAGGAAATAGAGTTTCATTTTAGTTTGTATTTTATTAATTATGATAAGGTTCAACATCTTTTCAAGCCGATTGACTGTTTTCTTTTTTTTGCGAATTTATATCTTTTGCCCACTTTTTTTCCTATTGAGACGTTGGTCTTTTGACTTGTAAGAATTCTTTATCTAGTAAGGCTCACTATATTCAAATGGACCAGATACCTGTTTGTCTAGTTCGTTAGATTGGACACCCCTCGAAGGACAGGAAGGTATCCTACTCATCCTTGTCTACCTGGTGGCTAGCATAGTGCATAGCACATGTCAGAAGTTCAATAAATATTTGCTGAAGCAATGAAAAGGTGTGCACCTACTATGGGGCAGGTGCTCTGCCAGATACTGACGATAAGAAGATGAACAGAAGAGAGTCCTTGTTCTGAAGGCACTCGCAGTCTGGTGGGAGAGACAGACATTCATTCTCCCATGCATCAAGAGTTTATTGAGCGGCTTACTCGGTTTCAGTTGCATAATCTCTGCTGGAAGAGCCAGCCTGCTCACATGAGAAAAATCCTAAGACTGTGACTCAGGTGACCTGGTCCCAGTGGAATCAGTTCCCCTCCCTGGTCATCAGTATCCCCATCCATAAAATGTGAGTGAGCAACTGGACCAAATTCTCTCATTTCCCACTGAGCACCCATCAGTTTATACTTCTTTGGCTCTTTCTGGAAGTGGAAGTCAGTGGCCCAGGGGGCCGTCATATCACTGCTCAGAGCCTCTCTTTGTCCCACAGTGGCAGTGAGGACAGGCTTTAAATCAGAGTCCTGAGTTCAAATTCTAGCTCTGCTACTTACTAGCTGTGGCCTTGAATATGTGACTCAGCCTCTTGATGGAACCTTTCTGTAGGATTAAAAGTGACAGAACCTTTAAGATATTCAGCAGGCTGTCTGGCACAGAAAAAGCGTGCAGTAAATGAAAGGCCATTACCCTCGGGGCTGTAGAGGAGTTGGCCAGGAAAGACCCGCTTCCTAGCTTCCTAGAAGATGAGGGACGAGGCACTGGGGAGTGGAGGTGGGTGTGGCCTGGGAAAGGCTACCCGGAGGGGCTCCCAGGTGCTTCTGAATGAGTTGAATGAGTTCAATGAGTCCCTGATGACAGCATCCAGGTGCCAATGAATGAGGTCCCTCTGGAGTTTCCTGGGTCAGCCCCAGTCAGTGGGAGAATATGGACTGGGAGGCTAGGAGTCCCACCTTGAGATGCGCCTGCACCAGCACACTCCCCGCTGTGGGCCTCCTCTATGAAGTAAGGCCAAGGTCCCCTCCTGAGGCTTGAAAGTCTTGTGCCCAAATGTGTGGAGCCCGAAGGGCTGGCTCTGCGTTTCCCCTGCTGGCTGCTTCAGGAACAACAAGCCCACAGCAACTAGTCCTTGCTTGTTCATGTGGTGTCAGGAACCTAGTGGCTGTGTTACTGGGTGAGGACAGCCCACAGTGGCCACCTGTGCCCTTCTTGCCCTCGACTGGGACCCCCAATGGCTTCTTCCTCCCCTTCAAATTCCTGAAAACTACTTCCACTATGCCTGCATGTTCACAGACACAGGCAGAGATGTGTGTACGTGCTCAAGTGCAAACATTCATATTTGCATGTGAAGTCACAACCACACACGGATTTACCACATTCAGGGTCGTGTTATGATTCATGGGCCCCTTTCTCCATTAAAAAATAAATAAAATTATATTTTACAACTGTTGGTATAAAGAATGAATATCATTCATTATTATACATCCTCCTAGGAGCAGCGCTTGAGGCTCGTGGACTGGGGCAGGTACCCACAGCGCCCCCTAGAGCAGTCCCCTGGCCCTAAACATCCACTTCTTTTTCAGGGCTGGGGCCTGACGCCTTGGAGGAGAGAGGAAGGTAGAAAGTTTGGAAGGAAAAGTCTCAGACGGCAGTGCAGTTCTCAGAAAGTTCCAGCAACAGCCTGCCTCCCCGTCTTTCAGGCACTGGCTGGGAGCTGCAGCCTCGGTGCCCAGGACCCGGGATGGATTCTGAGCACATATGTCCCCCCAGTCAGTTAGGTCCCTGGCATCAGAGAGACACATTCTCATGGCCACCACATGGGCACTGCCTTTCCCCGCCCCCCCCCCAAACCTTGGCAATTTTTAAAAACAGCTTTGTTGAGATATAACAATACACATGCCATATAATTCAGCCATTTAAAGTGCACTGTTCGGTGGTTTTTAGTATATTCACATTTGTGCAACCATCACCACAATCTCATTTTAGAACATTTTTGTCACACCGAGAAGCTGCCCCACACCCATTAGCAGTCACTCCCCATTCCCACCGCCCTCACTCTGCTCCCAGCCCAAGGCAAGCGCTCACTGATCTGTCTCTGTAGATTTGCCGGTTTCTCATAAATGGAATCATAATTTGTAGTCTTTTGTGACTGGCTTCTTTCACTTAGCATGACGTTTTCAAGGTTCATCCATTTTGTGGCCTGTGTCAGTACTTCATTCTCTCTTATTATCAAATGATATTCCACCTTGTGCATTAGCCACACTTTGTTAACCACAAATCCACCAATTGATTGGCCATTTAGGTTGTCTCCATTTTTTTGGCTATTTTGAATAATGCTACAAGTTTTTATGTGGATTTTTTTTTCATTTCTCTTGGATAGATATCTAGGAGTGGAATTGCTGGGTCATACGTAACTCTGTGTTTAACATTCTGAAGAACTTCTAGACTGTTTTCTACCACAGCTGTACCATTTTGCATTCCTAGAAGCAGTGTATGAGGGTTCCAAGATCTCAACCTCCTTGAAACACATAATTATCCATCTTCTTTGTGATAGCTATCCTAGTGGATGCAAAGTGGTACCTTAATGTGGCATCTCTCAAATGACTAATGATGTCGAGCGTATTTTCATGTGCTTATTAGCCATTTATATGTCTTTGGAGAAACTCATCTTTATGATTAGCAAATATTTTCTCCCATACCATGGGTTCTCTTTTTGCTTTTTTGATGGTATCCTTTGAGGTGCAAAATTTTTTGTTGTCGTTGCTTGTACTTTTGGTGTTGTGTATAAGAAACCATCTTCTAACTCACAGTCACAAAGATTTAATCCTGTGTTCTCCTAGGAGTTTTATCATTTTACATTTAGGTCTATTTTGAGTTAATTTTTGTTGATGGTGCGAGGTATGGGTCCAAATTTTTACTTTTGCATGTGGATATCCAGTTGTCCCAGCACCATTTGTTGAAAAGACTATCCTTTTCTCATTGAATTGTCTTGGCACCCTTGTCAAATATCAACTGACCATCAATGTGAGAGTTTATCGCTGGAGTCTCAGTTCTATTCCATTGATTTCTATGTCTATCCTGATGCCTGTACTACGTGTTCTTGGTTCCCGTAGCTTTCTTAGGAAGCTTTGAAATTGTGCAGTGAGTCCTCCAATGTTTTTCTTCTTTTTCGAGGCATTCACTTTTTAAATTTATGTCTGTTAAGTCTCTTTTAATCTGTAGTGCCTTCCACCTTTTTTCCCCCTTATATTTTATTTGTTGAAGAAACAGGGTCATTTGTTCTATAGAGGTTCCATCAGTCTAAATCTGTTGATTACATCTCTGCAGTGTCATTTAACATGTTCCTCTGTCCCTTGTATTTTAATGATCCAAAGTCTTTATCAGATTTAGATTTGGTTATAGCACAGGAATAATTCGCAGTTGGCGTGTGTGTCTCTGGAATCAGAACATGATGTAGTGTTGACTCTGTGATGTTAGGGGCTGTTTATGATCTTCACCTGGATCACTTTTTTTTTCATTAGAGGTGATTTACATTCTTAAAGGGTCACCCTGGTTGCTGGGATGGGGGAGGGGATCACAGGGTGGTTTTGAGGAGTGAGAGGTAATCTTGCAACAAAGCACTTACTGCCATGCCTGGGCACACAGTAGGCACTTGGTAAATATTAGCCCTTATCATCGTTGTTGTTATTAGAATTGTGGGGGGCAGGGGTTCCCCACAATTCTAATAACAACAACGATGATAAGGGCTAATATTTACCAAGTGCCTACTGTGTGCCCAGGCATGGCAGTAAGTTCTAATAACAACAACGAATTGAACTTCAGTCACCTGCTACTTGCACCACACTGTAAGTGCACTCTGCCACCTGCATGACCCGGTGCCCCAGGGATCGGGTTTGGCCCTGGCTTCAAACTTGCGCATGAGCCTCCTCTTTCGAGAAGCCTTCCCTTCCTGCAACCCTGATATAGGTCCCTCCCTTGCCCTTGCCTCTAAATCTAGAACTTGTAACTCTGCATCTGAATGGTGTGCTTGGAGCTGCTGCCTCTCCATCATCCCATGCCCAGCCTTGTTTGGTAATAGTTTTTGCTCAATAAATGTTGGCTGAGTAAATACATTGTGCATAAGCCCAAGAACAGACGCTGTTTCCTCACTCAAGTACTGTGTGACATACTTGAAGGTCACTCCTTTGAGCACCCCAAGTTTCTGGGATCCCCCATTGTTTTATCTCCTTCCTAAACTCATTCACTTCCTTTATTCTCCCTTGAGCCCTTCTACTCCCTCTCACCCCAACGCACCTCAAACTTCCCCTACTCCAGCTTCTATTTCCCTCCCGCTCACTGCTCTTGATTCATATTTGCTTTATTTTATTTATTTATTTACTTTTTTCAGGCGAGGCAACCCTTGGCTGACCTCACAGATTGCAAGGACCTTGTCAGCTTACAATCCCTTATTTTTTTAATTTTTTACGCCTACAGCTCCTGGTCTTCCTAGGTGGTCTCCCATCCAAGTACTAACCAGGCCCGACCCTGCTTAGCTTCCGACATCAGGCAGGATCGGGCTTGTCCAGGGTGGCATGGCTGTAGTATTTGCTTTATTTTTGATAAATCCCCAATTCGAAAGTAGTTTCTCGTATCATTGAGCCCATGATGCCATCAATTCTGAGATGCACTGTTGTTTTTTGGACTAGTAAAGTGGGGAAGTGCCAATTAAACTCATGATATAGATGGTAAGACGCATCGGAATTCAGAGAAAGAGCAATGCAAAAAAAAAAAAAAATACACATTATCAGAATCAATTGAATATGATTTGATCCCGGTACAAACAACTTGGAAACAGAAAGGCACACATGTGAAATTAAATTTCTTATAATCCCACCATTCAGAGAGAACCTTTGTTAACATTTTGGTTTATTTCCTTCCATTTTTTTTCTATTCATATATGGTCATAGAAAAAATGTATGTATATACCAATATATATTAGGGTATATTTTTTATAAAATGTAATTATACTTTACATACTGTTTTGTAGCCTGGTTTATTGATATCAGTATATCACATTGATAAATAGTCTTCTTTTAAAATGTGATTTTTCTCCTACATTTTTTAACCATAAAAATAAACCATTTATTTTAGGAAACTTGGAAAAGAAAATTATAAGGAAGAAAAGAAAAATCTATCCGTTAACTGACCAACCAAAGATAATCACCGCTAACGAACATTTTGCTGATAACATGATTTTCCTTGGCAGAGATCACCCTCATTTTAAACTATTTTGACATGTACCGAGTGCCGGGCCTGGCAATAAATGTCAGAGATTCAGTGAAGGGACAGGGCTCCCAAGGTCAGCAAAGTATCCACTAGGTGCCAGGCCCCACACTGGGCTCTGTTCAAACTGTTTGCGTTGGCAGAACTCCCAGGCTATATAAAAACCTAGCCTTTATACATACAGTCTGCAGAACCTTCAGGGCAGGGACCTGATTCCAGCGGCCCTGCTGTTGCTGCCAGTCTGACCAGGATCCTGTCCAGGTACCTGTCCAGCTCCTCCTCTGACCTTGGGCAGGTCCCTGAATTATCTCTGACCGAGGCAGATCTCTGTGCCTCGTGTCTTCATGTCTAGAGAGAGATTGTCATGGCATCTCTGATAGGGGTGCTGTGAGGACAGAGCAAGACCGTGAGAAATAGTAAAGATTCACTCTCAGCCATGGCAGGTGGCTGCAGAGAACATTAGAGACCTGGCTCTGCTACCTGTCAGCCATCTGAGACTCACAGACCCACGAAGAGTCCATGAAGCCTGTGCTCTTATTATACCAATGGGGAGACTGAGGCCAGGAGGAGCTAAATCACCTGGCCAGTGTCACCTAGCCAAGGCAGAGTCTGGCGGGGATAGGTGAGGGTGTGGGCTCCAGCCTCCAATCTCCTCCACCTCCCTGGGAGTGGAGCTGTGATGGGGTGGGGCTGTGTTCCAGAAAATAGCTGCCTCCCGTCCAGGGCAGCCAGGTGTGGCACCTGCGCCACTCCGACCTTCCACTTGCTCTGTCTCCAGCTCACCATGGCCAAACGGGTGCAGGCTCGAAGGCTGGACGGGATCAACCAAAACCCATGGTGAGCTGGGCAGGGCCAGGGAGGTGTGCGGGTGTCCCCTCGGGCATGGGGTGCAGGACAGGGCTGGTAGTCCCTGGGTTTGCAGAAATTCAGTGGCACCCGGGACAATCAGATCTACAGCCATAGTCCATGAGAGGCGAGACTCAAAAGCCCCAGGTTTGGATTCCAATCTCAGTCAGCTTCAACCCTGCTCGGCCAGTGCTGGCACTGGGGCCGGCAACACACCTGCCCTGAGCCTCGGCTCCCCAGCTGCAAAATGAAGATAATTCTATTTCCCTTAAAGGGCCTTGGGAAGACAAGGTGGTACTGGGTGACAGTGAGAGCCATTACCTGGCACAGGCTAAGGGCTTTCCAGGGACTGTTTTATTTCACGCTTAGTACAGAGTAAGCTAATCTAAGAGAGTAAGAGACAGGCAGCTCTTCTCTGCACATTTGTCAAAGTTAATTTCTTCATCAACTATTCCAAATATAGGAGTATGTTTGTTACTAGTGATCGTATAAGTGCAGTGGGAGGATATGTGAGAAAGATTTAATGATTTTCTCAATCCACCCGCAACCTTCGGCCAGGGGCATAGAGACACCTCTAAACTAAAAAAAAAAAAAAAAAAAAAGTTGGCTGTTTTTACAAAACACAGGACAACTTTTCTTTCAAACTCCCCTCATGTATGTCTTTTCCATCGATGATCCATGAGGTTTGGGGCGGGGAGCCAGGCCCAAATGCCCCAGAGAGTTTGGCTGCGCTCTAGGTTGGGCCTCCAGGGTCCTGATCCTCAGTCTGCCACTCCATCCTCCCTGTGAAACAGACTGGGCAGCCTGGTGGCAGGAAATAACGAGGAGGCAGGCCGGGAGAGGCATCGAGACTGTTTCCTGATTCACAGACCTGGCAGACTCTTGAACCCAACACCCCATTTGTACAGAAGAGGAGGCTGAGGCCAGGAGATGTTAAGTCTCATGCAGAAGCAGGGCAGAACAGGAGTGGGCCTAGGAAGAAGGCATGGGACAGGAGGGGAGTATCAGGAGGGGTGAGGGCCACAAGAGTCAGAGCAAAAGCGTGCCCCGGGTTCCTGCCAACCCCAGAGTGGTGCCGGACCGAGAGGGCAGCCAGTGCCTATAAGACGTTGAGCCTGGCTCTCTGTCCCAATCCCCATGGCACATCCCCACCTGATTTTGCACTTCAGTTCCGCTCTTAGCTGTTGTGTGACTCTGGCCAGGTCACTGGCCTCTCTGAGACTCAGCAACTTCTGTGCCTTCGAGGGCATTTGGAGCTCTGGGGAGAAAATGACCAAACTCCATTCGGCCAAGCCTGACTGCCCCCAACCGACCTGGAACCACTTCCCAGCCTCCTCACCCAGCCTGGTAGCCTCTCTCCCAGTTTCCCTGAAGAGGTGGCCACCAGACAGTCCCAGAAGAAAGGGGGCCAGAGATGGCAGATGGCAGATGGCAGAGCTGGCAGGGCGCTGGTCTGTCCAGGATCATAGTCCAGAGCATAAACTTTGCTTCAGACAGATGTGGCTGTGCCATGCCCTGACTGCATCACTCCCTCTGAATCTCAGCTTCTCCATTCTGCCTGTGAAACGGGGTGTCGATGAGTATTTCTAAAGAATCTAGCAGGGCAGGCTAGGCCGGGAATGGAACTGCTATAGCCGATCAACTGGAAGGATGATGTTAATTCTGTGTTTGTGCTCACAGGGTTTGTTATGTAAAGATGATTTTTTACTATGAGTTGTGGTTAAAAAGTCGGAAAGTTAGAAACCCCCAGCTGAGATGTGATTGACACAGCGCCCGGCCCACATAATTGCAAAGCATGGGGCCAGTCATGACCCTGACACAGATCTTTGGACCAGGGCAGATGCTAGTTGTCCAGTTTTTCTAGAACAAGCCCAGTGCATTTGCTCACCCTGTGCCAGAAGCAGGCAGAAGTCCAGGTCAGGGTAGAGAGGTGAGCCAGTGACAACTCTGTTTGTTGCCCAGGGTGGAGTTTATTGAACTGGCCAGTGAGAATGATGTCGTGAACTTGGGACAAGGCTTCCCCGACTACCCGCCCCCAGACTTCGTCGTGGAAGCCTTTCAGCACGCCATCAGCGGAGACTTCATGCTCTACCAGTACACCAAGGCATTTGTGAGTCTCCCAGCCCAGTGTTGGACTGTGCTTCCTGGAGGCACACACTATGTCTGGGTCCCCTCCCTCACGTCCCAGTCCTGGGCACAGAACAGGCCTGGCAGCAAGCATCGTGGGGAGACGAAAGAACTGACTGTGCAGGAGCTGACTTAGCCCCAGGCCTACTGCTAGAAGTTGCTAGAATTGCCTGAGTGTAGCTGAGCAGGAGAGCGGGCCCAGGCTGAGCCAGCTGGCTGACCCCCACTGTCCTGGCAGGGTCACCCACCACTGACAAAGATCCTGGCAAGTTTCTTTGGGAAGCTGCTGGGACAGGAGATAGACCCGCTCAAGAACGTGCTGGTGACTGTGGGTGCCTACGGAGCCCTGTTCACAGCCTTCCAGGCCCTGGTGGATGAAGGAGACGAGGTGAATGGGTGGGGCTTGGGCCAGGTCGGGCTAAGGGTTCAGGGCAGTCCTGACCCCAGCTAATCTGACCCTTGTACCAGGTCATCATCATTGAGCCCTTTTTTGACTGTTATGAGCCCATGACGTTGATGGCGGGGGGTCGTCCTGTGTTTGTGTCCCTGAAGCCGGTAAGGATCCTGGTTGGGGTGTCAGTAGGCAGACGGGTCCAAGGAATGTGCTGCGTTGGAGGCGGGAAAGAGGGAAAGAAGTGGAGGAGCCCAGTTTCTCCAGGAGGCGGTGGTGGCGGGAGGGTGTTCAGAGCCCCAGAGTGGAGAGGGTGGGAACAGATCCCTGGGGAGTGGAGGGCAAAGTCACTAGCATTGAATGTCAGGTAGTAAGTACTGACACTTCCTCCCACCTCCTCTTACAGACCCCTACCCAGGATGGGGAACTAGATTCCAGCAGCAACTGGCAGCTGGACCCCAAGGAGCTGGCGAGCAAGTTCACATCTCGAACCAAAGCCCTAATCCTCAACACACCCAGCAACCCCCTGGGAAAGGTACCTGATAGACCTCTTTCCGGGGACCCCTCCAGACTGGGTTCAAGTACCCCCTCTGTTACTGATTTGCTGCCTTCGGGCCTCAGTTTCTTCATCTGTGAAGTGGGAGGGCTACCTGTTATGAGCTCTGAGGACCGAGGCTCCCAGAGGTCCCAGGGACAGGCGCAGCAATCCTCAGGGAAGAACTGGTGGTGGATCCGGCTGGGCACCTCCATTACTGACTTCCCCACGGGACAGTGACTTCACCTCCTGGAGTGTCATGCGAACATGACAAAACCAATGTGAAGGAAAACCCAGTCCTCCTTCTGTGTGTATCTTATGCCCTCACGTGACTACCACACACACACCACTTCTGACACCAGATACGTGTGGGTTTTCCCCACACCAAGCAGTTCCGTGACACCAGCTGGGTGTCCTACAATTTCACTCAATTTAATTCAGTTCTGACACTGTCCTCCTGGAGATAGCATCGGATCCCACAGGTTAAGGGCTCAGTCCCACAAGACTACCCCCACCCCCACTTCAGATGCCAGTCACAAGTTCAGATTGTCACTAGTCGGCTATAAATCTGAGCCTCCACAACCCCTTCCTCAGGTTCGGTTCATTTGCTAGAGTGACAAACAGAACTCAGAGAAACACTTATTTACGTTGACTTGTTTCTTAAAGAACATGATAAAGGATTCAGATGAACAGCTAGATGAAGAGAGAACAGTGTGAGGTCTGGCAGAATCCCAAGTGCAGGAGCTTCTGTCCCCAGGGAGTTGGGGCGAATCACCCTCCGGGTAGATGTGTTTACTTTTATGGAGATGCCCTCACATAGGTATGATCAATCATTAACTCCCTTTTCAGCTCCTCTCCCCTCTGTAGGAAAGGAAGGGGGTGAGGTTGAAAATTCCAAGCTTCTGATCATGGCCAGGTCTTTCTGGTGACCAGCCCCCTCTAGGAGCTATCCAGGAGCCCATCCAGAGTCACCTCATGAGAACAAAAGATGCCTCTAGTGCTCTTATCCCTTAGGAATTTACAAGGGTTTCAGGAGCTTCGCACCGGGAACCGGGGACAGAGACCAATGTATATATTTTCCATTATCTCATGACCGACCTCACATGGTCACTATTGCGGGGATTCAATAGGATGGAGCAGAAAAGCCCTTGGCCCTGGGTTTACTGTGTCCTTCTCTCTCGCTGAACCAGCCTCTCTGTTTGGGGACGGTCCCTGCAGGTGTTCTCCAAGGCAGAACTGGAGCTGCTGGCCAGCCTGTGCCAGCAGCATGACGTGGTGTGCATCGCTGATGAGGTCTACCAGTGGCTGGTCTACGATAGGCACCAACACGTCAGCATTGGTGAGCCCAGGGAACCAGGGTGCCCTGTTCCCTGGGACATTTGTGCCAGGATTTTGAGCCCAATCTTGGAATCAGCGTAGGCCCAGTGATTAGGACCAAAGGGTCTGAAGCCATACAGGTTGTGTGACCTGGGACAGCGACTTCATCTCACGGAGGACAGGAGAGCACAATGGCACCTGCCTCCAGGGTTGTCATGAGGATGAGCTGAAATAAGTCTTGTAAATAGATTAGCACTTAGCGGGGTTCAGAGTGTTGAGAGCCTGAGTGCCTGCTAGGGTCCAGCCACCACCCCTCCCCGGCCCCCTACCCCCATCTCAACAGCTGCTCTCTTTGGCCTTGGGCAGCCAGCCTCCCTGGCATGTGGGAACGCACCCTGACCATTGGCAGTGCTGGCAAGACCTTTAGCGTCACTGGCTGGAAGGTGAGTTGATGAGGTTGGGGATAACCTTCCCTGACCATGACCTTGGCAGGAAAGGCGGCCTGGGAGTTAAGGAAGCCCTCGGTCAGGCTCTGAAGGGCCTCAAGCCTGCCTGTGTCCTGGTGTAGGTGGGCTGGGTCCTAGGCCCGGACAGGCTCATGAGGTACCTGCACACCGTGCAAGAGAACTCCATCTTTCACTGTCCCACGCAGACCCAGGTGAGGAGGGGCAGGGGACTGTGCCGCGGGGGAGGGGGAAGGCCATCAAAGGAGCCCAGGCTGGCTCCAGGGTCAGGTCATGCCTGACCTGCTTGCCCCTCCACCCTCCTCAGGCCGCAGTAGCCTGGTGCTTTCAGCAGGAGCAGCTGCATTTCGGCCAGCCCAGCAGCTACTTCGTGCAGTTACAACAGGCTGTACAGCGCAACCGTGACCACATGATCCAAAGCCTACAGTCCATGGGCCTGAGGCCCATAGTCCCCCAGGGCAGCTACTTCCTCATCACAGACATCTCACACTTCAGTGCGTGGGACTGGCCAGGGTGGACAGGGCTTAAGGGAGCTGGAGGCTACCCGGGGTTCAGCATGGCCTCTGTCCCACAGAGAGCAAGATGCCTGACTTGCCTGGGGCTGTGGACGAGCCCTATGACAGACGCTTCATCAAGTGGATGATCAGGAATAAGGTGGGCTGGGCCTCTGCTAGGGCCCCTGAGAATGGTTTTATGGGTTGGGTACTGCTCAGCAGTGCCCAGCCAAGGGGATGCTGGGCCAGAATCCAGCCCAGCCTCTGCGATGAGCACTGGTACAGGGCTGCATCCATTTCAAGGAATGGGGAGCCTGATTTTAATTGATGCCATGTGGGCTGGCAGGAATTCCTGCCCTCTTAGGACCTCGGTCTTGCCATCCACACAATGAGGAATTGGCCCATTAACTCTGGGTTTCATCCAACCGGGCTGTGATTCTAAGGCTTATGTCTTCCCTGACTCTGTGTGACCCCTCTGTCAGCTTCCGTCTCCCCTCCATACACAGGAGGGATGATGTTTTGGGCTTCTTTTCCTCTGACCTTGACATAGCACAGGGAGGTGCCACATTAAAGCTGACTCTCCTTCCCCCACCCCATCGTGGACCCTCTATCCCCCGAAGTCTAGGCCTGGGACCCTATTGAGACGTGGGCTTCCTCTCCTCCAGGGCTTGGTGGCCACCCCGGTCTCCTTCTTCTATAGCGTGCCACATCAGAAGCACTTTGACCACTATATCCGCTTTTGTTTTCTAAAGGTAAGAGGCAGGGCTGGGGAGGGAAGACCTCCCCAAGAAGGCCAGCTGGTGGGTGTGGGGAGAAGGGTAGGACCAATCTGTGTTGGTGCAGGATGAATCCACACTCCAGGCCATGGACAAGAAGCTGCAGGAGTGGAAGGATGAACTTGAGGCCTGATGTCGTCCCCTCGGCCTTGCCTCACCTGGATGATCCCTGCACAGTTCTCTCTTTGTCCAGAACTTTTTTGGAGATGAAGGAGGCCTGACCTGGGCTCCTCTGGGCTCCCCAGACTTGGCTGGGACTCAGCAGGCAGAGTCTGACAGTGTACTGGCCTTGAGTCCCAGTCCTGACCCCAGCCAAGGCTCAGGCATCCCTCCCTTTCCTTCTCTAAACTTGACCTAGGAAAGTTGCCCTATGGTTTGAGTCCTCAAGTCAGTACTTTTTGCCCACAATAAATTTTAAGTCATTTGAACACTTATCAGCTTCACTCTGCTTCTCACTCTGGTGCTGATCGCTGATAGAAACTTGGTCAGAATAGAAGGCATCTCCGTGAACCTCAGATGCTAGGCCCTCTTTGTACATATTATTCTGTGAAGTAAAACCAAGGCCCAGAGAAGATCAGGGACTTGGGACTTGTCCAAAGTCACATAGTAAGTTAATGGTAAAACCAGGCCTAGAAGCCAGAGTTCAGATGGTATGTGTTACTGGTGCTGGATGTGTGTGTGTGTGTGTGTGTGTGTGTGTGTGTGTGTGTGTGCGCGCGCGCGCGCGCGCGCGCAGGAGATGGGGGCCTCTGAGTGTCTGACAGGGAAGATACAGTCTCATCCCACAAGGGTCAGAGTGCAGGCTAGGAAAGCCAAGGGTTACACAATTAGAAGGGGAAGGAAGTAGCTCATGGTTATTGTGCACCCCTGTGTGCCAGGCATTCGGGTGCCCATCATCATATTAAACAACTACCTGAGACGGAGTTACTCTCCATTTTACAAATGAGGGAACCACTTTGGAGGTGAGGTCATTGCCCAAGGCCATCAAGCTGGCAAAGACAGAGTGGGATCTGATGGGGGGCGTGTCCCACTGGAAAGCAATGGCAGCTCCTAAATTCATTTGGAGGGTGGTGCTGGGGACTTGTATTTGCATAGCAAGCCCATGGGTTTTGTTTATATCATATACTTAATTGGGGACCTAATAGGAACATATGGTATAATAAAATATATTTGGTCTTTGTCACTGTTTCCTGGCACAGACTTCCTTAAACCCTTGGAATTTCCAGGGCGGTAGGAGTGTCTTTAATTATTCATAACGAGCCCCTTCGACCATGTGATTAGAAGTCAGAACTTTCAGCCCCAAACCCAGGTCCCCAGGGAGGGGGAAGGGACTGGGCATTGAGTTTAGTTACAATCAATCATGCATCTGTAACTGGGCTGGTGAACACATTGATATTTGGGAGAGTGGCACATCCAGAGATAGCACAGAAGCCCTGCACCCCCACCTCCACCCCAAGACCTTATTCTATGTATCTCTTCCATTTGGCTATTCCTGAGTTAAATCCTTTATGATAAAACTATCAGGATAGCACTTTCCTGAGTGCTGTGAATCATTTCAGCAAATTATTAAACCTGAAGGGGATTGTGGAAATGCCCGAATAGTCAGCCAGGGGGAAGCCTGGGGACCCCACTTGCTGCTGGCATTTGAAGTGAGGGGCAGTCTTGTGTGACTGAGCCCTTAACCTATGGGGTCTGTGCCAACTCCATGTAGTTATTGCCTGAAGTGTAGGACACCCACTTGATGTTAGAGAATTGCCGTTGCAACGTACTTGGTGCTGTGACATAGGGCACCTCCCTCCCTCCCCTTCCAAACCTTGACTTGGTGCTAGTACCACTGTTCCAAAGTCAAAACTGTAAAACAAAATACCAGCTCAGAGACTCGGGCTTGGAGCCCCTTTGCTGTATTATACATCACTTGATGGTTAAAAAATAAAAAAAGTCCTCCATGAGGTAAATCCATAGACTTCTTGGGTAGAACCACCCTGACTGAGGTTCCATGTCTCATGAATAAACCGGACTCTGCCCATAACTCAAATCTGTGACTCTACAGAGGTTCCAGATCTTAGACTGAGTAACCTCAGCCAGCCTGAGATGGTAGATCTTCCCTTAGATGTATACATGACTTTGTCTTCTCATTCACATGGTGGAGGGGGCTGATGGTGAAATAACACACCTCCTGTAATGTTAATGTATAAATTGACTTAGAAATTAATCTCCCCTCTGCTAGGTTATAAGCTCCAGATCAGCGTCTTCTTCTGCTTATCATTGTGTCCCTGGCACAGGGAATTCCTGCCTCAAAATAGACCCTGCTCAATAAATATTTTTTGATTGAATAAATATTGACTCAAATTTATTATTTTTAATAAATTTTTATAAAATTTTAATAAAATTTATTATTTTTAATAAATTTATTAATTTATTTAAAAAGAAAACTTAGCTCATTCATTGCTGGCAGGAATGCAAAATGGTACAGCCATTTTGGAAGACAGTTTGAAAGTTTCTTACAAAGTTAAACATAGTCTTACTGTAGGGTCCAGCAGTCAGGCTCCTAGCAATTTACCCATATGAGTTGAAAATTCACGTCACACAAAAACTTGCACATAAATGTTTATAGCAGCTTTATTCATAATTGCCCCAAACTGGAAGCAACCAAATGTCCTTCAAAAGTTGAATGGAGAAACAAACTGGTATATCCATACAATGGAATAGTATTTAGCAATAAAAAGAAATGAGCTATTAAGCCACGTGAAGATATGGAGGAACTTTAAATGTATATTGTTTAATGGAAGAAGAGAGTCTGAAAAGGCTACATACTGATTCTAACTATACGACATTCTGGAAAAGGCAGAAACTATGGAGACAGTGAAAAAGATCAGTGGTTTCCAGGGTCTTGGAAGTGGGTAAATGGAACACAGAGATTTTTAGGGCTGTGAAATTATTTCTTTAATACTGTAATGGTAGATACATGACATAAAGCATTTGTCAAAACCTATACAATGCAAAACACAGAGTGAACCGTAATGTAAACTATGAACTGTAGTTAATAATAATGCATCAATACTGGCTCATCAACTATAAGAAATATACACACCAAGGCAAGATGTTAATAGTAGTGGTAACTGAGTGAGGGAGAAAGGTTGATGGGAACTCTCTATACTATCTGCTCAATTTTCAGTAAGCCTAAATCTGCTCAAGAAAATAAAGTCTGTTAATTAAAAGGGAGAGCAAAGAACAAATCTATAAAAGAATTAAATTATCCTAAGGTCATTTTCCAGTTCTGAATCACACTCAAGCTCTGGGCCTCAAGGTCCCCATGTATAAAACTAAATTGAGGTTTGTCGCGCTTGTCCGGAGATGGAGGGCGGCTCTTCGGTCCAGAGGCCCAGGAAAGACCCGATATGCGGCCCATTTGGACACCCAGGCGGGCAGGCAATCAGCTCTACCAAACCCCGCGATAGCGCTCGCAAGCCGCGGAGCCCAGCCCAGACCACGGATGCCCACGTGGTCTCTGGGAGCCTAGGCCACGCCCCCGCGAGCTTTTGCCTCCGATTGGACGAATCGGGGAAGGTGTGGCCGGAAGAGGTGAGTCTCATTGGCTGAGCGTGGTCGACGGCGTGCGGCGAACATGGCGGAGCAAGCGAGGAAGCGACCCTGCGGCCCGGTAGGTGACAGGCAGGTGGAAGAAAGTGGGACCCCGAGACTGGACAGAGGGTTGTGGGCGTGAAAACGAGCCGCGTGGGGCCCTGTGGCGGGGACGGGCTGCGCCTCCCGCTCCCTGCTTCTCGCTGATCCGAAGGCGGAAGCCCCGAGGTGTCGCATAATCGTGGCCGCGTGCGCCCCTGCCCGGACGAGAACTGGAGGTGGGGGCCGGGGTCTGAGCCACAGCCGGGACAGTGTCAGGTAACCCATTGCGGGAACCCCTTGCGGCTACTTTGGCCAGGGCCGGATTCAGGAGGTGGGATCCTATGCCCAATCCTGAGCCCTTTCGTGGCATATCTCTTCTGATTCCCAGGGTGGCAGTGGGCAGGTCCTGTTCCCCTGAGCTTCATTTTCCTCTTCTCTCCGGTAGAAACTCGTAAATAATTTATTGAGTGCTTACTATATGCCAGGCCTGGTCTCAGGCACAGGGGCGCAGCAGGTCCCTATCATCCTGACGCTCTCTCTGAGGCAGCAGTGTATGGGAGTTCCCAGTAGCAAGTGGGACGCCCCCCGCCCCCGCTAGGTGTGACCATTCAGCCTCACTCCTATACCTCTTCCCAATCCTCCAGGGTGAACATGGCCAAAGGGTTGAGTGGCGAAAATGGAAGCAACAGAGTAAGTAAGGGGCAGGGTGTGGGAAGCAGTGCGCGTGTTCACCCTTCCCCAGGTCACTCCAGCAGTGCACACCTGAACCTTGGGGAAAGCCACCAGGTTTGTCCCCTCTGGGTCCCATAGCACCCAAGATGGGAAGAAGGGGTTAGAAGCCCTGGAGGCTCCTCTGGCTGTTCACCCAGCAGCACTCAAGCACCCAGGCTGTCCCTACAGAGTGAGAACCCTGACCCTGCTGAGAGGGCACCAAGTCCCTCTCCCCTCCATCAATTGAGATGTCCTCTTATCCAGAGAAAGAGGAGAAGAAGAAGTGGAAGGATCTCAAGCTGATGAAAAAGCTGGAGCGGCAGCGGATGCAAGAAGAACAGACAAAGCGCCAGGAGGAGGAGGAGGCAGCTGCACAGAGGGAGGACCAGGGTGAGCATATAGAAGAAAGGAAAAATCCCAGCAAGCATTGCAGTGAAAGTTTCTCCAGATGTTGTTATACCCACTTAAACACATGTAGAGAGATGTAGAGATACAATCTTAAGAAAGTGGAAGCACTTGATCCATGTGCCTCCGGGCCTGGTTTTCCTTGCCCCACGTTGTGTCCTGAATGTCCTTTCACATCAGTACATCCGGATCCACTCTAACAAATTGTATCTCTTCTCAGCCAGAACCGAAGTTCTGCAAAGTCAGGGGGCCCTATCATACACTGTACACCCAGTGGTTACCAGTGATGATGGTGACAGTGGGAACAGCAACTGAACATGTCAGTTGTCTCAGATACTGGGGGAGCCCTTATGGGTGTTGTCTCACATGGCTCCCTTTGGACAACTCTGGGAGGAAGTACAGTGGTCCCTCTGGAGCCAGACAGCCTGAACTATATCTCAGCTCTCCTGCCTTTTGTATGACGTTGGGCCATGTATTTGACCTCTTTGGTGCACAAGTTCCCCACCTCTTAATAGGGATCTTGGTAGTACCTGCTTCCTAGGCTTATTGGGTAAATGCGCACCCATAAAAGGCACTAATTATAGATAATAGCTCTCATCATTATCCCCATTTAACAATCAGAACTGAGGCAGTAAGGGGCAGAGCCAGGATATGGACCGAGGCCAATGCCTCCAACCACTCCCAGCCTTACCTGGTGATCTGCCTTCCTCGCTCCTGCGAGGAGACCACTGAGTCCATTTTCTTCCTGGGGAGATTGAGGCCCAGAGAGGGGAGTTTGATCTATTTTGCTAATCTCAAAATTCCTCCCAGTAGAAAAATTCTCTAACTCTGGGCCCTGAGGAAGGAGGAGGAGCGCATGGGCCTGGCCTCTCAGACTGACCGTGAACACCCCTCCCCTCCCCAGGGCGGCCTTACACGCTGAGCGTGGCCCTGCCAGGCTCCATTCTCGACAACGCTCAGTCGCCCGAGCTTCGCACCTATCTGGCTGGCCAGATCGCCAGAGCCTGCACCATCTTCTGTGTGGATGAGATTGTGGTGTTCGATGAAGAGGGCCAAGATGCCAAGTGAGGGGCCATCCCATAGGCAGGGTACCGGGGCTCAGGGAGATGGGAGGGGCTGCCAGGATTGGCTCCGGCTTGCCGGGGCTGAGAACCCTGCCTGGAATGCCCCCATTGAAACCCCGATGGGTAGAGTTGCAAAGCAGGGCACTGCAGAGGTCAGTCTGGGTGCACCAGCTCTCGAAGGGAACACAGTAGGCTCTTGAGCCCTATCTTTCTCTCTCCAGGACTGTGGAAGGGGAATTCAAGGGAATTGGCAAGAAGGGGCAGGCGTGTGTGCAGCTGGCCCGGATCCTGCAGTACCTGGAGTGTCCACAGTAAGCGGTGAAGAACAGACTTCCCTGAGCATGAAGGAGGGGAGGCTGAGGGGCAGGCCAAGCAGGTGTTTTCCCTGGGAATTTCTGAGAATTGTGTTCTTAACTAGGTATCTGAGAAAGGCGTTCTTCCCCAAGCACCAGGATCTACAGTTTGCAGGTAAGGCTGGGAGGGGCTGGACCTCTATTTCCCATAGATCGTCCCCAGACCCTAAGAAACCACTGTACAGTTAGGAAAACAGTCCCAAGCATGGCAAGGCCTGTGCCTGGTGGCAAACAGCAAATCTGTGGCAGAGCTGGATATGGGACCAGGGTTCTCTGCCACATCCCCATGTGCTTTTGCACCTCCCAGACTCCTCGTGGCCCCTCCTCACCCACAGGGCTCCTGAACCCCTTGGACAGCCCTCACCACATGCGTCAGGATGAGGAATCCGAGTTCCGAGAGGGCATCGTGGTGGACCGGCCCACCCGGCCAGGCCATGGTTCCTTTGTCAACTGTGGCATGAAGAAGGTAGGAATTAAAGGGTGAGTCAAGATATACTTCCAGACACACCTTAGCTGTGGAGGGCAGGTTGGGTATGTGAGTAGGGAGCCTGGGACCCAGGCATCTCTGCCTGCCAGTCCCCCACTGATGCTGATTTGGGCCAGAGAAGTAAGTACCTAAAACGGAGCTCAGTAGATAAACCCAGAAGCAAATTTACTGGGGTTTTTTTGTTCTTGTTTTTTTTTTTAAAAAAGCAAATCAACAGAAGATGGTCCTCATGCTAAACACAAAACAAAACCTTGCAAAAACAAGTTCAAATCATTCTGGGGCTGTTCCCGCGATGCAGAGCCATGTTGGGGATTGGCATGTTCATTTGCCAACTGTTTACTCTCAAGTTTCCTAGAGTCAGAGGCAGAGACATGTAAATGTGTGGGTTTCCCTTCCCTGAAAAGAACGGACCAGAAGTCACTGACTAAAAGCAGATCAGGATGATCCAGACACAGATGAAAAGCACGAGACACCCTCGAAAGGGAAAGAAAATGCCCTATTTCTGAATTCGAAATTGGCACAAGACACAAACATCTATGGTTATTCACATTCCCATGTGTTAAGCATTTATTTCATGCCAGGGCCTGTATAACAATAGCTGTTGTTTATGGAAAGTTTTCTGTTAGATGAGGAAACAGGGTCAGAGAGGTTAAGTGACCCACTCAAACTCCTATAGCTAGTAAGAGGTATAGCCACCAAAATGTAGGAAACTGGGATTTCATCTACTCATGAAATATTTACTTCCTACTCAGTTCCAGGCCTGCAGCTTTCACTTTTGACCCGTGTCTTATAGTAGTTGTTTGGCAAGAATGGTGTCTTGTAAGTAGGTCTGGCCCAGATAAGGGGCTAAAAGTTGACCCGGACCCCTTGGGTCTCTTGCCAACCCTGTTGATCCCCCGTGTCTGGGAGAGTGATGACCCCTGCTGGTCTGTGAGGGAATAGCACCCATTTCTGGCTTCTCCCTAGGAGGTGAAGATTGACAAGAACTTGGAACCTGGACTTCGGGTGACTGTGCAACTGAACCAGAAGCAGCTCCCAGGTATCTGAAAGTTTCCCCCACCTGGCCAGCCTGAGGGCCCAGAGCCTCCTCCTTCCACCTACCTGTCCCCTCGCCCTGTCTTCACAGCCTCTCTGCTTCCCCTCCAGAAAGCAAGACCTACCGTGGGAAAGTCGTGTCGTCACAGGACCCACGCACCAAAGCTGGTCTCTACTGGGGCTACACGGTCCGGCTGGCCTCCTGCCTCAGTAAGGACGCAGCTTCCTTTTATGAAAACAGAGAGCCTTGCTTGACCCAAAAGTCAGACCAGAGTTTTTGTCCTACCAACTTGCTATGTGTCCCTGGGCAGCTGCCTTTCCTTCTGTGGGTCTTGGTCTCCCTGAGTTTGCTGCCTGGAACGCTGTTAATGACTTCTGAGAAAAAGAATATCATGATTGGTGAATAATGCTCGCCACAGGGGTGGGAATGGGGGCAAAAGGGCTAAATAAGTCCAAGGTACAGTATGTGTTCTCAGAGCTCCTTCGTCCCCACCCTCTGCTTTGTTGTCCCAGTCCAGCACAGGCTTTGTCTCTCCCTGGTCAGTCCCTGACTTCTCAGGGACAGTGGAGGGCCCAGGTGTGGCTCCCTTACTGGAGTCCCCTTCTACACACCACACCCCACCCAATATACACTCACAGAGCCAAGCCACTGTGGCTCGTGGAAAGGACACCTACTGAGCTGGCCCCGCCCTCAGGTGCTGTGTTTGCTGAGGCCCCCTTCCAGGATGGGTATGACCTGACCATCGGGACGTCAGAGCGAGGCTCGGATGTAGCCTCTGCCCAGCTTCCCAGCTTCAGGTGGGTACAGCCTAGGGCAGGGGCCGGGGGATGGGGAGTGGAGTGGAGCAAGGGACCAGTCTGGTGGGGGCAAAGCCGTACAGACAACTCCTACCACATGTGGGCTGCTTTCAGTGTGGTCTTGATGAGCAGTCAGTGACCGCGCCTCCACCCTCCCCACCCCGCTCCCTGTGGGTGCCAGGCATGCTCTCGTGGTGTTCGGGGGCCTCCAGGGGCTGGAAGCTGGAGTGGATGCTGACCCCAACCTAGAAGTGGCTGAACCCAGTGTCCTTTTCGATCTGTATGTCAATACCTGCCCCAGCCAGGGCAGCCGCACCATCCGCACAGAGGTGAGCCTGCCTGCTTCCCCCACCTCCAGCCCCATGTCCTTCCAGAGGTTCACCCACCAGCCAGGGCCTCAGGGTCTCTCCACGGGGGACTACAGCTCTCTCCCTGTCACCTCCCTTGCCCAAGGCTGCCGAGCCAGCCTTCTCTGGGGATGGTCTCCTCACCCCCTTGACCTCACCACCTGAGACTTACAGCCGGGGCAGGATATGAGTGAGCTGGGAGCCAAGACTTCTGGGTGCTGGTGCCTGTCCAGCTGCTCCCCGGCTGGATGACCCAGGAGACCCCGCCCACCCCTACTCTGGGCTTTCGCTTCCTTCACTGTACGCTCGTGTGTGACCATGGCGGGCAGGGCAGCCCTCCCCGTGGGTGCCAGGATGCGGCTGGCTCAGAGCCTTCGTCCCGGGCATCCACGGAACCTGTGGCCCTGCTTCCTTCAGTCTCAAAGGCGGTGACTAAACAGGTGGACTGCTCCAGTCTACCTGTCCCCAACGGCCCTTTTGGGGCCAGGTGCTGTACGACAGCCAGCTGTACCCTCCCAACAATAACCCCAGCTCCCACCCTTGCAATACCTATACCAAGGGCTGAGAACTTCCTGTCACCTCCCCTGACCCTAGGAGACAGGTATGCTCCCATCATCCCCCAGTCATTCCCATTTTACAGAGGGAGAGACTGAGGAACAAGGAGGTGAAGCCCTTCGCAGGGCATGCATCCGGCCAGTGGCAGATCAGCAGAGTGCCGCTGGGCCTGTCCTTCACCTCAGGGCCCTGTTGAGGGCAGCAGGCCCCAGCCCATTGCTGCACTTCTCTTCCAGGAAGCCATCCTCATCTCCCTGGCTGCCCTGCAGCCTGGCCTCACCCAGGCAGGTGCCCAGCCCAGCTGAAGGTTCTGTCAGGCACAAGACAGTGAAGAGGCAGTGAAGCCAGAGGTTCCTGAGGGTCACCTGGGAAAAATACAGCCAAGACTTGTTTCTAAAAATAACCACCTTTAATGCGACCCAACCCCTGCACCCTCACAGTCTGGCCAGGCAGCCGCCCTCACTTGCTGCCCGCGGAGATGGCCTTGAAGCTGCCAGCCCGCGCCAGTATATTTGGCACGAAGAGCAGCCCTGAGGCCCGCTCGATGCTCTCGATGGGCACCAGGAAACGCTCCAGCGGGATTGCCTCGTCCACGGGCGCGTTGGGCATCACATAGGAGCGGAGTTCGATTTGTCCACCTGCTGCCTCCAGGATCAGCACCTTGAAGAAGTGGGTGGGCACTGCCACGTGATTCTTGCCGATTACCTGGTACTTCACGTAGGACTTCCCGTCAGCCTCCGTCCTGCAGGCAAACCAGGTACCCGTGGCCTTTCAGGGCTCCCAGGGAGTCTGGTGGGACCCCAGGCCACCGCCTCCAGGAAGCATTCCCTAACCTGACCTCCAACTTGTGCCGGCCTGCAGGACTAGACTACCCCTCAGTGTGGGGCTCCTGTGCCCTCCTTGGCTCCCCCAGCAGTCTGGGAGCTCCCTGCAGGGTAGAGATTCACTCGTACCCTGTTGTCTCATGCCCACCCCTGGTTCAGGCAGAGTGGATGGTGGCAATAAATGCTGCTGACGGAATCTGCCCTTCTAAACATTCACATTTATCCATGCAGACACTGGATGTCTGCCTGTCTCTCCCTGTGGAAGGGGAGTACCAGATGGGCCAAGCTGTGACAACTGGATTCCAAGCCCCAGCACAGGACCCGGTGCATAGCAGGTGCCCGGAACACTGATGGGTGACTGACGCCGGGCTAACCCTCAGCAGAGTCTGCTCCACTTTAGCAAGCTGCAGGAGGCGCTGGCTCCTTAGTTTATCAGTCCCTGTGCGAGCCCATGCTCTCCCCTAAACAACCGCAAGGTGGCTACCAGCTATTACTCCCATTTCATGGGAGAGGACGTTGAGGTCATTTGCCCATGGCACCCAGACCCTAGGTAATAGGGTCTGGATCCCATCCCAGCCTGTAGATTACAGAGCCAGCTGCTTCACCACAACCTATAGCTTCACTCATCCCAACCTTAAGCGCGCCAAAAAAATCACTGAGCATGCCCAGAGGAAGCTCCGTCCCTTCTACGTGGGAGGCAGGGCTACAGAGGGACAAGAGTGAAGGTTCAGGGTCAGGAAGATAGAGTTCAAACCCAGGCTCTGGGAGAAGGGTGGGGAAGGGTTGCTCCAAGCAGAGGAGACCGAAGGCAATAGCCTGGTAGAAGGGTTTCTGGGCGGGACACGGGTGGGTGGGTGTGGTGAGAGGTGATCTAGGAGAAAGCAAAAGCAGATGCAGGGCCTGGTGCCCATGCGCAGAGAAGACATGGTCTAGGCGAGCACCCCAAAGGTCTCTGGTTATGAAAGTAGAATTCAGGGGCCTGAGGCAAGGAATGGACAGACTTGCCAAGAGACTAGATGACATGGCAGTGTCAACCCAATGCCTGGGACAAGCCTGCATGGGGTGAGTGGGAGGCCCTGGCTTGCCCAGAACCCCCAGTTCTAGCCTCACCTGGGCAGGAAGAGTGGCCCTGTGCAGACATAGACGTTTTGGTAGGTGCGGGTCAAGCTCCGGCTGTACTTCTCCAGGTTGTTCCAAGCATTCTGGTTGAGGTGGGGCACCTGGTAGGAGAGAGGGGACTCAGACTGTGACTGGCACCAAGCCTGGAAATTCTAGCATGGAATGGGGGGGGGGAGGTGACAAGCATGCAGAGAAAACTGGTTCAAGGAATGAAAATCACTCCTTTAGGCCACCTGGACGAGAGGATGGAGCCCGGACCCATGTAGAATGGAAGGACTAGCATCCCAGGTCTCATAGCCGTTTCTCAGTTCCAAAGAGCCACACTAAGGAAAGCCACACATCTTCCCCTTCAGAGGGGGGAACAGGCCTGCCCCTGCCCTGGTCCCCAGGGGCTCTCAGGAAGGCCAGCTCTCTCAAGCATCTCTCCTGTCCTTTTCCCCCTCTGAACCACATACATAGCCCAGCTGAGGCTGTCATGAATCTGCTCCCGACTCCATCACTTTCCAGTCCTCTGTACAGTGTCTAGTCCCATGGGTAGGGGACTACCGCTAGGAGAGCAGAAGTCAGGTCAGAGGCTCAGACCCCACCTGGTTCACCCAGGGCCCCACATCAGTCTTCATCCAGTGAGTGTCACTTTTGGTGGGAACAGAGCTAGAGGGAGGGGGCTTGCTCAAGGTGCACAGTGACTGCTACTAACAGCCAACTGCCAGCAAGTATCTTTCCTTTTACTCCTGGAAGGCAGGCAGGGTAGGACAATGGCTGAAGCATCCTCTAGAGACGAGAGGTCCCCAACCCCCGGGCCAAGGAACTGGTACTGGTTCGTGGCCTGTTAGGAACTGGGCTGCACAGTAGGAGGTGAGTGGAGGGCGGGCAAAGCTTCATCTGTATTTGCAGCCGCTTGCCAGCGCCAGCATCACCGCCTCAGCTCCACCTCAGGTCATCAGGCATTAGATTCTCATAGGAGCACTGGTCCCTGGTGCCAAAAAGGTTGAGGACCGTTGCCCTAGACAAACTGCCTGGGTCTCCTGATGTGTGGCACTGGGCCAGTCACTTTGCCTCTCTGAGCCTCAGTTCTCTCATTAAAGCTAATTGTTGAATGCTTGCCATGGGCCAGGAAGTGTGCTCAGTACCTTTACATGCACTGGGTCTTCAGTTCCTCAGTGCTACAGCAAAAGATAGGTGAATAACAGTAATATCCCCATTTTACAGATGAAGACACGAAGCTAAAGGGCCCTCAGTTAAGGTCAGACTGCAGAACGGGTGCTGGGAGCCCAGTGCTCTGTCCCTCCGGCTTAGGACAAGCGGCGATTAGCAAGCCCCTCACCAAGCCCCTGACCCAGCAGGCGCACTCAGCATCTTCCCCATTCTGCGGAGGGGCAAACCGAGGCAAGGAAGTGAGGGGCTGACCTCGCCTTGTGCAGTCGGGACCGGGCGCAGGCGCTACCTGGGGCGCGACGTTGCTCAAGTAGAAGGTGTCGTCCATGGCCTTCTGGCTCCAGCGGTGGTTGGCTGCGGCGGCCAAGTGGCCGCGATCGAAGCCGCTGCCGCGGTAGTCGGCATTAGTGGCGCGGTGGTACGCATGCACCGAGTCGTCCTCGCGGAAGTCGCACGAGCTGCGGTCGCCGTCGCCGCGGAGCCGCTCAGGCCGCAGCTGCTCCACCACCCAGAGCGCGCCGCGGGTACGTGGGTCGTAGCACAGCACGTACGACTCGCGGCTCTTGAGCTGCGCCAGCCCAGGTAGCCCGTACTTGGCCAGCTCGCCGGGGCCACCGCCTACCGGAGCCCCGGGTACAGCAGGCACGACGGGCAGTTCGGCTGCCGCCGCCACAGGCAACACGGGCAGCCGGCCCAGCAGCCCCGGCGCCGGGCGCGCGTCCGCCCGCTGCCGCCGCCAGCCTTCAGCAGCTGCGCCCAGGCCCGTGCCGAGCGCCAGGGTCAGACCGACCCGGAGCGCCCGCATGGCCAAGGAGTGTCGCCGCTGCGAGGATGGAGGACGGCCGGCGGCGCCGGGGGAACGCCGCGACCTCTTGCGTCCCGCCCGCGAGGCTCTTAAAGGGGCCGCTCTGGCCTGCGGGGCCCATCGGGGATGGGGCTGGGTGGGGGCGTGGGCGGGAGCAATGCCCCTCCCTTCTACTCATCAAGGCACCAAAGGGCTTGGGACTCCAAATAAGTCCCAAATGGGACCCAAGAAGTTCTACTCAGGGCCATTGCGGATTGGACATCGTGGCGCCCTTCCTTTGCCCTTTAAGATGCGGCTTGAGGGGCGTGGCATCGCTGCTTTGGTTTATCCGGCTTCGCCCCGCCTCCTCATGGGTTTCCACCGAGGGACCCACCTCCTTTGAGCGCCTGTGCAAGCGCCAATGGAATAACAAATATTAGTTTGAAGAGCTTCGGTCACTACTTCATTTAACCCTCAAAAGAGCAGAGAAGGAGCTCCTAGTTGGCAGAATAAGGATATGACACCGGAGGCGTCCACTGGAGTCTATCCTAACCAGTACACCATAAGATAAGCTAAAAGTTCTACAAGATCGACCAAGATTTTCTTAACACCCAGAGTGAGAACGAGGATGCAGGTGGCAGGTCCTCTCCGACTGCTGGTTGGAACAGAAACTGGTACAATCCCAGAAAGCAACTTGGCAATATGTATGAAAAGCCTTAGAAAGGTTCATACCTTTCAACCCACTTAAGAGGCCCGAGCTGGAGAAATAACTCTGGGATGTAGATTCCAAACAGAAACTTCCCCACAGTATTACTTACATTCAGAAATAGAAACTGGTTTCCGACCCCTTTAGCATATTAGATAGAATAGTATGTGGCCTATAAAAATTTGGAAGTCATACAGCAACTTACCATCTAACATGAGGGAATTGACAATACAAAAAACTATATATCGATAAGAAAAATATATAACAAAAATTACATCTGCAAAGACTAACACTATCAGTGATTTTCTCCAGATTGGTGGTGGTGGTAGGCTTTGTTTTATTTATGGGCTTTTGATTTTTCAGTTTTTTCAATCTAAAAAAAAAAAAAAACTTGCTGTGAAATTATGATGTAATAGATTTTTCTCCAGTCCATGCTCCCTCCTCCCCCCAGCTGCAAATTGTATGATTTAATGAATAGTTAAACAGGCTCTTCCAACAAGAATCTGCTGGCCTTTCTCTTCAATGACTCTAAAAGCCTCCTAACACCACCCCTGCTCACTTTTTTCCTGCTCTTAAGGTCTCAGTGGTTTCAGCCCATGACATACCAATCAATGCCCATTGCAAAGAACACATGATTTATTAAAGACTTGTCATCAACAGCATTGATTCAAGGAACAAAACTGATTTAAAAAACAAAAACAAAACATAAGTAGACTAACATTCTGATCCTCTGGAGTGACATCTGCTGAATTCATACAGCTCCATCTTTAAGTATCCAAGTTCCTGGGAGCAGCTTCCCAAGCACGAAGCTTGGGCACTCCGGCTGTCTGGGGACCTCCCTTAAGAGTCTGGAAAGGAGGAATCGCCAAGGGTAGATCTTCCCTTGGGGAGTATCCTGGGGAACTGAGCCTAACCTGGACATGGCCCCTTGTGCTCTTGGCCTTCATCCCAAAGTCAAGGAGAGGGCACTGGACTCAAGGCCTGCCACTGAGGCAAATTAGATGCAGTGATTCAAGTAGTGTGGCCCCAGAAGGGAAGGCAAGGGATAGGCAAGAGGGAAATGTCCTGGGCAGTGTCTGCTGGGTCCCAGGCTGTGGCCCAAGTCTCAGGCTGTTAAGGGGTCAAATTGGGAACTGAAGGAGCAGCTGACAAGTTCTGGGAAGAAGGTAGGCTAGGCTGGGGGGAAGCAGTTTGTTTGTGCCCTGTGTAGGAGGTCTTGGAGTCTCTCTGATACTCAGTTCCAGTATGGAGCTCAGAGCTCTCCCAGCCAGGATCTGCTGGAGAACCAAGAAGGTCCCAGAAACAAGGGCAGAGGATGCTGTGTCTGACCTCGGAAAGTCAGGAAGACCATGTCTCCAATTCCTTCCTACCTTCCCAGCCCCACCCTCATCCCTAAACCAAGCACTTGCCAATCTGCAATAAATAACCAGGAGTCTGAATAAATAGTAAAAATCTCCCCAAAACTGTGTTAGGAAAGGAGGCGGCAAAAAGGCAAGTGCAGAAAGTCCCAGAAGCATTCAAGGGTCAGCCTGGTAAAGGGGCCATCTGGGGGAACTTGTTCCTGGCCCAAGGCCTGGCCAGCACAGGAAGCAAAGTCCTGGTGACCAGACTCAGGAAGGCTTTGGGGACAACATGGCTCCTGCCAGCCATTCTGAGATGAGGGCCCTTTCTACATCACCTAACCTTCTAGACCCAAACCACCTGCCTCCTTGCAAAAGGAGGGAGGGGACTTGATCAGAATAAACCCAGTCCTCCCACCGCCCAGCAATGGGAGCAGCCAGCTGCTCCTGCTCCAAGTGTACCTGCCCT
>NW_011888876.1:1137087-1147014 GCF_000151845.1 Pteropus vampyrus
ACGAACACCTGGGGGACAGAGAGACACACACGCCAACCCACAACTACGTGACTACAGACACACGTACACACTCAGTGAGAGAGGGACAGAGGGTGTGACCTGGGCCTGGCGGCTCCTTAGCTCCCTCACAGTGTCACTTTCTCCATGGGGAAACCTAAGCACCGACCCCAGAAGTGGTTTCTGACTCAACTGCCAACCAGAGCAGTAACGGGGAAGGGAGTGGCAGAGCACAGAGGGACCTCTGCTGGCTCCGAGTGCCCCCAGTCTACCCCAGCCCCAGAAAAATGCCTTCAGGAGTTCCAGCCTTGCTCGGTAGGCTGGGCAGAGGGTCCCAGGGCTGAAGAGTAGAGAAGGAGCCAGAGCTTGGTGGCCAGGAAGGAGCATGGCACAGTGGGAGCGGCCTGGGGGGAGGGGGCCAGTCCTGCAGCTTCCCCTTGGCCTGGAACCCCACAGGCTTCTGCGTGTCCTGGAGGCCGGGGCACAGGGACCGGTGGCTTCTCTCCCAAACCTGGGTTCCTGCAGACAGGCTACTTTGAGTCTTGCAGCTCCTTGGCTTTCTGCAGGATCTGGCAGACATCTGTGATGGGGTAATCCTGGGCATGGGAAAGGCCAGCGATACGCCTCTGCAGGCAGTTCACCCTTCGCCACCTCTGCCACACCTGTGCCCTTCCCACTGGGACCTGTCATTACACTGGACCCTGGGCCCCAGGGGCAGGGACCACAGGCTACCAGATACTGCCATTCTGCCCCAATGCCCACACGTAGCTAACGCAACATACTGTAGCACTAATGTAACCCACCCGCCAGCACCACCCAAAGGGTCTCGTGGCCCTTCCTAAGGAACACCCTGCGTTGCTCCTCCCAGCCTGGCACTGGGCTGCACACTGTCCATACATTAGCTTACCGGGACACCTCAAAAGCCTGATGAGGGTGTTACTGTGATTATATCTATTTTACAGATCTAGTCAATAGTTACTGAAAACCACCCCCAGGCCAGGTGTTGCTGAAGGAACTGAGGTCTAGAGACGTTATCACTTGGCTCAGGTCACATGACTTACACAGCAGAACAAGGATGTGAACCCAATGAATGCCATGCTGTCCGACCCTTGAGCCCATGTTCTTAGCCACTAAGGCCCACTCTCCTGCCCCAGGTCTGAGCATGGCTACCGACGAGTGTTGCCACACATGGGGTGCTATGCGTCCGGGGTATGATTAATTTATAGAGTGCTAAATTCAGAGGCCAAGTCATTAACTCAAGGCCGCACCACACCTCAAGGTCAGTGGCAAAGCCAGGATTCAAACTCAGACCCAAAGCCAGATCTGCTTCAGGGGTCTCTTAAGCCCTGCTATATTCTACTACTGCTCCTGACTCCAGCCTGTCACAGCGGCTGGCATGGGGTGGGTGCCTGGTGAGCATCTGCCTTATGGCTAAGACTGAGCTTGGCCCTCCAAACTCTGTTACCTGCAGGAGCCGCATGTTTGTGGTGAAGTCCCCTTCCAGCAACTGCTCCCGGATCAGTCTAAGGAAAACAAGCAGGAAAAGCACTGGGCCCCTGAGCCACTCTGAATACAGGCCCAGCCAGGCCCCTTCCCACTCCTCCCTCATCTCCCGCAGCACGCGAGGTTTGACACCCACCCGGGGATCCCAGAGGCTCCCCGTAGCCTAGTGAGGGCAGCCCCGGCTCAGCCCACTGCTCACGGCCACACTCACATGAGCATGGCACAGCAGACGAGGAGCAGGAAGTCAAAGCGGTTGTCATCAGCGAAGAGGGAGTCCCAGATACGGATGACGTCAGGCAGCAAGAACTCCTGGGACAGCAGCAGCATCAGCCAGCGGAAGGCGAAAAACTGGGGCTTGATGTTCTGCTCTTGCTGGGGAGACAGAGGCGTGGGAAAGGTGCAAGAATCAGTGCTGGCTGGTTGCCATGTGACACCACACAGCCTTGAGATGTGAATGTACACCAGCAGCAGGGCCCAGGACCTAGCCCAGCAGGCAGCAGGCCGGGTGCGAACGCCAGGCACACTCGGCGGGATGACACTGGGCTGCCTAGAAAGCCTCACTCAGTTAAAGGGGCAGCTAAATTTTTATATAGGCTCCCTAGATTTATAAATGAGAGCAGAGTCTTTTAAAACACTGTACATATTACAGATAGACAGAAAGACCATTAACTGGGCACATACTGTAAGCCTGGCCTTGTGCTTAGCATGATAAATATATTATCTCACTTATTCACTCCACACGACAACCCCACAAGGCAATTATTCCCAAGAGAGATGAGCCCTCTGGCCAGCCACAGTGCATGTTAACTAAAAAAGCATATTACAAAACAGCAAAGACATAATTCTGTATTCATTAAAAAGATACGTTTATATGTATTTTCTTGTTCCCAAAACTGTTTCTATTTTTTTTTTTACTGAGCTGTTTTCTGAAATAAACATGAACTACCATAATAATTTTTAAAAATTGTTTTTAACTTTTAAAAATGAAGTTCATCCTTTTCTTAGAGAATGAACAGGCTAAACTAATTCGGCCCATGGTAAATGCTTTGCACTGTACCTGGCACACAACGAGCACCATATCAATCCCTTTCACTGCCAATCTGCCCAGACTCCCAGCATCGCCGCCTGGTCTCCCAGTCCTGCCTCAAGCCAGAGCTCACTCTGGGCCTGGCATGATCAGGAAGTCTGCTGTCCTCTGCCCCTTTCCATCTGTCTGCCCTGGCCCACGTGATCCTGGGTCCTCACCAGTTTCAGGTAGAGTTCCATGTCCTTATCCTTCAAGGTGGAGTACACCTTTTCCATCTTGTAGGTGATGCCACACTGCGAGTCATCCAGGCTCTTGATGAAGTTGTCCCGGATTTCGGCCATGAGGTTGGTGAAGCAGAAGAAGGTGTCTGCCTCGGCGTGCTCTGGGCGAGATGAGCAGGGTGACCGCAGCGGCAACGGAGCCGGTGCCTTCCCAAGCCCACCCCATCTCTCACTGACCTGAGCTCTTCCCCTCACCTCTAAGCCTCACCAAGTCACCACCCCTCCACGGTCAGGCTCAGTGCCTTCTGTCCTTGACCACTCTCCACCCCAGACTAAGGCCATTGCTTCTTTGTCCTCACAGCTTCTGGCAACACTATACATTCGCTCAGCAACTGACTACACGCTCTTCTGATGACATTTTCCAAATCACTGTTTATTTAAATTCCGTCATTCGGTTTCCTATATATACATCTCATCTCCACTACCAGAAATTCAGTTGCAAATATCAAGAGGTCAGCAAACTTCCAACATTCCAGAAAGTCCGAGCTGGAGAGGACCTCAGAGAGGATCCAGAACCACCTACTTATCCGATGGAAGGAAAATGGAGGCCCAGAGAGGGACATGAGTGGCACAGCCTGATGGAGCCCATCGGGCCGGCTTTCCTCAGTCCATTTTGCTCTGGAGTCAGCAACAAGGAATGCGGGCAGCCAAGAGCCCTTTTACCTTTCCACTCGCTGTCGGGGTCGGTGGCGAAGGTGTAGTAGAGGGGCCCCACGATCTCATTCATGCCCTGCACGTACGCGATGCCAGGGTTGAGCTTGGCGTAGATGAACAGGATCCGCTCCACCACCTCCCAGTGGGCCTCACAGCCGCTGGGCGGCACCTCGTACTCACTCAGGGGTGCCGGCGCCGAGCTCTTGTGTGGGGAGCTCATCTGGGCAGAAAAGGAGGAGCCTGCTAAGCCGACAGGGGCGTCACGGACACGTTCTCATCAGAAAAGTCTACCGTTAAACCTAAGCTACAGTTCCAGCCCACCAGAAATACAGAGCATACAGGAAGGTGTTCACCACCAGAAGGAAACGAACAGACACGTCCAGAGTGGGGGACATTCTACCAGACAGCTGAACTAAAACCTAAACTACGGTGCTAAAAGCCAGAACAGTGCTTCCCTCTGAGGAGAGGGGTTTGGCTGGGCAGGGACATGAAGGAACTTTCTGGATGACAGAAACGTTCCAGGTCTTGACTTGGTTGACAGTTACAGATATACACATGATACGTACGCAAGAAAAAGTTCACCTAGTTGTATACTTAAGATTTGTGCATGTTACTGCATGTAAGTTATATTTCAATTGAGAAAACAAAACTTTAAATATGTCAAAAACAGACAACTGGCCGAGACTCTTCAAAAAGTCAAATGTGGGGGCTCGGGGAGAGCGGAGGCCTGCTCCAGATCGAGAAACGTAACATCCCAATGCAACTCGTAAACCTTGACTGGGTCCTGGTTTGGAAGTAAAAAAACAAAAAAACTCTTAGCACAACTGAGGACACCTGACTAGATGTTAGGTGTTATGCTGTCATGGTCAACCTTCCCAGATGAACTCGCGGTAAGGAGGAGGATGTCCTTATTCTCAGGAGATGCCTGCTGGAGTATTTGGGGGTGAAGGGTCAGAACATCTGCAGCTTTCTATCTATATGCAATACACACAAATATGGCAAAATGTTAACAACTGTTGGATTTAGGTGGAAAGTATATAGATGTGCAACGTACTCTTCTTTCAACTTTTTGAATGTTTCAAAACTTTTATAAGAAAAAGTTGGGAGAGAGAGATGATGATGATCCCCGCTAAAAATTGACATAATAGAGCAGCGGTCCCCAACACCAGCTGCCCATCAGGATCTTCGGGAGCTTTGCAAAGATTCGGGTTACCTGTACGAGGCAGTGATGAGCAAGCCCAGACAGAGACAGTGTAGGAAACGATCCTGGAAGTGCAGGGACCTGGGGACATTCAAGTCCCTTTCCTATTACGTGAACATGTGTACACCCACACACACATGCACATCGCTGACACTGACTGAGAGCTTTCTACATGCAAGACAGTGCTCTGCGAGTACGCGTCCACCTCATGCTCTGAGCAGTCCTAAGTATTCTCTCAACATCGTTTTCAAGATAAGGACACCAAGGCTCAGAAAAGTTAGTTCGCTCATCATGTCTCACATTTAGTGGTGGCACTGGAATTTGGACTCAGACTGGCTGACTCCAGAACCTGAGGTCTGGGCCTCAAAAAACTCCCAGTGCTTTCCAGCTTTCCAAGAATCTACACAGCCATGACCTCGTTTCATCCTCTTGGCAATTCAAAACCCAGGCAGGATGAATTACGCCCAGTTTACAGAAGAGACTACTCTGGCCCAGGAAGGTGAGCCTGGTATTTCTTGATCAGGGTCAATCAGATGGTCACCTTTAACTCGAACTGCCCCACCACAGATCCAGAGGTCTAGAGATGAAGCTCCTGTCAGGTACTCCGCCTGCAGGACAAGGTCCGAACCTAAAATGGGTAAGAGCTCAGTTCTCAGCACCCAATGACTTTAGTGAAATAAATGACAGAAGCCAGGTCCCCACCTGGCCCTGCGGCCAGGACATCAGTAGCCAAGTAAGAGGGTCGCCCACACGGCAAGCCCTGCAGTCATTTAGTCAAGCATTCTGCACCTCCCAGCACACCCAGTGCTGCTGCAGGCACATGGAACGCTGCGATCAGCCATAACTGCCCATCGCCCTGTAGCAGAAAATGGCTTCTCCCCTAAAGACACAAAGCCCTGGTCAGTCATTCCACTTGGGGGGGAAAGGCTTCTGCAGTAAGTATCTCTCTCTAGCTTGTTAGAAGTTACAGAGAAGGACTTTTCCGTTGTTGGGGGTAGTGAAGAGTGTCAAGGAAGAAGTCAGAGTTCCAAGTACCAAAGCAGTAGGTTTAAGTTAAACAACTCTCAGAGTTATAAGAACTTACAGAAGTCTGGGTTCAGCATGACTTGGCCAGCACAAGTCCTACCAATTCTACTTCCTCAGTCGCAGATCTATCCCACTCCATCCAGCCCCAGCCCCCACCTGCCCTTGCCTGGGCAGCGTGGCCACCTCCCAGGCACCCTGTCCACCTCTACCCCTGCCCCTTCCGATCAAAACTGCCCCCAGCGATCTTCTACAAGAGCAGACCTGAATCACATCACTGCCCTGCTCCAAATGCTGCAAGGGCTTCCCAGCCTCAGGATACAGGCCCCGGGTGGCCTCGCCACCACCACCCTTTCCAGCACCCTCCAGCGCCCTTCTCTCGCCCTTGCCCTCTGCCTCTAGCCTCAGTGGACTCCGCTATTCCTTCACACGCCGCACTCTCTCCTGCCCGAGGACTTCCACACAGGACCTTCTCCCCACCTGGAATGTTCTTTCCTAGTTCTCTGAGCCTCCGTTTAAATGTCACTTCCTCAGGGAAGTCTTCCCTGATATCCAGACCAGGTCAGCTCCGCACCCCATCATCACTCCCATCACACATGCAATTACTTTTTAAAGAGCCATCTCCACCACGAGACTAGCAGTGTAGCTCCTTTGCTGCAGAGCAGAGACCTCCCCAGGCACCCACCACACCCAGCCTTTGGCTTCGACTCTCAGAAAGAGCCCTGGCAGGGGTGGAACCTGGCAGGACCAAGGTTGCCTTGGGTGACTGAGAGGGCAGATGGCCGTGAGCCCAGTGGCCAGTGGTCCAAGGGAAAAAGGAAGGAAATGGTTGTCGCGGGCAGTCCCTGGGCATCCCCCGTCGCCTCTCACATTTGTGACCCCGCTCCGGTTCCGGGCCACTGTCTGGGATTTCAGCGTGGTCTGTTCCACCCGCTTACGAAGGGTCTCAAACTCATTCTGGGGGTCCAGGATGAGGAGGCATGGGTACTCAGTGGCCCTCTGGAAGAAGGATATGTCTGGGTACAACCTCCTGGCAAGAGGGAACAGGAGAGAGTACATTACTCAGGATGCAGATGGTAAGCATTCCGGCGGCCCCCTCCTGCCTGGTGCCCCGGTACCCCAAAAGCCATTTTTTTAAATTAATAACTTCTTACTTAAAAAACAATATAGTTTTTAAGAAGCAATATAGTCATTATATATGTATACATACCTATATCCCACATTCTCATTTGTATATGAGGATGGATTCACGCACATGTATACTTTTAAGTGTCCTTATGATCTTGTGATCCAACACTTTTCTTAAACCACAAACATCTTTCCATGTCAAAAAATATCTAATATGTATCAGAGTGTGAAGTGTAGTGTGGTACAAAATGGTAAAAGAGGTTTGGTTGTTATACATTGTACAACAGAATATTACACGGCTGACATGGGAAAATGTCCAAGACAGAGTAAGAGGAAAAGCAAGCTGAAGACAATCTTTAGAATATGATCACGTTTTGAAAATATATGTACTGTAGGACGTGCACATTTTTCAGACGTCTACATAGCACACCGCAAACACTAAACATGCTACTGTCACTACCAGTGTAAGACAAAATCTGTTTCTCCAGAACTGGGTTCCAGACATGGTTCTGGACTTAAACAGAGCCATTAAATGCCCTCGTGGACCGAGGCTGCCCCAACACTAGCCTGAGAACGAAGGAGGCAAGAGCCCCCTTCTGTGTCCTGGCTGGGCCACCCTGGGCTGGGGACCCACCTGAGGCCATGTGAAGATGCGCCTGGGCACAAGGACTACAGGCAGAGGGGCGCACCCAGGGCAGTGAGTGGCTGGAAACACAGTTAACAACTGGGGAAGGCAGAACTGAAACCAGGCAGACGGACTCCTGAACTCAAGCTCTAACCACTCGGCGCCATTGCAGACGAGGCCTCCCTTCTAGCTCCTCGCTGACCTGCGGGGGAGTCCACCTGCTGCCACCCACCAACCCAACAGGATGGCAGAGCCAGCATGTCCACATTTCTTTATCGAGTGGAAAAGCATGCATATATACAGACTGTAGCTCACAATTAAAAAACAAACACCACATATCTGACCCTGGCACTCCTGTGCTTAAAATCTTTGCATGACTGCCCCGTGTCCTTGGGATCAAGTCCAAGGTTCAATCCCTATCTCCCTCTAGTGTGGTTCCAACCGCACTGGCCTTCACACTGCTCTTTGAACAAGCCTCGCTCCACGGGCTCCCAGGGCCCCCGCATGGGCAGATCCCACCGCCGCAGCCTCTCCCTCCCTCTTCTCCCAGGCCTGACTCCTCAGACCTCAGCTGAAACACTGCTTCCTCGGGCAAGGTGTCCTGCGAGCCCTGAAGCACCCTGAATTCCTCCTTCAGAACATTTACCAAAATGATAATTACACGGATCTAATCTGTTGAATGTCTGTCTTCCCATCTTCCTCCCACAGGTGCCAGGCCCCTTTGGGAAGGGACCGTGTCTACACAGTGCTCAACCCTGAGCTTGGCATTGAGACTGCCACGTAGCAGGGGCTCAATATCTGTCGAAGGGATGATCAGATGAATCTGTAAATGCCTGGGGCACAAATGAAACTAAGGCAGGGACCAAGAGCGGGGCATGGGCAAACACCGCCCCTCACCCCACACACTCACTGCGCTCAGCAGCCCCCTTCTCAGGCCCAGCATCACTTGGGTCTGGACCTAACCACGCAGTCAACACACCAATAGCTCCTCTGCTCCCCTATGCCCCACCCACCGTGGGCCTGGGCTGGAAAGGAAAAGGACAGAACCGGGAGCCCCCAGAAGTCTCATGGGCCGGCTCCCAGCCCAGCGCCCCACTTACCTGACATCTTTGTCGATCTGCAGCAGCACCTCGTTGTCCCTGAAATATGTGTTCCATCGGCTGTCAGGGTTAGGGTTGAGGGGCTGTGTGTTGAGAAAAGAAACTGCTGTCCTAGGCCCGGCTAGGGTCCCAGGGACAGATTCCAGGGTGGAGGCCTGAGCAGCGGCCTCACACCAACACTGCCACCAGAGGACCAGCTGTGGCTCTGAGACAGCCTGCAAGCTACGGGAGCAGCAGCACAGGGCTCCCTCTGCCTTTCGAACTCCACGGCTGACAGCCAAGCCCTGCCATCTGCTCTGAGTACATCCCTGCTTGGCAGGACTCCTCTGTCCACTGCTGTGGCTCCAGAATGCTACATGTAACAGGCGCTCACTAAATGCTTGTTGAACGAATGGACAAATGAACGAACGGATGAATGAATGCTGTATCATGACATCTCTTCAAATCTAATTCATCAATGCTTTGAGTCACCAATTGCAATTCTTGGAGGATGGGCCTGGGTCTGATCCATCTCCACTTTCTACACTGCAAAGCACACAGGGCAGAGCTCAGTCCTGGAGGATGGAATGGGGCTTCCTCCGGGCCACAGAAAGGCAGTTTATCCTCACTCCAAGCATGCTCCAACTTTCTTCAACAATTAAGTCATAGAACCTTCCTCAAGGAATAGGGATGAGGAAAGAAGACAAAGCATGAGGAGGGCCTGGCTCAGCGCTGCACAGCATTCCCCGAGTCCCAGCCATCACTTATATTCTTGACCAGGCCCAGGGCCTGGGAAGACAAGGGGAGAGACAAGGGCCTTCAGCCAAATGAATGAAGGAGGTACTGGAAAGGCCAGAGGGGACTGAAAGCAGCTACACCTATCCTCTGGGGCAGAAAGACCTTGCCCACCCCAAAGCCACACCCCTCCCCACTCTGTAGCCTCACTTCCCTCTGCTGACCCCTACTCACATGGTCCTCAAAGGTCACATCCTCCCTGGACACACCCATGTTGGCCTTGGCAATGCCAGGCTGGATAATCATTTCCCTCAGGAACTGAGAATATAGCTCCCTGCAGGAGAGAAGAGCAGGGAGGCGTTGCCCAGGAACCCCAGACCAGACGAGCACCAACAGGAGGCAGGACAGGCTCAGCACCACGGTCCTGTCTGACACAAAGGCCCTCCCGTCAATCCCCATTCTCTGGGTCTCACCTCTGCTTGGCAAGGATGGAGGTCCATGAGGATCTCTCCAAGGGGAGGTAGTTCAAGAGAATCTGCAGAGAGAGAGGGGCAAAGCTCTGGTGACTCACCCAGCCCAACCCTGGCCAGTAGGCAGAGGCTGACAGGCCTCAAGGAAAACATCTGATGATGCCCAGAAAAGACAAGATGGCTGAAGCCCAGGAACGCAGGCAT
>NW_011888876.1:1147064-1151287 GCF_000151845.1 Pteropus vampyrus
ACTTTCTTCAACAATTAAGTCATAGAACCTTCCTCAAGGAATAGGGATGAGGAAAGAAGACAAAGCATGAGGAGGGCCTGGCTCAGCGCTGCACAGCATTCCCCGAGTCCCAGCCATCACTTATATTCCTGACCAGGCCCAGGGCCTGGGAAGACAAGGGGAGAGACAAGGGCCTTCAGCCAAATGAATGAAGGAGGTACTGGAAAGGCCAGAGGGGACCGAAAGCAGCTACACCTATCCTCTGGGGCAGAAAGACCTTGCCCACCCCAAAGCCACACCCCTCCCCACTCTGTAGCCTCACTTCCCTCTGCTGACCCCTACTCACATGGTCCTCAAAGGTCACATCCTCCCTGGACACACCCATGTTGGCCTTGGCAATGCCAGGCTGGATAATCATTTCCCTCAGGAACTGAGAATATAGCTCCCTGCAGGAGAGAAGAGCAGGGAGGTGTTGCCCAGGAACCCCAGACCAGACGAGCACCAACAGGAGGCAGGACAGGCTCAGCACCACGGTCCTGTCTGACACAAAGGCCCTCCCGTCAATCCCCATTCTCTGGGTCTCACCTCTGCTTGGCAAGGATGGAGGTCCATGAGGATCTCTCCAAGGGGAGGTAGTTCAAGAGAATCTGCAGAGAGAGAGGGGCAAAGCTCTGGTGACTCGCCCAGCCCAACCCTGGCCAGTAGGCAGAGGCTGACAGGCCTCAAGGAAAACATCTGATGATGCCCAGAAAAGACAAGATGGCTGAAGCCCAGGAACGCAGGCATGGGCTGGGGGGAGCCTCCCCTTTCCTCCCCTCTGCCTCCCGCCACCCTTATCTGAAACCAGCCCTTTCCTCTTCTCTTCCTCACACAGTCTTCCAGATGATAATAAAACCTTGTGCTCAAAGGGACTGGAAACTAGGATACTGGGCTTCCACTCCCATGTCAGCTAACAGCTTTGGGCGAAGCATGGGCTTTTTTGTCCCAATACGCATCGCTTCCACTGCACTGTCTAGACCTTAGGTAAGCAAAGGACTTCACTGGCATTACAAAGTGTTCCATTCCCAAAGGGATCCTGGAGGGGACACCAAAAGAAATGGAAAACCCAGAACATCCTAGAAAAGTTTCCTGGAACAAAGCAAGGAAAGGCGCAGATCAGAAAGAAGGGGCTGGAGGTGGGGACGGCCCATGCAGGAACCCAGGACTTGCAGCAGAGCAGAAACCCCACCCCAGGCACACCCACCTTCCAGCAGAGGCACCGCAGTCCGCCCTCACAGGGGATGCCTGTGGACACAGCAGGCAAAGGTCATGCCCCAGGCCAGAGTCTCAGAACCCCCCAGCCCTCCACCTCAGAGCCAGTTGGCAGGAAGTGGAGTGGGCAAGAAGTACTTCTTCGAGAATCATTTTCCTCCAAAAAGATTGCTGGACTAGATGCTAATCCTGTGACCCCTGTCCCCAGCAAGCGCTCCCTCTGTCTGGAATGTTCCTTCGAGGATAACACCTTCTCATCCTTGATATTTCTTCCTTAGAGCAGCCTTTATCAACCACCAAAGTCCTTCATTATACATAATGGCTCCATGACTTCTCCTTGATAGCATTCATTGCAACTAGGGTTGTATAATATAACTTGTGTATTTATTTGACATCTATAATCCCTACTACTGGAGTAAACCACAGAAAGACAAGAACCATATCTGTCTTATATTCCCAGTGCCTAGCACAGGGCGTGGCACAGAGCAGGCATTCTGTAAGAATGTGTGGAATATAAACTAAGCTACGAATGCTAAGTGCTTTGTGCTTGATGGACATTATTTCACTGAATCCTCATTATAACCCCAGTAAGGAGGGGAGATTAGAATCGTCCTCATCTTACAGATAAAGAAACTCACTTGTAAATAAAGAACAATTCAAGGAATCAAACACACATCTGTCTGACTCTACAGCTCAAACTCTTAACCACTACCACAGATGGCCTCCCCTGAGGCCTGGCAGATAATTCAGCTTGGCACAGGTCCTGGGACCCTTCAAGATCTTCAGGGCCTAAACACTGCTCCTGAACAGAAAAACACACTTTTTCAGTTCCGTTAGGAACCGTGCTAAAGCAGCTGTGGTTATGGTATTCCTAGGTACTGTCAACAGGGGCTAATGCCCCACCACAGAATCTGCATAGGGAGGAGAGGGGCTACTCAAGAATTCCTTGCTGACAAATTCCAAAGGCAGAGCAGAGCCGAGAAGCTATACAGAACGCCTTGGGGTGTTTTTAAAGACAAGCAAAACTCTCTGGTGCTGCAAGGTTAGCCATGCCAGCGAGGGCAAAGCCAAATACTGCTGAGGTACAGCTCCTTCAAGTCAAGTGTCTCAAGGCTGGAATCCTACCATTAATCAAAATTCACTGTCGCCTGAGTAGGCTTTGACGCCAAGCCAATAAGAGAACCAGGAACCATTCTGCAACTAACCAAATTGTACACCACAGGAAGCTTGCTGAGGAATGAGGGAAGACCCGATCTTAGCTCAAGAAGTCTCCCCACTCTCATCCTGTCACCTTCAGTCCTCTCCAGTTACCCCGAGGAAGCAATAAGCATCACTCGTATGCCAACTAAGCACCCTAAGGCCTCCAGGCACACTAACTCTGGGAACCCCCTCCGAGCTCAGGGCAGGCACTGGTTGTTCAGCTCCACAGCATCTAGAAAAGGCCTCAAAGGGCAGGATGGTCCCCAAAACTGAGCAGGTGTGGTGGCCTTGGGCACTTTTCCCTCCATCCTAGCCACGACACTGCTCTAGAAAAACTTTGAAAATGGAGAGTTGCTTCTTACCACTAAAGCTGAGTTCCCGAAGCTTTTCCAAAGCGATCGTGGGCTCCTTCAGAACGTCCTGGAAATCTGCAATCCTAGAAGGGAGGAGGGGGAGGCAAATGAAGTACACCCAGACCCCAAGGCCAGATCCCAAGGCGACAGGTTTAGTGACCCACTCTGAAGCCCAGAGCTCCCTTACACCACATCTCCAACCTGTTCCTCCCTCCTCTTCAGGACATAAAGATGGCAAAGCTCGGTCAAAGTCCTGATCAAAGGCAGCTTTGGGGAACTACAGAACTACAGACCACGTCTTCCTCTAAACCCTGAAAGAGATATCCTTGTCTAGAGACCCTCAAATGAGCACTGTGAAATCTGACAAATTCTAATGTTTGATGAGCTGGCATTTATTGGGCACTTCCTGCTGGCCAGGCCCAGCCCACAGTTCCACTATCTGAACTCAATGAACCCTAGGAACCAGGAGTAATTTGATCCGCAGACAACGGAAATGCATAACCCCTACGCAGCTCTCCAGGCTCAAAAATAAAACCATTAGACCACCTCTGGGGCAGCCTGCAGGAAAGAGCAGAAGGCTTAAAAAACAAGTCCAGAGGAAAACTGAAGACTAAGCAAAATTTAGCCAATGCTGCAGGATCTGGCCTGGGAAAGGGGACAGACTGGAGAATCCAGGTTTTCTATCATTTCTAGTAAGAAACGGGCACGGAGGCCAGTGAGCATTTGGAGAGAGGAGGGTACTGAGGTAGAGGGTTAACATGGGAGACAAGGAAGGGGGCGGGAGGCGGGGCATTGAGGCCCTGCCTGAGAAAGACACCAGGGGAAGGAGAAAACCAGGGGTCCAGGGTGAGGACGAAGAGAGAAGGGGCGACACCGGGGTGAGAGGGGACAGAAGTGCCTCCGCTCCGTGCCCTCTCAGGTCCACAGGCAATGAGGTTGCAAAGTGGGAGCCGGAGCCCCTCTGCCGGGAGAGTCCCGGTGCCCGGCCGCAGCCGCACGCCTCCTCTGCAGGACAGAAGAGGCGGCCTGACCAGCAGTGGCCTGACCAGGTCCCTGAGCCCCTTACCGGCTCTTGTGCAGACTCGACATGGTGTTGACTTCCGGATCCCCCTGCTGCCTCTGCCGCCCCCGCCGCCAACCCCGCCGCCGCCCCCGCCCCCCAGGGACGCGGGGCGTTCCGCTAAGGCCTCCGACCGGAAACGCAGCTGCCCGCGCGCGCGTTCCGTCGCGTCCAGCCCCGCTCACGCGCCGCCCCCTCCCTCCGCTGCCCTTGGCCGGGCGGGGTGGGCGGGCCTCGAGTGTGCCGAGACCACGCCCTCAGCCCCGCCTCCACGCAGCCTGCGGATCCTGCGGCCTCAGTTTGAGGTCGCGCTAGTGACCGCGCAGGCCGTGAGCCCTAGGACTCCTCCTTGCGGTTCCTTGGGCCTCTGTTTATAACTC
>NW_011888876.1:1151337-1165931 GCF_000151845.1 Pteropus vampyrus
TACAGAACTACAGACCACGTCTTCCTCTAAACCCTGAAAGAGATATCCTTGTCTAGAGACCCTCAAATGAGCACTGTGAAATCTGACAAATTCTAATGTTTGATGAGCTGGCATTTATTGGGCACTTCCTGCTGGCCAGGCCCAGCCCACAGTTCCACTATCTGAACTCAATGAACCCTAGGAACCAGGAGTAATTTGATCCGCAGACAACGGAAATGCATAACCCCTACGCAGCTCTCCAGGCTCAAAAATAAAACCATTAGACCACCTCTGGGGCAGCCTGCAGGAAAGAGCAGAAGGCTTAAAAAACAAGTCCAGAGGAAAACTGAAGACTAAGCAAAATTTAGCCAATGCTGCAGGATCTGGCCTGGGAAAGGGGACAGACTGGAGAATCCAGGTTTTCTATCATTTCTAGTAAGAAACGGGCACGGAGGCCAGTGAGCATTTGGAGAGAGGAGGGTACTGAGGTAGAGGGTTAACATGGGAGACAAGGAAGGGGGCGGGAGGCGGGGCATTGAGGCCCTGCCTGAGAAAGACACCAGGGGAAGGAGAAAACCAGGGGTCCAGGGTGAGGACGAAGAGAGAAGGGGCGACACCGGGGTGAGAGGGGACAGAAGTGCCTCCGCTCCGTGCCCTCTCAGGTCCACAGGCAATGAGGTTGCAAAGTGGGAGCCGGAGCCCCTCTGCCGGGAGAGTCCCGGTGCCCGGCCGCAGCCGCACGCCTCCTCTGCAGGACAGAAGAGGCGGCCTGACCAGCAGTGGCCTGACCAGGTCCCTGAGCCCCTTACCGGCTCTTGTGCAGACTCGACATGGTGTTGACTTCCGGATCCCCCTGCTGCCTCTGCCGCCCCCGCCGCCAACCCCGCCGCCGCCCCCGCCCCCCAGGGACGCGGGGCGTTCCGCTAAGGCCTCCGACCGGAAACGCAGCTGCCCGCGCGCGCGTTCCGTCGCGTCCAGCCCCGCTCACGCGCCGCCCCCTCCCTCCGCTGCCCTTGGCCGGGCGGGGTGGGCGAGCCTCGAGTGTGCCGAGACCACGCCCTCAGCCCCGCCTCCACGCAGCCTGCGGATCCTGCGGCCTCAGTTTGAGGTCGCGCTAGTGACCGCGCAGGCCGTGAGCCCTAGGACTCCTCCTTGCGGTTCCTTGGGCCTCTGTTTATAACTCAGTTTCTATCTACCGGCCATCCTGTCCTCTTCCTTACAAGTTCCTCACCCGCAATAAACTATCGCGTCATTGTTTCAGGAATGTAGTTTTCCTGCTAAACTATACAGGTCTTTTCACTGTGGAATCCTCGACCCCCTATAGCAGTGATGGAACAGAACAGATGGTTCAATAAATAGTGGATGGCAGGCGGGACTACAATTCGGTGTTTCTGTGCCTTTTGGATTTCATGAACATGAAATTTACCATAATAACAATAGAGAAGGAAAGCCAAGATTTCAGGATCCTTCCCAAGGAAACAGTTGTCAGCCTCACAGTGATTTTTCTCGACATGTGTGTGCATATGTGCATAATTGACCTACTTTTTAAATTTCTCCATACATCGGTGAACACGTTGTCACTGGACTGTATAACCTCGAAATTCCCTCCGGCTCTCAGGTGCCTGCTCACCAGGACTTCACCGCCCAATGGAGCAGGCACATAGATATCTGTTCCTTTATTCACTCATCCCACAATTCCTGCTGTCATGTGCTAGGTACTGTGCTCAATGTTTCTGCAGAATACGAAGATTAAGTTCTTTTATATGAAATATAAGAAATGAATAACTTGACTTAATTGCACAACAGGAAAGGAATATTCTTCCAGATAAAAAGAATACCAACCAGCCCCTGAAAATCTTGGTTTAGGAAGACAGAAAAAAACACAAATAATATGTTAAGAAAAATAGACACTGTTGGCTACCATTTGGAAAAAAAAATAAGTGCTATTCCTCACAGAAAAATAAATTCTAGATGAATTAAAGCTCTACAAGAGAAAAATCTAAGGGATTAGAAGAAAATTATATAGAAAAATGCTTATAATCTTGGAGAAGGAAAATACAGTCCCAGGAGCCATGAAAAATGAGACCAATATATAACTACATAAAATTTTAAATTCCTACATGATAAAATAAAAGACAAAAATCGATGTACATCCTTTGTGACGCTAACATACAGAATTCTTAAATCAACAAGAGAAATAAAAATAACCCCATAGGAAAAAAATATTCCTACAAGAAAGTTATCAAGTGCCTATGATGTGTAAGGTATATTCTAGGTATTAGGAATTTAGTAACGAACAAAACAAACAGAAATCCCTGCTGTCAACGTGTTGACATTTTAGTGTGGGGAGACATGTTAAATAAGATACATAAGTAAACTGAATAGTGTGTCAGATGGTGATAAATCCTACAGAGGAAAATAAAGTAGTAATGGGTATGGAGTGGTGCTGCAATTTTGAAAAGTCAGGAAAGCTGCTGTGTGGTGACATCTAAGCAAGCACTTTAAAGAAGAAATAAAATGTCCCACCAACACCTGAAATGACATTATACTGGACTAATACATAAAGGAGTACGAATCGAACAACCTCTGAGACTGGTAAAAGTAATCGCTATTTATTACACCCACTACCATCAGGTTGTGGAGAAGCAGACCTCTCTCAACCAGCTTTAAAGTGGTACAGCTTTTTATCTGCTAAGCACTAATACCAATTTTTTAAATTTGTATATTTTTTACCTTTTAAACTATTTTGAAATATTATAGGTTCAGAGGAGGTTAGCAAGATAGTACGGCTAAGTCTTTCATACTCTTCACCCAGTTTCCTTCAGTGGTTTTAACACGATTTTACCAGCCGTGAGATATAATTGATGTTCCATAAATTGCACATACTTAAAATGTACACTTGTATAAGTTTAGACCTATACATACACCTGCGAAATGATAAACACATCCATTACCCCCAAAAGATCCTCCTGCCCTTTTCTATCTCCTCCCGTCTTCCTCTTTTTAAACAAGCAGCTCCCTGCTACCCCAAGCAACCACTGATCTGCTCTCTCTAGAGACTAGTTTGCATCTTCTAGAATTGTATATAAAGGGAAACAGACACTATATCCTCATTTTTATCTGGCTCCTTTCACTCAGAGTAATTATTCTGAGATCCATACACGTTGTAGCACACCATTCCTTTTTATTCTGCGTAGATTCTATTATATGAATATGCCACGGTTTATCCATTGCACCTGTTGATGGACATTTGGCTTGTTTAAGACCATTACAACTAAAGCTGCTATGAATATTCACGCACAAGTCTTTACATGCTTTCATTTCTCTTCGAGTGAAATGGATGGATGAATTTAAAATTTTTAGAAAACATCTAAACCATTTTCCAAAGTGGTTGTATCATTTTACACCCACTCCAGAAGTATATAAGAGCTCCTGTTGTACCATATCCTCACCAACACTTAGTATGGTCAGTCTTTTAAATTTTAGACATTCTAGTAGGTGAGTGGTAGTATCTCGTTGTTTCAACATGCATTTCCTTAAACACTAAGTTGGGCATCTTTTCATGTGTTTGACATCTATATATTTCCTTTGGGGAAGTCATCTGTTCAGAGCTATTTCCTATGTTTTATTGAATTGCTTGTTTTCTCACAGAAGTGAAATTTTGAGAATTCTTTAGATTTTGTAGATGCATGTCATTTTTTTAAACTATAGTGAAATATACATAAAATTTACCATCTTAACTATTTTTAGGTGTTCAGTTAAGTACTTTTACATTGTACTTTAATCTTCAGAACTCTTTTCATCTTGCAAAATTGAAACTCTATACCCACTAAACAATAACTTCCCATTCTCCCTCCCCCAGCTCCTGGCAACCACCATTCTACTTCCTGTCTCTATGGATTTGACTACTCTGGGTACTTCATATAAGCAGAATCATACTGTATTTATCTTTTTGTGACTGGTTTATTTTACTTCATAGAATGTCCTCAAGATTTATCCGTGTTGTAGCATGAGTCAGAATTGACTTCCTTTTTAAGGCTGAATGATATTTCAAGTTTTGTTTATTCATTCATCTATCGGTGACGCCCAGGTTGCTTCCACTTTCCTGCTATTGCAAATAATTCTGCTCTAAATGTGGGTGTACAAATATCTCTTCAAGATTGTTTTTGATACTTTTGGATATAAACCCAGAAGGTAAATTGCTGGATCGTATGGTAATTCTATTTTTAATTTTTTGAGGAAGTGCCATACTGTTTTCTATAATGGCTACACCCAGTTACTTTTTCACCAACAGTGCAAAAGGGTTCTAATTTTTCCATATCCTCAACAATGCTTCTTATATTGTTTTTATGATTATAGCCATACTAATGGGTATGAGGTGGTGTAAGTCTTTTTAAAATATGTGATTTGCAGATATTTTCTTCCGGTCTGTGGCTTGCCTTTAAACTCTCTTAATAGCATTTAAGTAGTTCTCAATTTTGATAAAGTCTGCAATTTTTTTCATGTCATATCTAATGAACTTTTGCATAATCTTATATCACAAAGATCTCTTATGTTTTCTCCTACGTGTTTTATAATTTTAATTCTACATTTAGGTCTACCATCCATTTTTTAAACTTTATGATCCATTTTGAGTTAGTTTTTGTAAATAACGTGAGGTATAGATCAAAGTTCATTTACTTCCATATTAGTGTCCAATTGTCCCAGCACCATTTATTGAAAAAACTATCCTTTTTCCAACTGAACTGCCTTTGCACTTTTGGCAAAAAATCTATTAATCATATTCGTACGGGATCTATTTCTGGACTTTCTACTGCATTTCATTGATTTCCTTGTCTACTTTTTTGGTCTCACAACACTATTTAAGTAGCTCTATAATAAGCCTTGAATAATAAGCCTTGAAGCTCAGTACTATAGTTCTGTATACATATAGCTCTATAATAAGTCCTTAAGTTAGGTAATATAAGTCCATTAATTGTTTCTCTTTTCCAAAGTTGTTTTGGCCTTTGCATTTGGTCCTTTGCAATCTCTATGAACTTTAGAATTGGCTTGTCAATTTCTAAAAAAGAAAGTTGCTGTTGGGATTTTGGTCGAGTAACTGTATTGAATCTATAAATCAATTTGAAAATAATTGCTATCTTAAAATCATTGACTCATCTTATCCATGAACATAATATAGTTCTTTATTTATTTAGGTCTTTAATTTCTCTCAGCAATGTTTTGTAGTTTTCAGTATATAGGCCTTGCACATAATCGGTCAGATTTATCCTTAAGTATCTCATATTTTTTTGGTGCTATCATAAATGATATTTTTTTATTTTGATTTCCAACTGTTTATTACTGGAATACAGAAAAAAATGGCTTTTTCTTTGCCATTATTTATAGCAATTTAGTAAATATAATTAATTTATAGTAATTGTAATAAAATGATTATTTAACCATTTTTATAAAATTAATTTATAATAAACTATTATTCTTTATTTGAAATTGCTTTTATTGATCTTAGATCCTGAGATCTTGCTAAACTCACTGATTAGTTCGAGAATCTTTTCTGTAGATTCCATAGAACTTTATATGTTTAGACTCTTGTATTAATGTTCTAGGACTTTTGTAACAAATTACCACAAACCGTGTGGCAGTTTATTCTATTACGAATTCAGTTTATTCTGTCATGTATTTGTTCTGTTAAAAATTCTGTTAAGAATTTTTTCATCTATATTCACAAGGGATATTGGTCTGTAATGTTTTCTTGTCAGGTCTTTGCCTGCTTATGGTATCAGAGTAATGGCGGCCTCACAAAATAAGTTGGAAAGTCTTCCCTCCTCTCCAATTTAATGGAATAGTTGTGTAGAATTTGTATTATTTACTCCTTAAGTGTTTGGTAGGATTCATGAGTGAATTTCTTTTTTGTCAACCAAACTCAACCAATAAGAAAATCGTGCAATTTTTGGAGTACTATGCAACTATTCTAAAGAATTAAATGGAATAATTTGTATAGCATGAGCCTATTTGTATTTTTAAATCCATCTCACATTATGAATTTACATACACATGTTTATAAATGCATTTTAATAGCTTTATTTAGGTACAATTCTATACTATACATTTAGAGCATACACTTAAAATGAACAAATTAGTGGTTTTTAGAATAGTCAAGAGTTATATATATACAACTATCATCCAACAAACATGCAACCATCATCACCATCAAATCTGGACCATTTTCATCACCTTCCCCAAAAAACCCTGTAACCAGGGCAGTCATTCCCATGTCTCCCACCCCCTCAGCACTAGGCAAACACTAATGTAATTTCTGTCTCAATAGATTTTTTTCTGGGCATATGAATAAAATCATACAGTGTATGATCTTTTGCGACTGGTTCTTTTAGTTAGCATGTTTTCCAGGTCCATCCATGTTGTAGCGTGTATCAGTACTTCCTTTTCATTGCTGAATAATATTCCATTGCATGAATGTACTTACTATTCTATATCACATCCATTTATCAGTTGATGGACATTTGGGTTATTTCCACTTTTTGAGTATTATGAATAATGCTGCTATGAATATTTTCTATTGGGTGAGTATTCCACCTAGGAGTGGAATTTCTAAGTCCTATGGTACCTCTATGTTTAACTTTTTAAGGAATTGCCAAACTGCTTTCCAAAGCAGCTACACCATTTACATTCCCATCTCTCCAGTTCCTTGACAATACTTATTGTCTAGCTCTTTGATCATATCTACCCTAAGGATATAAAATTGTAATTTATCGTGGTTTTGATTTGCATTTTCCTGATGACTAACGATGTTGAGTATCCTTTCCTGTGCATCTTGGCCCTTTATATCTTCTTTGGAGAAATGTCTAGTCAACTCTTTTGCCTATTTTACATTGGGTTATTTGCCTTTTTATTATCTAGTTGAAGTTCTTTACATATTCTTGATTGCTGTTCTTTATCAGATAGATGATTTGCAAATATCGTCTCCCATTCTGTGGTTGTCTTTTCACTTTTTTGATGGTGCCCATTAAAGCACAAAAGTTTTTAATTTTGATGAAACCGAATTCGCATATTTTTTTCTCTTGTGCTTGTCCTATCGAAGAAACTATTGTCTAACCCAAAATCACGACTTACTCCTATATTTTCTCCTAAGAGTTTTATAGTTTTAGCTCTTACATATACACGCATATTTTTAAAGGACTGAGGGATACTTATCAAATTGTTAAGAGTGGTCATCTCTGGGGAAGGGAAAGAAATTGGGGTTGAGTTAGGATGTGATGGGGATTTTCATTTTTTCTGCCATATATTTCTGCACTGTTTGGATTTTTTTAATAAGCACTGCTTACTTTGATCATTTAAAATAAATAGACTTTTTAAAGGATTCAAAATTGTACATAGTTAAACATGGTCAAAAACTAAAAGATATTAGGCAGAAGGAACATATCCAAAAAGCTAGTTATTAGACTCTGGGTGATGGTCGTGTTAGGAAAGGGTCCTTCAAGAATAGAGCGTCTAACCTAAGACCAGAAGGTGAAGGTGTACCCTGTATAAAGATGGGAATAAGAAAATGTTTAGTTGGGAAGATATCGTTCGAGCCTGTGGGAGAGAGAGGGATCATTAAAAGAACAACAACAAAAAAATGCTTTGAACTATCTGGATTGGAGAATGGAAGCGGGGTAAGTAAGGGGAGGGGGACAAGAGGGAGACGGGGGACAAATATCCTTGTCGTCTACGTTAAGAGTTGTAGGTAGGGGAGTGCCCTGATTAAAAGTTTTTTAACGACCACTCTGGGACTATGGAGAGAACGAGGGGAAGGAGCGCGGAGTTCCAATAGCAGACAGTTGCAGGGATCCAAAGAAATGATGGTAGGCAGAGTCGAGCACTACTGGGAAAGAAGAGCAGGGCCTGGTTTGAGAAATCCTTACGACTTGGCGACTGGACGAGGAGCTGAGGAAAACTCAGTGTCCGAGACCGACTCGCAAGTTCCCACGTGACAGCCGAGTTGCCAGGTGGCCCATTAACTAGCTGGGTTAGTAGCAGCGCGTCAGGGAGGACGCTGATGACTGCGTTCGGACGTGTGGGTGTGAGTTACCTGTGGAGCACCCAGGGAGGTGTTCAATAGGGCGCTGGATGTAGGGGCTAGAGCTCCGAGAGACGTCGGTGCTGACGGGGAAGGTGGAGTCAGTCCGGCCCCGAACCACTGCCTGGGATCTGGTGAGCCGCAGGACAGAGCGGGACCGGAACCCGAGGTCACACGAGCGGACCCCTCAGAGGCCAAGGACAGCCCCCGAGGCGCGTGTTTGCTACCCAGGTCGGGACGGGGCGGGGGCACCTGCTCCCTCTTCCCCTGGCACACGAGTCTGGGGCCCGGGAGAGGAGCCGCCTCCGAACCCCGGAACCTTCCGCCGCCGCCGCTCGCGTTCGCCGCGGGACCCTTCGGGGACACCGGTTCGCTGTTGCTAAGGGGCGGCCCCGGAAGTGACGCGCCCGGGGTTTGTTGACAGCGGAGGCGGCGGCGGCTGCAGGCTCCAGAGCCGTAGGAGCCGGATCGGGGGAGGGGCCGGGCCCTGGAGCCAGCACCCGGCGGCCCGCAGCCCTCAGGGCAAGGTAACGGCCACGGGGTCCCCCCGGCGCGACCCTGTCCCGCCCGGGGCTCCCGCCCCCGGAATCTCATGCTCCGCCCCGTCGACCCCCGTCTCCCCCAGACCCTGGCCCTAGCCTGACGAGATCCCCTGCCGGTCCGGGCCGCGTCCTCAGCTCCTCCTCGCCGAGGAAGTATCCCGTCCGCTCCAGGAGGCAAGGGATGTATCTGCGTCCTACCCCTTCCCCTCCTGCCTCCGGCGCCTCAACATCGCCTCAGCATCGCACCTCCAGTGGACTTGCACAGGTCCATCTCGGCCAATGGTGGGAGGGCTCCCTTCTCTACTGCTGCTGCCAGGTCTGAGAAACGTGCCTTTAAAACTGAGCTCCCTTCCTCCAGAGAGAAAATGACGCCTTGTTGGATGCCACTACAAAATGGGGGATGATGTAGGGCTGAAAGGGTCAGCCCCTGCCCCTCCTACCTGTTGGATGAGTTTAGGTTTCCCCAAAGCGGTGCTTAAAAGCTCAGGGACGGCTTGGGTTCTGGATCAGCTCCTAAAAGGGATGATGACAAGGTGCAGGGAAATGCAACAGGGTGGGAAAGGGATGGGGCGGGGTTGCAAACCTGAGGAACAGGGAGCCTGGTAGGTGAGCCGAAAGTGAAACTGTGCTGGCCACTGTAGCTCTGTGGGTGGAACCTGACTTGGCTGCTCTTTGGCCCAAGGAGTCCAAGATTTCCAGTCTTTGCCTGTGCCTGCCAGCACGTTTGGTTTGTCAGGGGGAGAGGGATGCCTGATGCCTGCGAGGGCAAATCACCTCGTATGATCTTTCCCACAGACTATTTCTCTTCAGGAGTTCAAACAGGTTAGAGTGAGCGTTGAAGGCAGCTTTGAAAAGGGTCACGGGAGCCTACATTTAGAGCAAGAGGTGACTGCCAGGAATGAGGGACCTCTCTGTTTCCGTTCGTTCGTTCATTTAGCAAATAATAAACATAATATGTAGGGTGGCCATGGAGGAAAATACAGCAGGAAGGGCCATGGAAAGGGCCAGAGAGTAGAGTCACCTTTCTATAGAGAATGGTCAGAGAAGGTATCTCATTAGTCATATCTGATCAGTGGCCTGAAGAGAGTGAGGAGCAAGGCATGCAGCTCTCTGAAGGCAGAGCATTCAACAGCAAGTGCAAAGGTCCTGGGGTAGTATACCTGATGATTTTAAGAAACCGCATGAGGACAGAAGGCCTCCAGCAGAGTGAAGGGGAGAGGATTGGTTGACGAGAAGAGTGGGGACCAGATAATGGTGCAGAGGACATCAGGGACTGTGAGGTAAGGTCACGGGGTAGCTAATGGGGCACCCTTTCAGAACTGTACTAACTTGAAGTATCTGGTACTTGGAGAAAATACAGATTTGTTTTAGATGACAAATGACCATTGTGCTCTGGCCTTGAGTTGTAAGTACCCTTTTTCCATCTTCATAATGACCATTGATGGAATAAATACAAAAAAGACAGCCACAGAGCACTGTAGTTAGATCATGTCATGCCCCTGCTTACTGGTTGTGAGAACGTGGGCAAAGGAACTTTTTTCATCTCAGTTTCCTCTTCTATAAAATAGGATTATTGGGTTAAACGAGAGATCACACGCTGAAGTGCTTAGCGCATGAACTGGCACATGTTAAGCACTCAATACGTAGCAGTTGTGATCATGACAGCGACGATGAGGAACTGTTTGAATGTGTCTACATGAAAGACTTTTTTTCAGCACCAGCTGGTGGTGTCAATGCAAGTGGATTTTGGGGAACAATTGGGGAGATGTGGTGGAACCTTCCTGTCACCCCTCAGTGGGAACAGTGGTTGCATATCCTGCAGGGAAGATGGTAGCTTGGTCCTGGCTTTTTGACAGCGGTGGAAGGCAATGGAGACTTTTTTTTGAAGAGCTCAGCAGATCCCCATTCTGCCATATAAAATGGGCCAAATGACGGTATTGAAATAAATATGACATGAAGACAGGTTGAGAAGGGCAGTATACGTTGATCTTGGACATATGGTTGAGATGTGTCTGACTGATCTGCTGATGGAGATTGTTGATTCCAGAAGTGCCCAGCAGAGGCTGAGATTTTCAGCCTGCCTTATAGGGAGTGGAACAGTGGTTCATCTCCCTCCTCACCCCCTAAGCCTGGACTATGTCATCAGGCCTGGGTCATAAACTGAGCTGGGCAACTGGGCCAGAGGATTTGAACATGAAAAGTCAGAGCACTGAGCTGCTGAGAGCCAGCATTGCTGGAGCAGGCTGTTGTGGCTAGAACATCGGAGCAGTGATGTGGGAACCTGGGTTCAATCCCCAGGCTTGTTCTGTGAGCTTGGGCAGTCCCATCCCCTGGCTAGGCCTCGGTTTTCCTATCTGTACACTAACTCTGAAGGCTATTGGGAGGATGAAATGAAACAAGATTGTGAAAGAATTTGGTGCACCCTAAAGCTCTCTACAAAGGTAAAAAGCTATTCTTGTTATTGTTAGTGCCACCAGGATTTTGCAGACATATTCTGGGGGGCCCCTAGAAGGAAGGCTTCAGTACCTCAACTGTTTTGAGGTTCAGAGTCTCCCTTTGGGTCATCTGTTTTGAGATCACCGAAGCTTCAGAAATGAGCAGAAGGGTCTTTCCGAGCATCATTCATAGGAAATCGTGCAGTAGTTATTGGTTACCACCTTCTTGCCATCATCTCATGGCATGTTCTCAGCAACCCCATGAGGTAGGTGTATTTGCAACACGCTGACAGGTAAGGACCCTCATGAATATTGAGGCTGTAAACATTGCCTGGGCACCTTGGGGAGCTGCGGCTCCTTCATTCACAACCAACCAGTCACACACTCACTGTGTCATGGAGACTTCGAGGATCACACGGGCTCCCTGCCTTAGGAAGCGTCCGGTCCTATGGCAAACAAATAATATATGCCCATGGGATGGTTACCAGCGATACCCAGTCATTCGTGCTCAGTGCCCCAGGACTCTTAGAAGTATAAGAAGGAAGAGCTGAGGCTTGGAGAACCACTTTCTGCCCATAGCATAATGGGTACCAGGCACTTACTGGGGGACCTTGGGTAAGTCATTACACTTCTGTGAACCACAGTTTCTTTATCTGGAAAACAAAATGATAATACATACTCCCTCATAGGTTATTTGCGGTCTCAGTGAGAACATGCATGGGAAGCTCTAACCACTGGGCCTTGAACTAATGAATACATGTATACTAGTCGGTATGTACGTCCAGAGTCCGTGGCAAATGATTTGGCCACTCAGAATCTCAGCTGCCTCACACGTAAGTTGTGGATTATAATAACGCCTGCCTCGTGTGGTTGTTGAGAGAAGTCACGGAGTTCTTGGAATATGGTGCATAGTATGGTCATGATCATTAAGTTTCATTGGAACCCGGCTATCCCCAAGGCCCCTCTGCCTTCACGTGGCACCAGCAAGCGGTGATGTGCATCCCTTCCTCATTCCATTTCCATATCTTCCTGACATAACCTGCCCTGGCAGATGTAGAGTCTGCAGGATGGCAGCCTCCTGGGATGCCCTCGGACCTTCACCTGTACTCCTCCCCTCAGAGACCCCTGGCACGTGCCCTGAATCCCTTTATGGCAGCCTCCCACCTCCAATATCTGGCCCATGATCCAGATATTGGATCATGGGCCAGATATGAGGGCCCATGATCCAACTGGTCTGAGATCGCTCCCTCCTGGAAAGCTTCCAGCCTCTGTAAATAGGGCATTTGTTTGGGTTTTTCCCCTGGCCTTGGGTTAATATTTCATAGGGTGGGTGCTGCTCCAAGGCTCAGAGTTTCTGGCTCCCCTAGCCTCTGTCGGCTGAATGTCAAGACGCTGGCGGGGTCCCATGCTCCCTCCTGGGGACCTTAGTTTCTCTCCCCTTTGTTGCATGGACAGAAGACTTAATGGTTTGGTGAGAAGCATAGGTTTGTTTTAGGGTTGCGTCCCACTCTGAGTTGTGTGATTTCAGGCAAACCTTGTTGTCTTCATCAAAATATTAACATTCTCTACCTCGGGGTGCTGTAGTGAGGTAACTTGGCCAAAGCAAACCTTTATTTCGTTGATGCCAGGCATGGGCTGGGCACAGAGGATCCAGGAGCGTGCAAGCAGCCGGGGTTCCTGCCCTCCCAGAGCTCACGAGCTGGGGCAGGGTGGGTCATTGGACGAATTTTTACACAAATAATGAATTAGCTGCAAGTACAGTGTCCCAGTGGATGCTGTTTTGTAGGCTAAGTAGGAGACCATATAAAATGAAGCTCATAAGGAGCTCGGCGCCATGTCTGGAAGCCACTAACGTGGAGGTGGTGGCTGCTGCCGCTGCCGGCCTCTCCCTTCTCTCCCCACTGTCCACCGCTCCCCAAGATGCCACAGGCTCATGATGGATCCCGTTTTAGAGAACCTGCAGGAGAAGGGACGGAGGAAGACACAGGGTTCTTCTCACCGCGTGTTGTTCTGTCATAATTGGAGTTTCTTCTGTCCCCAGTCACCAGAATCCCAGGTGGCCGGTGCCTGCCATGACGATGAGGAGCTTGAAAAGGTGGGGTGGTCTGAGATGGCTGCATCTAGCAGGTGCCAGGCTCATGGCTGGATGTGTCACAAGTGGCACTCCAGCCCTAAGCAACAGGGTCGACACTGCCAAAGGCAGTTAGTAGATGGTGTCATCTGCCTGGTTTGTCTTTTGGGGGCTTTCGGTGACCTTGGAAGTCGAAGGGTGGTGTTTCTTCCACCTGGGGTGCAGGGTTAGGACAGAAAGGCTACCTGGGTGCCTGCCTGCAGAAAAGGCAAAGCCACTGGCGGCTCACTCTCAGTTATACTGATGAGGGTTCCTCTGTGGCCACTGGGTACCTAGCATTGTCCTGGGCATAGTGGCAGGGAGGACACAAGAGTGTGCCTAGCCTCCCAGCTTCCACATATGGCACAACCTCCAAGTCCCTCGTCATCCCTTCCACAGGCATATGTTGACACCTGCTACTTGTTAGGCCCACATGGGTGTTCAATGGCCCTTTTGTCCAGCAAATAGTCGTAGAGCTGGGCCTGTGCTGCCAGTGCCCCACACCGACTGTCCTTTTAGCCTGCGCACATCTTGTCCTCTTTCCTAGAACGCCTTTCCCTTCTCTGCCCACCACCAAAGTTAACTATGACTCATCTTTTGGGTCACAGCTGAAGTGTCACTTCTAGGGAAGCCTGCTCTGCCTCCCCAGTCCAGGGCAGGTCCCCGGCATAGGCACCCAGAGCCCCAGGTACCTGCTTGTCCTTCAGAACACTCGTCCCAGTTACATGGGGTAGGTTTGGGTGCTTCTTAGATGACTGGCTGTCACCCTCCAGAGCCAATATACTCCACGAGGACAAAGCCCTTATCTGGTCTCACTCACCATTGGATGCCCAGTGCTCACTAGACAGTTACTGAGTGAATAAATAAATGACCTAGGCTAAGCCCAGGGATGCAATACCAGACAAGACAGCCGGCCGCCTGGCAAGGAAGCCAGATGGTTAAACTAGCATTGATACAAAGTGTGAGTTGTTCCGGTAGGGCCTGTGGGGGCACACAGCAGTCTGGGAAAGCTGCCCAGTGGAAATGATGTTGACACTCTGAGCTGAGGATGCAGAGGCACCAGCTAAATAGGGAGGAGAGTTCTAGGTGGTGTGGGCTGGCATAGTGAGTGTGTGTTTGGGCATAGGACAGTATCTAGAGTAGAAACTAGAATAATTAGTTGAATTTGCATGATCCAAGTTGAAAGAGAAGAGACCGAGCAAAGGTCTGAAAGTGACCCTGTGCTTATGGCCTCTTGCCAGCACAGTGAAGGAGGCTGGGCCAGCTGGAATAGGGGGTCCCTGGGCACCAGGTAGGCCAGTAAGCTGGTTCTAATTTTGGAGGCCTTGAGTGACTGCTCAAAGAGATGGGACTCGTCAGTTTCCAGCAGGGACTGTCTGCCTGCCAGCTGTGTTCCCTCTGGCTCCAGTTTCCCAGGTAGGAGAGGCTGCTGGGCTCTCGAAGATCTGAAAGTG
>NW_011888876.1:1166546-1168780 GCF_000151845.1 Pteropus vampyrus
GTAAAATGGGATCGTAACCACCATTTGTTGTATACTTGTCCTGTCAAGCCTGAGACTAGGCGTTTTCCTGACATCTCATTTATTCCCACAGCCCCGTGAAGTAGGAGTTATTATCCCCATTTTCTAGATGAGGAAACTGAGGTCCAGCGAGGTTAAGTAATTCAGTGAATTATGGAATCAGGTTGAAACATTGGTCTGTCTGACCATAGAGCCTGCACTTTTAAAAAAGTTTTTTAATCAAAGTATCACATTAGATAAAGAAAAGCCTACAAAGCATGAGTTGACAGTTTGATGACTTTCCACAAGTGAGCACACCTGTCGCAGAACTCCCAGAGGCCCCCCCCCGTCACTTTCTAACTGCAAGGGTAATCACTACCCTGACTTTGAACATCATGAATTAATTCTGCCCATTTTTTTCCCCCTTTCTCATATAGACTCTGGTAGGAAAATGGTTTGCAATTAATTCTGGTCTTTTGATGAACATTCATATGTATGTTTCTGTTGGGTGTATATATACCTAAGGAGTCGCTGAAAATTGAGCATATATGTGTCTTCAGCTTTAATAGGTAGTGTCACGCAATATTCCATTTATGCTCCCAGTTCACACCAATTCACACTCCCACCAGCAGTGTGGGCGACATCCCGTCGTTCTATATCTTCACTGTAATATGGGCCTGGTATTGCCTGTATTGTTGCTATTCTTTTGAAAAGAACCATTCTGGTGGGTGGGAAATAGTATCTCATTGTGGTTTCATCAATACCAATGAAGCTGAGCCCTCTTCCATGTGTTTATTGTTCATTTCTCTAGCTTTCGTGAAATATCTGTTGAAGTCTTTTGCCCATTTTTTAATTGGATGCTATGTCCTTTTGTAAAAGACTGACTTGTAGAAATTGTTTATAATTCTGAATACGAGTCCTTTGTTGGGTATATTATTGAAACTATCTTCTACTATGTGGCTTGCCCTGTCATAATGCTATCTTTTCATGAAAAGAGCCTTACATTTTGAGGCAGTCCGATTTATCAATTTATCTTTAGGATTTGGGTGTTTTGTGACATATTTAAGGAATTACCTCCTCTAAAGCCATAAAGATATTATCCTGTGTTTTCTTCTAAAAGTCTTATTGTTTTACCTTTACATATAGGTCTAAGGTCCATCTCAAATTAATTTTTGTGTATGTATGAACAGAAGTTTCTTCGTTTCGGTGCAAATTGACTTACCACTTTTTCCCTTATGAGGCCTATTTAAGAAACTGTGACCTATTAAGCTTATTAAACTTATTAAATAGCAGCTTAGCTATTTAGATAGTAGGAGACTTCACATTTTTAATAAGTTTTATTGAGCTATAATTCCTGTACCATGCAGTTCACCTATTTAAAATAGATAATTCAGTGGTTTTTAGTCTATTCACAGAGTTGTACAATCAATTTTAGATCATTTTCATTAATAAGAAACCCTATACCAGTTTGCCATGACTCACATCTTAAAGATCTATTTTTGCTAATCAGTTTCTCAAACTGCAGCTCATTGGAAAAATAATGTATAATGGTATTTGTTTTATTATAGCAATTATTCCTAATTAAAGCAGTATTAATGCAAAAAAAAAAAAAACAAAGAAAACAGAAAGAAACCCTGTACCCACTAGCAGTCACTCCTCACCCCCACACAACCTCCCAGCCCTAGGCAACCACTAACCTACTCCGTTCTCTATGGGTTTCCCTGTTCTAACTGGACACTTCATATAAATGGAGTCATACAACACGTGGCCGTTCGTGACTAGTTTCTTCACTCAGCGCAGTCTTTTCAAGGTCCAGTGTTGTAGCGTGTATCTGTACTTCATTCCTTCTGTGACTGAATAATACTCCGTTTTTGTTTATCCATCATCCATTGATGGACGTTTGTACTGTTTGCACTTTGGGCTATTTTGAATAATACCACTATGAACATTAATGTACAGCTTTTTATGTGGACGTATATTTTAATTTCCCTTAGGAGGAGCCTTAATTCTTTATCATATAGAATGAGATGGGTGATAACGTGTCTACAGAACCCTGGCACATACTGAGCATTCAGTGACGGCTGTACTCGGGTTAGGTTACACAGCAAGGGACACCCCAGCTGTTAATGAAAGCTGCTGTTATCCCCACCCAAGCGTTAGGTGTCTGCCCACAGACACTGTGAAGGCATAGAAATGCTTAGACAAGGCCCCCTGGTCTTTGCAGGTCAAATCACACA
>NW_011888876.1:1170460-1182947 GCF_000151845.1 Pteropus vampyrus
AACCAGGTACTATGAGGAGGAGACAGAGATTGCTGCTGGGGTGCTCAGAGAAGGAAGGCTTCAGGGGGCAGTCTCGTGCTGGGACTCGGAAGGAGGATGAGGGTCACTGTGCCCCTCCCCCGAACCAGGCTTTCTTCCCCCCCAGGTATGTGGAGCTGGTCAACGCCGCCTGCAACTTTGAGCCACACGACAGCTTCTTCAGCCTCTTCTCAGATCCCCGCAGCACCCGCCTCACCCGTATCCATCTCCGCGAGGACCTGGTGCAGGACCAGGACCTGGAAGCCATTCGCAAGCAGGTGAGACCTGCCTCGCCAGGTACCAGGGATGGCCGGGGGAGGCTGGCCCCGAGACAGTCAAACAGGGAGTCGGGCAGAGTCGCTCGCCTCCAAGGCAAGAATCCCAAGGCCCCTCTGGTGCTTCCCCCCATCACGTGGACCCCTCCCCAAGCCTACCTGTAGCCTAGGCCCAGGCCTAGGGAAGGGGCTGGGCACTGGTGATGATGGAGCTCTGCCTGGTGCCAGGACCTGGTGGAACTGTACCTGACCAACTGCGAGAAGCTGTCCGCCAAGAGCCTGCAGACGCTGAGGAGCTTCAGCCACACCCTGGTGTCCTTGAGCCTCTTTGGCTGCGCAAATATCTTCTACGAGGAGGAGAACCCAGGGGGTTGCGAAGACGAGTGCCTGGTCAACCCCACCTGCCAAGTGCTGGTAAAGGACTTCACCTTCGAGGGCTTTAGCCGCCTCCGCTTCCTCAACTTGGGCCGCATGATCGATGGGGTCCCCGTGGAGTCCCTGCTGCGACCGCTCAACTCGCTGGCCACCTTGGACCTCTCAGGCATTCAGACGAGCGACGCAGCCTTCCTCACCCAGTGGAAAGACAGCCTGGTGTCCCTCGTGCTCTACAACATGGACCTGTCGGACGACCACATCCGCGTCATCGTCCAGCTGCACAAGCTGCGGTGAGCGGCCGGCCCAGAGCTCGCTGGGGCAGGGGTGGGGAGGTGGGTGATGTCATTCCCAGAAGGCTCTCGAACTTCTGGCCAGGCAGGAAGCGGGCATGGAAGAGACAGTCCCATTCCTTAAACCCCGTGTGTCAGCTGGATCAGGGCTGTTCAGGGACCTAGGTCTCAGAAGGGTTTTTCCCATAATACACTGCAACAGTTATAGCAGGGGTGGGCCCTGCCCAGCCATGGACTGAAGGAGCAGGGGTCTACGCGGACGCCCCCACCTGTGTCCAGCTCCTGACCTGTGCTCCCCGCCCCAATCTTCAGACACCTGGACATCTCACGAGACCGCCTCTCCAGCTACTACAAGTTCAAGCTGACTCGCAAAGTGCTGAGCCTCTTTGTGCAGAAGCTGGGAAACCTCATGTCCCTGGATATCTCTGGCCACATGATCTTGGAGAACTGCAGCATCTCTAAGATGGACGAGGAAGCAGGGCAGACCAGGTCGGGACCTGCCTGCCATGGTTGCCAGCGGGGTATCATTCGACAAGCATTTACCAGGCGCCCCTCTGCCAAGTGCTATTCTGGGTGCTGGAGATAAACGAATCGGGCCCTGCCCTCTCCGGTCTGTACGAGCTAGTGGGGACAGTCAGGTCATTATCAGGGCTGTGTTAGGGGAAGCACAGGGCTGCCCTGAGAATCAGAGAGGAGGGAGAGGAGGGAGGAATGGTGTCTAAGCTGTCTTGAATGTTCATTCTGAGTTTGCCTTCCTCTGAAGGGTGTTCTAGCAGAGGGAACAGCATGTGCAAAGGCTGGAAGGTACAGGTGCTAGGAGCAACTGGAAAATTACGAAGCTCGTACAGGCCAGAGACAGTGTGGTAGTGTTCAGACGGGGCTGACACTGTCTACCACTCTTACTTAGGTGTTGCGGCAGATAGCTTGGTTCCTGGGTTCGCTGGTTAAGAGATCTGATTCAAACCCATCCAGCTGTAATTGGCCATAGGCCCCATCCCCAACTATACTTTGGCAGGGTTTAGTTGATGGGCGTGTCCCTCTATGATTATTGGTGGAACCTAAAGGTGACAAATCTTCACTAGAATGGCAGATAGTATTTTCCAAAGATGGCTACAACGATATCTCCCATCCCATATGTTCTTCTACAATGTGACCTTGCCACCCATCAAGAGGTGGAGTCTATGTCCCTTGCCTTTTAAAAGAAAAAAAAAAAATGAGCCAGAGGGCCTAGAAGAGGGCCCCTAGTAAATGCCTAGCCACCCCAGGGCGAGGCCCACCTTTGTGCTGAACCCAGGGCAGCCGGGCCCTAGGCCACTGATCCCAGCACCCTCTTCCCCCAGCATCGAGCCTTCCAAGAGCAGCATCATGCCGTTCCGGGCTCTGAAGAGGCCACTCCAGTTCCTTGGGCTCTTTGAGACCTCCCTGTGCCGCCTCACACACATTCCTGCCTACAAAGTGAGAGGGGAAGGGGAGGAAGGGAGGAGCAGGGTACCCCGGAAGCGGGAAGGGGGAGGCCCAGGGTGTCTGCCGTGGGGCTAGAGACAGAGCTGAGATCTGATGATCCCACCACTTGGCCTCTTCCGCGTTGTTCTGAGCTTGCTTCATCCCCAGGTAAGTGGTGACAAAAACGAGGAGCAGGTGCTGAATGCCATCGAGGCCTACACGGAGCACAGGCCCGAGATCACCTCACGGGCCATCAACCTGCTTTTTGACATCGCACGCATCGAGCGCTGCAGCCAGCTTCTCCGAGCCCTGAAGGTCAGCCCCAAGCCTGGGGGCAGTGGAGGTCTTCGGGCTCCTGTCTGTCCCCACCTGGAGGGCGTTGGACTTGGCTGAGCCATGTGCCCAGAGCCCCTGTCCCTCCTCCGCCCCATCCCCAGGATACCGGAAGTCCTACCTCCCAAACCCCAACCCCACCCCGTCACATCCCACTTGCCTTGTCCCAGAACCACGGCCCCGTCTGCGCTCAGAGAGCTGGATCAGAGGGCCTGTCCCTGCACGACTTCAACAGGGCCTGCCAACATGGCCCCTGTCCCCTGTCTTCATGTAGCTGGTCATCACGGCCCTCAAGTGCCACAAGTATGACAAGAACATTCAAGTGACAGGCAGCGCCGCCCTCTTCTACCTGACCAATTCCGAGTACCGCTCAGAGCAGAGCGTCAAGCTGCGTCGGCAGGTCATCCAGGTGGTGCTGAATGGCATGGAATCCTACCAGGAGGTGACGGTGAGCCCCCGACCCGCCATGGCCCTGCATGCTCTGGCCCTGCTCCCCTTTTCCTGCTCACCCTGCGGCCCCGCCTGCCAGCCAGCTTGCAGATCAGGGTGCCATGCTTGCTCCCACCCTTTCTTGCCTGGCTCTGCACTGCCCCCTCCCCACTCGCTTTTCCCACACCATCACCCCTAGATGCTGGGACCTGGCTTTCAGGGCCCCCTAACCCAACCCCGCCACCCACTACCACCCTCCACCCAGGGACCCTGTTCTCCTGCCTCTGGGCCTCTACTCGTGCTGACTCCTCAACCCTTCTGCCCAGTAACACTCTGCTGGGGGCTTTTTTTTAAAATAGCTGTTTTTCTTATAAAAGTAAAAAAAATTTGCTGCAGAAAAATTATGAGTACAGATATAAAGAAAAAATCCCACCCATAATCCTGCCACCCAAAGATAGCCACCGTTAAAACTGGGTGTCTGTCATTCTGGATTTTAGTCTGCATATTTATTTAGTAAATGGGCTTACTCTGGTGATGCTTGTGTAATGTGGACTTTCATTTCAACAATGTCTTGTGAATGTGAACCTCTCCCAAATCAACATTTTACAACAAAATTTTTTAAATAGCGTCTCTTTTCTGATTACAGAAGATACCAAATGCTTAGAAAACAAATTCAACTAATACGAAAATGTATTAACTAGAAAGTAAAAGTTATTCATAATGCCAGCTGTCCTCCCCCAGAGAGCTGGTTTTAATGGTTCAGTTTCATAATCGTTGGTGTCAGCATAGTGTTCAGCATCCTCATCCAGGGAGAGGCCACTCGTGCTGACTCTGTGCTGGGGCTCAGAGGCAGTAGCCGAGCCCCGGCCCCACAAGGAGCCCCAGGAAGGGGCTCCCCTCAGTGTATGGGCTGCGGTTATGGAATCAGCCCCAACGGTTGAACATTTAGGTTGTTTTTTTTATTTTTTGCCATTTCAAATAAGGCTTTCCCGGTGATACTTAATTGATTATCCTTATGCTACATGTCTAAAAGTGGAATTGCTGGGGCAGTGGGTATGTGTATTTTTAAAGCATTTGGTATGTAGTCTCGAACTGTCCTCCAGAAAGGCGATGGTGGGGCTATAGCCTCCGAAGGGGTGAGAAGGCCCACTTTCCCACTGCCTGCCAACTCCAGACCTGAGGACAACTGGTTTTCACATTGAGGTTGATTTTATAATCATTTTATAATTGAATTAAAAGGGGCCTCTTTTTTTAATGAAAAAAAAAATACTAGTTAAAACTCTCAAATGCATTAATAAACTATCAAAGAAATGGAAATTAAAATAACAAGATGTCATATTTCATCTCAAGAGATCAATGACACCCGATGTTGACAAAGGTCAGCATAGGGCACTCTTACACTTTCTACTAGAGAGATTCAAATGGAACAGCTGTTGTGGAGGGCCACTGGCAGGACCTGCCAAACCTATAAATGCGTTTCTCTTTTAGCCTAGGTATTGCACCGTCAAATATTCTTAGGGGAAAAAGATATACATACATCCACCCTTTTTGATTAAATAGAAACAGAGGAAACCAAAATGTTTTAGTAACGGGCCTGGAAAAGTAACACGTGATCCACCCACACAGTGGGACATTATGATAAATTGTACATCCTAACGTGGAAGGATGTCCACTGCGTATTGATAAGAGAAGTTTTAGACCAATTTATATATCTTTTTTTTTTGGCTCTTCTCTACCCAAATATATGTTCGTATTCACATAGTAGAAAAATCCAGAAGGACGTACACCAAACTTTTAACAGTGATTCCTTCTGGGGAATGAAATGGGGGAACTTTAACTTTCTTTTCAGATAGTATTATCTGAACAGTGAGCAAGTATTACTTTTATAATTTAAAATAAATTTTTTCTCAAATTAAAAAAATATATGCGAATTGGAAGAAGACAAAGAGTTAACCAGGGGTGATATCCTCTAATTTACATAATTAATAAAACATACCGAACTTCCAATATCTAACGAGAAAGGATGGAAAGTAATTAAATTACAAGGAAAATGAGCTGAGAACACTAAAAAAAATATAAACCTACCAACATCGCAAAGAGAAATTGAGGATGTGGAGCAGCTAGAACTCTCCTGCACCACTGGTAGGAGTGTAAACTGGTTACAGCCATTTTACAGAACAGTCCGGTGTTACCTGGTAAAGTCGAAGACACGAACACACACCTTAAGACCCAGAAGCCCCACCCATGTGTGTGTGCCCTAGAGAAGCCCATGGGCTCGGAAACCAGGATGCGTGTATAAGACATTATGGAAAGTAGTGAAACACTGAAGTCCACCCAGACGTACAGCAGCAGTGGAATGGATGAATAAATTGGAATGCTATACTGCAATGAAAAAGGAATGCATTTCAGCTGCTTATAGGAACATGCTTGATCTCGCAAACCTATAGTTGAACAAAAAAGAAGGTGCCAGAGAGTCTTTCGAATAAAATATCAGCGATAGTGGGTATCTATGATCAGAAAGGGACATCTGGAGACTTCTGGGTGCTGGCAGCGTTGTATTTCTTGACCTAAATGGTGGCTACACAGTTGTTGGAAAGCTTGTTTGCTTTATAATTATTTGTAAAACTATACATTTGTACTTTATCCACTCTTCTGTATACTACATTTTACATTGTTTTTTAAATGATTTTTAGAAAAGCCTTGTAGTCTCCTTTCCAGAAAGCCTTCCCGGACACGACAGCCCCGGATGCTCTCTCACCTCTTAAGAGCCCCTCGAGTCCAGCTCGAGTCCACCCCTGACTCCGCTCCGCTTGTCTCTGTCCCGGCCCAGGTCCAGCGGAACTGCTGCCTGACCCTCTGCAACTTCAGCATCCCCGAGGAGCTGGAGTTCCAGTACCGCCGTGTCAACGAGCTCCTGCTCAGCATCCTCAACCCCACGCGGCAGGACGAGTCGATCCAGCGCATCGCCGTGCACCTGTGCAACGCCCTGGTCTGCCAGGTGGACAATGACCACAAGGAGGCCGTGGGCAAGATGGGCTTTGTTGTGGTGCGTGCGGGCAGGCTGCCCCTCCCTGCCTTCCTCCCTTCCTCTTCCTTAGCCCCGCTGCCACACGAAGGAGTCAGCCTAGACCAAAGGAAAGGTTTCCCAATAGCGAATGTTGCTTATGACCCCCATAGATTTCCTCCAACTAGAACATTCTGTCATTCTCTCCTGGCCCTTCCATTAACCCATTAGGTTCCACTGCATAAGTCACTCCTGCCTCCTCAGACTGATACCTCTTCCCAACTGGGATTAGATAAGAGTCCGAGGGACTAGCTGTTTGATGTTGGCCTTGCACCGGGCTGTGAACTCCATGGGGAAAGACTCCATGCTGTCCCTCCCATCCTTACACCCCCAGCATTTCCTCCACTTCCTCTCGTAGGGCCTGGGATGCAGCAGAGAGAAAAATATTTGCTGAAAGGAAGGAAAGAATGAGGAAGGAGCATCCTGTCTCTTCATTTTTATCACTGGGGAGGCTGAATTCCACTGAGGGGGAGGCCCCAAGCCACACAGGGAGTTGGGGTGGCACCAGGACTAGCACCCAGGCCTCCCGATGCCAAGTCTGTGGGTTGTACTTTTTCAAACAGCCTCCCAAATAGATAGGCAGATTTGATCTTGTGAGGATGTATTAGCCAGGAGCAGAATTGCTGATGCTCCTTCTCCATCTTGGTTCTTGGGGGCTATGGGGGCTCTTGAGGCCTGGCCCCAGCAAGTTCTCTTCTCCTCCCACAGACCATGCTGAAGCTGATTCAGAAGAAGCTTCTGGACAAGATAGTAAGTCATAAGTCTTCATGGACCTGCTCTGCCCTCCCGCAGCCTAAGAGAGGCTGGTCCATATGGGGCTAGTCCCTAAGAGGGGAGCGTCTATATGTTGTGAGGGGCCCCCGTCACCGAGTGCCAGGAGCCCACGGGTCCCGCCCGGGGGAGCCGGTGCTGAGCCCCACCCCTTCCTGCCCACCTTCAGTGTGACCAGGTGATGGAGTTCTCCTGGAGTGCACTGTGGAATATCACAGACGAGACACCCGACAACTGCGAGATGTTCCTCAACTTCAACGGCATGAAGCTCTTCCTGGACTGCCTGAAGGTAGCGCCTCCCTGCAGCGGCAGCCTCCCAGGCCACACACGCAGCCATTCTTCTGTCCCCAGGCTGCCCACCAGCCAAATCCATCAGCAGCCCCTCTTCCCGTGGCCCCCATGGAAGGGCAGTGGCGGACAACTCTCAGGCTCCCTCCCCCCCGCCCAGGATTTGCTGCAGACAGAAGCTCCAGACACCTCCCAGGTGGCCTGGCTGGGCCCTCTCTTAGAGCCCTCCCTCCAGAGAAAGGCCAGACCCACCCTTCTTGGCAGTGCTTCCTCAGACGCCCAGTCTGGCTGGGGTCCACTGGGAGATCAGCTGGACAGGATTCTGTCCAGTAGGGTGAACAGAACTCATCCCTTGTTTTCTTGCTCTAGTTTCTAAGAGGATCTTGTGAAACTAATATTTTGAGCTTTTGTAAAAGAACCATGTTGGTCCCATTTACAATTTTATAGGTCTCACTCCCACTCAGACTTTGATTTTGTGGCAAGGAGCCCCCACCATTTTAGTCCCTTATAGTGTGTACCCAGCACTATCCTGGGTGCACTAGAAGGTAGGACAACATATTGCACCCCCTCTTTGTCTAGTTAGACACTCATAAAGCATCTAGGTTAACAATACCACATACAATTAAGTACTAATTGATGTAGCCCAATGGCTCTCATTTGGCCAGGAATTTCCAGAGAAGCAGGAGCTTCATCGAAACATGCTGGGACTCTTGGGGAATGTGGCAGAGGTGAAGGAGCTGCGTCCCCAGCTAATGACTTCCCAATTTATCAGTGTCTTCAGGTTGGTACTTCTCTCCTTTACCTTTTTGCCTTGGTTGCCAGGATGCTCAGAGCTCTAATTTATGCTCAATGGCAACAACTGCTCTTAGCCTAGGTTTCTCTTATAAATGCCGCTTTCCCTTTATAATGTGGTTTCTTATTCTTTCAACCCTCACAAGTAGTCTTCTCACCGATAAATCTTATCTTAGTGACCCCGGGGCCCTTTTAGAAGTCATCTGGGTATGGCTAGTAAGTGATAAAGAAATCAATAGTACCTCTGGCATGTGGTTTGTAAGATAGGGTCCAGCAGCTGGTATCTGAAGAGGGACTCAGAAGGAATCGGACTCCATTTTTCGCTCTCCTTGGCAGCAACCTGCTGGAGAGCAAGGCCGACGGGATCGAGGTGTCCTACAATGCCTGTGGCGTCCTCTCCCACATCATGTTTGATGGGCCAGAGGCCTGGGGCATCTGTGAACCCCAGCGGGAGGAGGTGGAGGAGCGTATGTGGGCAGCGATTCAGAGCTGGGACATCAACTCACGGAGAAATATCAATTACAGGTGCGGAGTGGGGAGGGCGGGGCGAGTGCTGAGACAGGACCCTTATTCCCAGCATGGCCTGGCCACAGCTTGCCTTTCTTCTAGTCCTCTGTCGGGTCTTCCTTACTGAGGTGAAGTCCACATACGGCACCGAGAAGAAAGGCACACAGCTCAGCTATACAGCTTGGTGCATGTGTCATTCACGTCGGCACCTGCGTGTACCCAAAGCCTGCTGTTTACAAACATCCGATACGTGTTTATTTGTGAGAAAATACAGACACGCAATAGGAAACAAAACAGAAATCATTTATAACCCCATTCGCTGGAAGAACCCCTGCCAACGTGCCGGCGTCTCCCCTGCCAGCAGTTTTTGTACGCACAGATTTACTTACCTTCAGTCCAGCTGGCATAGTCATTCTATCTTGTGACTGAATTTCCAGCCACAGGTCTGGGTCTCCCTCATCATGTTTTGACTGGGTCACTTTCTGTGTGTGGATAGCCCATCTTGTACTGATTGACACTGAAGTTGAAAACCCACATTGGGAGGAACGGGCTCATGCTCGTGGCCAACACTCCAGTTACGTCATTCCCGAGGGGAGATGAAGGGAAATCAGTGGCCCAGGGCGTTTGCACATACGTTTTTCAGGCTTTGGGACATGACTGCAGAGATGGCCGGTAGAGGGCCACTGTAAGAAGTGCAGTCCCCTTTCTTCTGCTTCCCCGGGTGCTCCGCCCCCCACCCCAAGCTAGGTCTCTCCTCCGTACCGAGGCCCCCAGCTTCTGTGCCACCTAACCTGAGTCCTTCCTACTCCCTTACACGTCCGTGCTCTTGACCTGTCTCACAAGGGGGCTCCCTTTGTGCAGCCTGAAGCAGGCTGGAGGGCCAGACGCCCTAGGTCCCCTGCATCCTGCTCGCGGTTTGTCCGTAGGGCCCCTCAGAAAAGAGAAACCCCAACGAAGTGCACTCTCCCCACCCCCCGTACCAGAGGTGACCTTGATTTCTCTTCCTACAGGTCTTTTGAGCCAATTCTTCGCCTCCTTCCCCAGGGCATCTCCCCTGTCAGCCAGCATTGGGCCACCTGGGCCCTGTACAACCTTGTGTCTGTCTACCGTGAGTACTCACTCGCCCTCCATTCAGACACAGGGACACTCACCCAGCTGAAAGCAGACTTGCCCTCAGAGAGCCCGTAATACAGGCTGGGGACCACCAGGAGAGCCGGTTCAGTCTGTGCCTCCGAGCACAGCCCTCTGCCCTCCAGCATTTGTGGGACACACAGCATAGTGGCTGGCGCCTGCCCCATGGTTGGAAAAGGCCTGCAGGCAAGATGGCCCATCCAGAGTTCCCAGACAGCTTTCTTAATACCTCCTGCTTCCAAATGAGTGACAAGTCAAAAATCTCCACACCTTCTGTACAACAGAGTAAGACGTACCCAAACAAAGAACTAACCCCTAAGGAAACACATCCAAGAGAACAGGAGAGAACTTTAAAACAGATCTCATTTCCCTCAAAGAGAGTCCTCCCCTCCCGTCCATCCGAAGAACCTGAACTGTCCTCTGCTTGGTGGCTTTGAGGGAGAGGACAAAGAAGGTACAGTGCCAAGAGTCTTTATGACAGACCAGGTGTGACCCCTAGTTCTCTCTTACTTGAGGTCAGGTGACCTCTTACAGGTTCTCTAACCTCTCTGGGCCTTTGGTTTCCTCCTCTGTAAAGGGGGAGTAATGACAACACCTTCCTCGCGAGATTGATGTGAAAAGAGAACCCACGTAAAGCTCCAAGCCTGGCACCTGGGTGCCGTTCAGTCCTGTAACCAGCAGAGTGGACAAGAGTGCCAGCTCGGGGGACAGACTGCCTGGATTTGAAACCTGGCTCGACCACTTGCTGTGTTACTTCGGGCAGATTTCTCAACAGCTCTGTGCCTCAACTGCCTCATCTTTAAGCTGGGATAATAACAACACTTACCTCACAGAATTGCTGTGAAATAAGACACGTAAAGTGCTTAGAACATACTACATACCAACACGTGTGCACTAACTGTTCAATAAGCATTAGCCTTTTTTTTTTATTATTATTATTTGAGATTAGTCTTACCAAAAAGTAGCACCTTGCCTCAAAGAGGCAGCGTAGCACAGAGGAAAGAGCCCCGAGCTGGGACCCCCTCAGACAAGCTTCTGGAGTGATTCTGGATGAATTACTTCATCCTTCTGAACCTCAGTTCTTTCATCTGTCAAATGGAGATAATAAAAACAGCTGCCACTACACGGAGCTGCTGGAGGTCCACCGAAATGCCCACGTCCTCCATGGAGTGTAAACCCTGGAGATACCAAGCACCACAATGTTCTCTGTTGGAGTAAACCATGAACCCACCTAATAAGAAGGCGCAGGGGTTCCATCCTGGCTGGTCACCAGAATCACCTGGTAGCATTTTATTAAAAATGCAAACAAACAGTTCCCGGATCTGTTGCATCAGAATACCCAAGGGCAGGGCTTAGGAATCTGTATTTGTACCAAAACTTCTCAGAGACTAGAAGCCACTCGTTGGGGTGATATTTTCCATAGGGTGAGCTCTGGCGAACAAATTCTACTGCTTACCAAAATAGGGAAGGGCCTTTCCCAAAGATTCACCCCAGTGGACTCCAGGCTGGGCAAGCACAGTTCACGCGAGTCTGCAGCAGTGCCACTACCCAAGCCTGTGCCTTTGTCACACCCCTCTGGGAAGGCAGTCCTGGCAGCAGGGGTGGGTTTCTGGGCCCCTGGCCGAGGGAAGACCCACCCTGACCCCCTGCTGTCTGCCCCTGTGTTCCCCACAGCGGACAAGTACTGCCCCCTGCTGATTAAAGAAGGCGGGATGCCCCTCCTGAGGGACATGATCAAGATGGCGACTGCACGGCAAGAGACCAAGGAGATGGCCCGGTAAGAGGCAGGCAGTGTTTCTGCTGGAGCCTTGATTTGGGGGAGTGAGGGACGCGGCGGGGCCCCCTGGTGGTCAGGAGTGGCCGAACTCCCCTAAAGTTGGGGTTCCGGCTGGGGCCAGAAACTAGATGATCAGGCCCTCTCGTTTGTAGGCTTCATTTTCTTTTATTCCCCCAAAATTCCACCCTCTCATGACTGGGCATCAGCAAGTCAGGTCAGAATTATTTCTGGCCAAAGACATTCCAACTAAAGAGAGGACCCTGGTAAAATACAGTCCAGAGATCAGGTAGGCAGAGTGTAAATGAGTGTGAACGTGAAGGTCCCATTCAGAGTTGTCAGGCCTTTCATTGCTGTGTGGTTTTCACTACAGAGTCTAAAATATCACCAGTCCTGACCTCCCACTGATCAGTACACAAGAGACTCTCTGATGCTGCATGTCGCAATCAGCAGTAACGACCTTGCTTTCCCCAGGATCCATTCTAGAAGGGAGTGTAGCTAAGTTTGCCCCAGTTCTAAACACCATGTAGGGTAAAGCGTGGATCACGGATCAGGGGCCTGGAGCACAGAGGCTCCCAGGACATGGCCGGGCTGGCGAGCATCAGCTGTTTCTGCAGTTCTTTTTGGCAAAAGGCACTGCTTAAACATTAATTGACAGATTCGTCTGAGTTTGAGAATGGTGAAATGAATGGTGCTCACAATCTCCCTAGAGAATCATCCGAAAAGACCATTAAAAATGTACAGGCCCCAGGACAGATCTTCTGTCCCAGGGAGTCTGGGAGGTGGACCTGGGAACATTCATTGTCAACAGGGATGCCAGGAGATTTGAGAAGCACTGGCTAAGACTGACCCGTAACCTACCCCAGGCACTATAGACGCCTCTGTGAGACCCGAGACGTCCATCTGAGTGGGCCTGTCTGACAGCACGTGTGAATGACAGACACTGAGAGGGAGCTCTGGAGAAGTCACTGCGTCATCATAACTCCTGTCCCACCCC
>NW_011888876.1:1183927-1212266 GCF_000151845.1 Pteropus vampyrus
TATATATTATTTTTTTTTGTTAGGAAGTGTGAAGTTTTGTGTGTATGATTTCTGTACAAAAACAAAAGAAACACTCCCTGAGTCCTTGCAGCTTCCTTGGCCATTCTCAAGCCCCAACTTCAAAGCCTTCGTCGCTGCCACACTCACGCCTACCCCTGCCAGACTCAATGCCTCTAACATTGTGAGTGTCCGGTCTTTTCCCAGTGATCTCCGACCCTGGCCTCGCTTCCTGTTACGAGAGGCAGCAGGCTTCGGCAGCCCCTCCAGCACCCTAACCCACCCGCCAAAGCCTGAGAACCTCATCTGGCTTCCTGGGGGTGGCTGATAGGGTTTAGGGATTCAAAGTAACCCCACTGGGTCTCCCAAATGCCTTGGTGCTCCCAGCTGTGGGCCATCTGGGCCAAGGAAGTGAGCTGTGCCCAGGCCTGGGCCCAGGCAGCCTCCGCCCCAGAGGTCTCTCGAGGATCGGGGCTCACAGTGGCCCTGCTGCTCTCTGGCCAGGCCCGCCTGAGGCCACGCTGCTATGGAGGCTGCCTCCTAGTCTCCCACCAGGTCCCAGGCTGTTGAAGGCCCCAGCCCAAGGCTGGTCAGAACTCAGGCAGATCCCACTGCTCCTTCTGCCAAACATACCCAAGACCTGCCCCCAGCTCTGGAAGCCAGCACCTTCTGGGGCCCGGGGCTTGCTCCCTTACTCCCCAGCCCTTCATCTGCCCACAGCACCCAAGGTGCCCAGGCACCCCACCAGCAGAACTGAGCCTGCCCCATTCGCCCCTGCCTGCCCCGCAGCCCAGAGGACCCCTCACCTCTCACAGGCAGAGGCTCCCCACGCCAGCCTTTCGAGCGGCAGCAGGCGGATGCCTCCAGACCAGCACTTGGCACAGCCTGCAGGGGAGCCCCTCCCACCCTGCCTCCTGCCTTTACCTTGAGAACCTCTGGGCTGCATTTCAGAGAAGTATGAAGCCCAGATGTATCTCAGAATAGCTTGTTCTCCCTCCGAATTGCTCCTCGTGGGACAGAGGTGGGTGAGGAGGCCCCTTTAGGACCAGGAGCAGGGTTGACTCTGCAGGCGGCCCCTGGGGCCAGGTTCCTCCCTCCTCCTGCCCTGGGCCTGTTTTTGGATTCTCCTGGCATTTCTGTCTCCAGGCAGAACAGGCCAGAGCTGCAGCCCAGGGGCGAGGCGCCTGGCCTTTTTCCCCTGGAGTCCTTCCCTTTCAGCCCTGGGCCAGAGCTGCCCGGTGTTCCCCTAGCTTGGCAGATGGGCCACAGCTGCCCCTCCCTTCCATGCTCTCGTGGCCTGAGCCAGACCCCAGGCAGAGCTCACATCGCATTGCTTTACCACCTGGGGCCTGGGGAAATGTCTGTACTGTGGGATATCACAGAAATACATTTTTGTGCAAAGTGGAGAAGAGCAGAGTGTCTTTCTTTGCGGAAGGGGTGGGATCAGGAGAGGCTTGGGCTGGCTGGGGCAGAGGGCCCTGAGTGTGCTGGGAGGGTGCATGGTGGGTTTCTGTGCCTCGCCAGCAGCCTGGGAACAGATGGCAGATGGGGCTGGAGTGCCTGTTCCCTCCACGTTCTCTCTGCACCCCTGTGCCCAGACGCCGAGGGCATAGCTGGCCACAGATCAGCCAGGACGGCTCGATCTGATGGTAGGTGTGAGATTACAATGCAGTGCAACAGGCAAGAGGACAGAGTGGGCACCTCCTGTGGGCTGGGGGGAGTGTGCAGAGGGTCAGGGAAGATGAGTTAGCTGGGCCGCACCATTTCAGGGAGTGGGAAGAGCCCATGTAGAGGTCAGAGACAGCGTGGCATGCCCGATGCAGTCAAGGAGGCTTCTTGCAGGAGGAGATGCGTGAGCTGAATGCAGCAAAAAGACCAAGCTGCCAGGCCAGGTCATGGGGCGCCCGCGGCAGAGGGCCCTGCTAGGAGAAGGGCCTTGCAGAGAGAACGGTGAAGCACCCTGGGTGGCTGCAGCAGAGTGAAGGAACGAGGGTGCAAGCAGGAGAGGTTGGAGAAGTCGCTGCGGCCAAACCGTGCGGTGACCAGACGCTGGCTTTGCCCAGGACGGTTCTGGTTTACACCTGTTGTCCCTGTGTGACTATCAGCAGTGCCCTCGGTGCCCCTGAGGTACTCCTGAGGTTGCGCCCAATGAGGGAGGGCTATTCTCAGTGCTGGTACCTGATCAAGGGGGCCGTTCCCACACATGCCAGGCAGGTGCGGGCCCAGTGCCCAGAGAAAAAACGTTCTCAACTTGACCAAATTTTAGCCAGGCTCCTCCAAGCTCTCTTTTCAACTAGGCCTCAACCTTGACCTATAAATACTACACACTCTCAAAACAAGTGATTTCATCTGCCTCTCTCCCTCCCCATGAAAAGACTTAAACAAACACTGACATACTCTCTAAGAGTTCAAGGTTGCATCCCTAGGATGCCCGTGGCCCCCCTCCCCCTTAAAGTGCCTGCCTGAGAAAGCTCAAGGGTGCCAAAAGAATGCACTGTTTGTTTTAGCCACCATCTGACTATGGGCCCCACACAGCACGTAGTTATAGAGCATTTACTAAAAAGTCCTTATAATTGTGACTCTTTCCTCTGTATTTGTATCTTCTGCTACTCAGCAGTGTCTTTCTCAAGAAAGCCATCCCTTTGAAATGTAATCCTCAGGAAAGATGGTGCCTCTGTCTCTCAGTCTCTGTGGGACAGAAGCCTAACTTCAGTTACTGCCAGCTAGCAGACACGGCAGGCCCAATCGGCACTTACACTGACCAACCCTTTGTAATTTTTCACTTCCCTGAGTCTGCTTAAGCCCTCACCATTCCCTCTCTTTATTTATTTATTATTTTATTTATTTATTTTCTTAGGCGAGGCAACCCTTGGTTGACCTCACAGATTGCAAGGACCTTGTCGGCTTACAATCCCTTATTTTTTATTTTTGACGCCGACCGTACCTGATCGCCCTAGGTGGTCTCCCATCCGAGTACTAACCAGGCCCGACCCTGCTTAGCTTCTGATATCAGACGAGATCCGGCTTATTCAGGGTGGCATGACCGGAGACCTGTTCCCTTTTTAAAATGCCCAGTCGCCAATCGCTTCTCAGCCTTTTGGCTAAGAACAAAGTGTAGTATCAGTTCTTAGCAGTTTAAAATGCCCAGTTACCTCCGTACAAATTAAAGTGGCATTCGGTTCATGCTGGACCCTCTTTCTTACTGCGATAGTATATTACTGATTAAAATCTGTCCTTACCACTTTAACTAGTGTCCAACACTTTTTATCTTTGACACCAGCATAGTGACTGACTCATGGAAGCTTCGGGATTATTTAAGTGGATAATGTGCTAGAGTTCCCCACTCAGCTAAATCCTGTCCCGTTGCAGTAATCAAGACTGAGTTACAAGTGACAGACACTCAAACACCTACTCGAGTTAATGAAAAGTGGGAGGGAATTCATTGCCTAATGCAACTGGGGAACCTAGAGCCAAGATCAGCTTCAGGCATAGCTGGATATAGGGGCCCAGACAATGTTAAAATTGTCTCACAAAAAAAAAAAAAAAAAAGACTGTCTCTCACACCCCTTTTCAGTGCGGCTTATCTCTGTCTCTTTATAAGTTGGCCTCATCCTCTGGCACAGACTCGCTCCACATAGCATTAAAGAGAGCTGCCAGTTGCCAGTGTATCCTATACTTTATACTTGAGATCCAAAAGCCCCTTTTCTTGCAGCAGCTATGCATTACTCTCAGGAATGATTCCGATTGGCCCTACTGAGTCACATGCCCACCACCTAGGACCAATCACTGGGGACAGCGAGATAGGGAACCAGGTTTGTGCAATTATTAGGGTTGTTGCCCCTATATAGCTTCATGGAGTTTGGACGAGGACAGCTACGATGACTGGTGCTATATGGCTTATGGATGAATATGCGATTAGTGATTTTAGGTCTGTTTGGCATAAGCAAACTGAGCTGGTTATAATTATTCCTCAGAGAGATAATATTAGGAATGGGTACGTTATGAAGCTCGTTGTTGGGTTTAGTATAGTGGTAATTCTCAACATACCGTAGCCTCCTAGTTTGAGTAGTACGGCTGCAAGAACTATTGAGCCAGCAATTGGAGCTTCTACGTGTGCCTTTGGTAGTCATAGATGTAGTCCATATAAGGATATTTTTACTGGTTTGGCCCTCTAGAGTCACATGGAGGCATGTGACTCTCCCTACCATATCGAGTGAGGGACACAGTTCCTTCGGAACCACATGGGATGGGGAAGAGTCAGTTCTCCAACAGAAAAAGAAATGCCGAGCTGACAAAAGGAAGTCAGAGGAAGTTACTGGAGGAGTTGGGAGGGGGTCAATCTGATGGAGAAAGAAGATGGATCTTGGTATCAGCGGGAGGTGCAGGTGGAAAGGCAGGGCTGAATGGGGAACGCCCTGGGGACACAGATGAAGAAGTGTGAGCAGGAATGAGGAAGCCTCAGGTTGGGAAAGTCAGTCTTGGTAGGGTGTAGGTGTTGGTTTAGTTCTGTGCTAGTCACTGTAATTCCATTATTTAATCCTCCCAAACACCTTAAGAGGAGGGTACTATTATCATTATTATTTAGACAGAAAATAGAGTTCAGAGTGGTTCAGTAACTTTCCCAAGCTCACCCAGGCAGGAAAGAGCAGTGCTGGTATTTCTGACCCTGACCCACGTTGGCCCCCTCATAGCTAGAATCTGCACCACAAACACTTTGCTCTCGTCCTGTTTGCAATACCTGAAAATGAAGAGTAAGAAGGTAAGGGTGTCACCACGAAGCAACCTCGGGAGAAGCGTCAGTCATCACATCTTTGAACCGGCCACAGTTCAACCTAGAGTCACAACAAATACCTGCATCTTTGAAGCGCCCAGGGAACCGCACGCATGCGCGAGGCCGTGGGACTGGGAGCTCAGATCCAGGTCATCAAGACTCCCGCCTGCTCCTCGGCTTTCCAAAGTTACCTGGCTGGTGGGGGCTGGGGGTGGGGAAGTAACCGGCTGCGCGCGCGCCGGCCCCGCCTCCAACCTCTTCAGGCACCTGTTGGCTCGAGGGCCTACTCGGCTGCAGCTGCCATCCAATAGCCAGCCTCCGTAGCCCAACCCGGCCCCGCCCACCTCCAGGATCCACCAATCCTCAGGTGGCCGCGGCCCCAATCCCTCGGAGAGCCCGCCCCTCTGGGCGCTTCTTCCGGGTGGGGCCGGGGGCCAAGGCGATGGCACCCTGGGCGCTCTTCAACCCTGGGGTTCTGGTACGGACCGGGCACACGGTGCTGACCTGGGGGATCACGCTGGTGCTCTTCCTGCACGATACCGGTGAGCCGGATACCGCACGACCCCAGACCCACCCAATCCTTCGTGGTTCCCCAGACGCCTGAGTCTTTCTGGGTTCCCTGCCGAAGCCCCAGAGACTCTGGGATTCACCCCATCTCCGCCAGCTCCTGAGGCCTTCTCCAGCTGTCCTTCCAAGAGCCACCTGCTTTCCGCCTAATGCCCAGGGATGCCCTAATTAATCCCAGCATCTTCCTGATCCCTGTCAGATGCCCTGTCCATCCCAAGCCCCGTGCGGTGCCCACCAGATCCAATGACCTACTGGAGCCCCCATCTCCCCTGATCCCAGGACCCACCCGATCCTTCCCAGGAATTAACTCCTAATCTTCACTCTGTAAGATTCTGAGGATCAGCTAAATTCAGGACAGGCATTCCACCCAGCCCCAGGGCCACCAGCTGCCAAAGTCCAGGTTCCTCACCCCCAGGCAAGAGAAAACCCCATAGGGGAGTGGCCTGTCCCCTGTGTCCCCATCCTCGCTTCTTGCCCTGGTAGCCCCCGTTCACCCCACTGACCCACCCCCACTTCCATCCCTCTCCGCTTTACCTGCCACAGGCCACCTCCAGCACAAGTTCTCACCCTCCCTCACTGCCACCCGCAGCAGCCCCTGCCCCTTCCTCCTTGCTCCAGCCTCAGCCCCTGGACTGTGGGCATTCTCACTTTCCGCCTGAGACCCATCTCAAGTTTCCTCCACCGTCTTCACTCTTTAGCCTAAAACTCCTGCTCAGTCTCCCCAACCCCTTTCCTTCTCCGCTGCCTTTAATAACCAAGGGGCACCAGCGTTGTTCACACTCTGCTGTTTCATGCGCCTCACACCGCAGCCCCCTACCTCCACCCCCCAAATCCTCAGTCATCTCCATGGGCTGGACCCTTCCTGACCTGGGCCACCCTCATGGTCCTCTCAGCAGCATCTCAGCATCCAAGCCTGCCGGCCCCGCCCTCCTGTCTCTGTCTCATGGGCATCTCAGGCCTGGCTAATCTCTCACCGTCATGGCGCCAAAGGCAGGGACCCCTCCTTCTTCTCCCTCACATCCAGTTAAGTCTGGCCCCTTCACCCCCTAATCCCCATTGGTCCATCCCCTCCTCTCCACCCTTCCTTCCTGTGCCCTTGCCCAGCCTCCCTCCTGGACAGGCCTCTTCAGGCTTCCCCCGATCCATCTTCTCTCCACTGGGAGTGTTTCCAGCAACATTCTGACCCTATAACCTTGTATGATTCTTTGTTGCCCTCCAGAGAAAGTGCAGATGAACTGCTTTTTTTGTTTGTTTTGCTGGCTCTGAACTTCTCCCTCCTATACCCTCACCCCATCTCATTGAACCCCATCTCCAGGCCTTTGCTCAGCCAGGGACACACCCCCACCTCCAGCTGTCCCCTCCCCCATGCGCCTTCCCCCACACACCCTCCTCTTCACCGGGGCCCCTGCCTCACTCTCCTCCTCCCGCCTCTCCAGCGCTGCGGCAGTGGGAAGAGCAGGGGGAGCTGCTCCTGCCCCTCACCTTTCTGCTGCTTGTGCTGGGCTCCCTGCTGCTCTACCTGGCCGTGTCACTCATGGACCCAGGCTACGTGAACATCCAGCCCCAGCCCCAGGTAACCAGGGGGCCCCTAGGGGCCTGAACCCCTCCTCCCATCAATGGTGGACCCAAGGCCCCAGTAACAGTCTCATGCCAGGCTCTATGTGGAAGGCTTTCCTGGGGCATCTTGGTGAATACTCTTGCCAGCCCTGGAACCCCGTCCTACAATGAGGAAATTGCCAAGGCACAGAGAGGGAAAGCAACTGGCAAAGGTCACACAGCCTTTCTCGCTCCGGGCACTCTGCCCTACTCCACCATCTCCATTACTCATGGGGTGGGCCCCACAATATACACACCTAGAACTAAGCTGGCCTCCAAGGGAGACACCCACCAGAGTCATCTGCCTCCCAAGGGGACCCCATCTTATGCCCTGTCGCTCATTTTCAGGAGGAAGTCAAGGAGGAGCAGACAGCCATGGTTCCTCCGGCCATCCCCCTTCGGCGCTGCAGATACTGCATGGTGCTGGTGGGTGATGCAGGAACCTCCTGGGAGGGGTCGGGGCAAGGTTAGACTCTTGACCTCCTCCTGCCCCGGTGCCTTGGCCTCACCCCTCCAGGAAGGCCTCCCAGATTCAGGCCCCAACCTTCCCTCACCCCTTCCCTCATTGTCGGGTCCAGAGGGGAGCCAGCGTTGAGCTCGACTCCCTCCGTGCCCACAGCAGCCCCTGCGGGCCCGCCATTGCCATGAGTGTCGTCGCTGTGTCCGCCGCTACGACCACCACTGCCCCTGGATGGAGAACTGTGTGGGGGAGCGCAACCACCCGCTCTTCGTGGCCTACCTGGCACTACAGCTGGTGGTGCTTCTGTGGGGCCTGTACCTGGCATGGTGGGTTGTGCCACCGCCCGGGGTGTGGGGGGCGGGTGAGCAGCTCGGGCCCACAAGGTGTGTAGAGAGCTAGGGCTTCCTTTTCATGGGCCTCAGACCCTCTTCCAAATGGCCTGCCCAGCTGGGCTCCCTGGGGTGCCCCTGCCCTCCCTCAGCTCCGGGCCCCCATCCCTATGCCGCTCCACAGGTCTGGCCTCCGGTTCTTCCAGCCCTGGGGGCTGTGGCTGCGGTCCAGCGGGCTCCTGTTCGCCACCTTCCTGCTGCTCTCCCTCTTCTCGTTGGCGGCCAGCCTGCTCCTGGCCTCACACCTCTACCTGGTGGCCAGCAACACCACCACCTGGGAGTTCATCTCCTCGCACCGCATTGCCTACCTCCGCCAGCGCCCTGGCAACCCCTTCGACCGTGGCCTGACTCGCAACCTGGCCCACTTCTTCTGCGGCTGGCCCTCGGGGTCCTGGGAGACCCTCTGGGCCGAGGAGGATGAGGAAGAGAGCAGCAGCCAGGCTGCTTAGGGGCACAGGAGGCACAGCCACCATCTCCAGCCTGAAAACTGCAAGGGCCGCCCCCAAGGGCCTCGGGCTTCTCGTTTCTGCCCACTCCTCCCAGGCCTCAGAGAAGAGGAGATGACAGAAGCCTTGCCTCAGTGGGCAGTCCTGCCTCCGAAGAAAGAAGGGGAAGAAGAGGACCTGTGGGGGCTGCGGCACCAATGCACAGGCTTCTAAAGCAGAAGGCCTCCAGTGCACAGTTTTATATATTTAATAATCCATAAAGCAAGTCACGTATTAAAAAACAAAACAGACTACTCCTCGCTGTGCCACCCTTTCTGGTGCAGGTCTGGATAGGAGTCACTCGGTGGGTGTGACTGAGCCAAGCCCTCGACAGCAGCCCCACAGCCACCGCCTCGGGTCCCAGGGGCTGGTAAATGCCAAGCAAGGCCTGCACCTCCAGGGCAGGATGCACAGTCAGCATCAGGTGGGCGAGTGAGGCTCTAACAGTCTGGGGAGGCAGGGACAGGGACCCCAGGAGAAGCCCTCAGGGCTCCAAGAATTGCTCTGACACAAAGTCGAAGTGGCGGAAGGCAGCCTGCTGGCGGGCAGTGAGGGGGCTGCGGGGGTCAGGCGGGGTCAGGGCAGGCGGCAACCCCGTGAACTCGCCCTCGAAGTAGCGCAGGTCCGTAGGGCCACAGAGGGTGGGCGCAAAGGGAGGCCGGACAGCACGGGCGAGCAGGGCCTGCCAGTCGGTGGTCTGGGGACAAGGGCAGAGGCACCTGAGAGGACATGACAGGAATGGCAACCCACACGTCCCTCTAAACCTCCCACTGCGCCAGGTGTCTGGGACCACTGCAGGCCTGGCCACTAACCCTGAAGAAAGGCTGCGTCTTTATCTCCTCGGCGTCCTGCTCACCAGCCCCCAGGCGCTTCTCCGGGCACTTCTGGAGGAGCTGGGCAAGAGGACAGGTGCTCACTGAGGGCACGTGACCCCAGGCACTGCCGCCTCCCCAAGTACCCCAAGCAGGCTGGGGCACAGGGCCCCAAGGGCGGGCGGCGACAGGGCTGCTCGTGAGCCACGGCAGCTGTCTGGCCCAGCCCCGGACTCTGCAGTGATTACCTTCTGAAGGAGCTCGAGGCCTTGCACCGACAGAAAACGAGGATATGGGGCATCCGCATTGACGATGCACTCAAACACCTCCTCCTCAGTATCCCCTGGGAACGGGCACTGCAGGGGTGGGGGCTCAGCAGGTGCATGGGCCACCCCCACCACACACCAACTGAGAAGCCCCCGGCAGCCCTGGTCCAGCACTCACCTCACCCACCAGCATCTCATACAGCAGCACACCCAGCCCCCACCAGTCCACGGCCCGTGTGTAGGCCTCCTGGGTCAGCACCTCGGGGGCCAGGAACTCCGGGGTGCCGCAAAAGGTGCTTGTCCGGTCCCCAAAGCCGATCCCTATAAACCAACATGCACACCAATGCCGGTTCAGTGTGTCTCGTCCACAATAACCTCTGTGGTTGTAAGAACCAACAGCCAACCCTTATGACCCAATGTGCCGAATTCCATGCCAAGCCTTGCCCCCTAGGAGGCGGGAACAATTTTTATGCAATCTGACGGAGGAGGGAGCTGAGTCTCAGCCAAGTTCACATGCCAAGGTCACGAAGAAAGCAGAACTCAGTGCCCTCTCCCAGCTCCAAGCACAAGCTCTCCCTGGAGCCAAGAGCAGGCTACGACTCTAAGCTCCTAGGGATGGGAAGGAGGCACCAATATGTCAGCCGGTCCCTGGAATGAGGGTGGGGGCGGGGAGGTTTCCTGGGAGATGCCACTTGCCCACCATCCTGCTGGCCTGGACTAGGTGAGGAAGGCTGGAGGACATGGGATCCTGGACAGGAGACACCCACCTTCCTTACACAGCCCAAAGTCTGCGATCTTCACGAAACCTTGGGCGTCTAGCAGAAGATTATCCAACTTAAGGTCCCTGAGGGTGAGGGGCAGATGAAAAAGGCCCTGGGAACAGTGGTCCTGGAGGAAGGCAGCACCTGCTCCTTTGCCCACACTCCCAGCATCTCAGGGGCAAGTTACCTGTAAATGATCTTCTTCTCGTGTAAGAACTGCAGCCCCAGGACCACACAGGCCAGGTAGAACCTGGAGGGGTGGCGTAGAGGGGAGTTTGGACCCAGGAGAGCAGGGGGAGGGCAGGGAGGTACCAGGATGGCCATGGCCTTGGGACCCCAGATGTCCCAGCCAGAGTCAGATGTGGGTGGGAGACTGGGATGTTTCATGCTGCGGGTGGAGGGCGGGGGTGAGGCTGGGGGCGTCCTCCAGACAATGGCCCCAGGGTTACCCAGGGTTTGCTGCCCGCCAATGACCTGCCCCTCCTGGGCACTTAGGTTGTGCTAGGGAGGATGCTGAGTGTTCTCACGCATTCTTCTCCCAGCATCCTGCAGCAACCTGCAGTTGGTACTCATCATGCCCATTTTTCAAATGAGGATCTGAGACTCCACGTAAGTGACATACCCAGGGTCACACAGCTAGTGGCAGAACTGATATATGAGCCCAGACTTCAGAGCCCTGATGGGCAAGAAATAACTCCAGCCACCAGTCACTATTCACCGGTCCCCGTGCTCGGCAACTCATAAATGTTATACTTACCTATGCAACAAGCCTATGAAATGGTCATTAATGCAATTCACAGCTTCATAAACTGAGCCCCAAGGTCACACATGTTGTGAGAGTTGATACCCAGGATTTAACTAAGGCCTCCTCGACTCCCTGCTCTTCTGCTGACGGGGGCCCTGGAGGAAGCAGGGTGAAGGGGGCCGGGGACAGGGAGGCAGGGAGCCTTGCTGGAAGAGGCACACAAGAAGGATGGGAACCCACCGGGCCTGGGGCTCAGGGAAGACATCCTCATGGATCTGCATCATGAGGTCGCCACCCGGTGCAAACTCAGTCACGAAGCAGGCGTGGCTGGAGGTCTGGAAGCAGGCGAGGAGGGAGAGCAGGAAAGGGTGCCCCATGCAGCCCACAGCCTCCAGGATCCGCTTCTCGCAGTACAGGCTGCAAGGGGGGCATGGGTTTAGAGGGAAGGAAAACCTCTGCTGGCTGTGCCCTGCCACCCACATGACACCCCGGGCTCGCTGGGTCTTCAGTCAAAGTGCCACACAGGTAGGGCGATGGTTTCTATGTATCAGAGGCTCACGTGGGTCATTGAACCTGCACAACCACCACTATCCCATTTTACAGATGAAGACACTGAGGTAAAGAGATAAGAGGGGACCTGCCCAAATGCAGGCCATTAACAACCGCAGGTACTTGAAAGAGAACCTAGGCCTGGCTGGGCCCCAGAGCCACCTCTTCAAAGCCCGGGAACATTCTGCTGCCCTCTGGTACCACCAACCCAAGCCAGCCCTCCTGGGCACCCTCCAGGGCCAGGCGCCCCATGGTGTCACCACACACCTCTCTATCTCGTCCCGACTCAGCACCTCCTGCTTCTTCAGCGCTTTGATGGCGTAGTATTTCCCCGTCCCCTTGAACTGAACCAGAAGGACCTGGGGACCAGAGAGAGATTGGATCCCAGCTGGGGAGTACAGGGGAGCCTTGTCTCACCCCCCTACCCCACAGATCACAGTGTCCTCCTAGCCAAAGCGCTCAGGGATGCCCTCCCCCCTCCACTGTGCCCTCCTCAGGCCACTACCTTCCCGAAGTGTCCCCGGCCCAGCACGGCCAAGCAGCGAAAGTCCTGAAGCCGGGGGGTTTTCCTGCAAGAGAGAGGGCACAGGAAGTCCCTGGGACAAGGGCTGGGTCTCCACCAAGAGCCACTCCGAACCCTCCATGCCCAGTCCTGGGCTGTCCCCACATATGGGGCTGGCGAGCCTGGGTGGGGGCTCCTAGGACAGCAGTTGCCTAGTCTGGCATACAGCTGGAGCTCCATAACGTGAGTTCAGAGGGCAAGAACCTGAGAGCGAGCCAGCGACTATGCCAAGGAGCCACTGGGTGATGTAGCAATGGACACACTACAGTAGATAATGTCTCAGACAAGAAGTGAGCCTGAAGGGTACCTGGTGGCTGAGGCTGGTAAAGACGACCCGAGTCGAGTCCTGAGCTCCATGTGAGGGCGTTTGGAACGCTGTGAGGGCAGAGGGGCTCAGGGCAGAGCAGGGCTCCCTTCCTCCCTCCCTCCAGCCCCGCCACTGCCACCCCAGCACCCCCAAGGCTACCAGCCCCCACTCACCGGCATCTCCTCAGGGGTTGGCTCCTGGAGTAGGTAGAGGCGTGGAGGCTTGGGTGGAGGCCTCATCTCGTCTCCCAAGGTGGTCTTCTTGGGGGGGAAATTACTGTGGGGAGGAAGCAGGTGCATGATGAGGCACAGGCCGATGGAATAGCTGGGCGCGGATGGATACACGGCCATACCGAGAAACAGACAGTCAGGGCAGGCGACAGGGACAGAAAGATGGACGCTGATGGCACGTGGAGAGGGGGACGCTGAAGAGAAGCAGGCGGTCTGGGGCGAGGTGGCTCTCACCTGGGCGACGCAGGGTTGGTGGCCCCCCGGGGTGTGGCCGGGGTCTGGGGGCACCCTTTAGGGGGGCTGATCGTGCTTGGGGAGCTGCAAGGGGGCAGCAGGTTCATGACTAAGCGCCCCCAGGCCGCCATGCTGAGGTTCATCTGGGAAGCCCTCAGAAAGTCCTGACCTGGAGCAAAAGAAGGGTTCAGTCCTGGGTCCCCCTGACACCCCTGCCCTGTCCCCTACACACAAAACCCTCTCCTGTCCATACCTCTGCGTTTAGAGAAAATGCGTTTCTGCCTCTGCAGCCGGGGCCTTCTCTCAATGACAGGGTCACAGAAGGTCACCTGCAGGGGAGGGAGGCAGGGCTGAAGGCCAGTCCCCTCCTACCCCACCTTCCACAGGTACCTCCTCTGCCTCCAGGATCCCAGCTGAAGCCTCCAACAGCAGTGATGCAAGACTCAGAAGGGCCCAGAGAAATGTGTTCAATGTTCTCATTGGTACCAGTGGGGAAACTGAGGCTCGGAGAGGAGAGGCGCTAGTCCAGGGTCACACGGGAGGCAAGGCAGGCAGGACAAGGACACTAGACTCCTGTGAAGTCCTCAGAGAGGGTGCGGGATTCCTTCATTCTTGGAGACCTCCTCCCTCTGGGCCTCACTCTCCACACCTGTGCACAGGTGGGTCACAGTTTCGAAGGCCCTTTTAGCTCTGATGGAGCCAGGGGCCCACAAGATCAGAAGGCAGGAGGCACTGGGCACCTGGGCGAAGAGCAGGCCCTGTGGCACCAGGCTGAGGGAGAGCTGATGACAAGCATTGTCCAGGAAGTCCTCCAGCCGCAGGAAGGCCACGCCGCACAGCTGCCGCCAGTCCCGCCAACGCACCCCGATCTCCAGCTCCCGGGCCTACGTCAGGGAGGCCAAGTTGAGGGTGGGGCGCGGCACCAGCCCCTACCTGGCCGACCTTGAACCCCGACCTTGCCCAAGGTCGCCCCTGGCCTCACAGAGGCCATTCTCACCCTCTCCAGGGGGACGACAAAGGCCTGATCCCAGGACTGCTTGGCCACTGGCCCCCAGCCCGTCTGACCCACGATGCGATTGTCCACCTTCAGCACAGCCAGCACCTCGCCTGTTGGGCCAGAGCTGGGGCTCAGGGCAGGCCAGGAGTGAGGGTCCTTGCTGCCCCCCAACTCCCTATGTCCCCCTACTCACTGGCCAGCTCGCTTCCACCACGCTGCTGCCTGGCCTTGCCCCGAAGCCAGCCCTGGGAGGGGCTCCCGGCCAGCGTGGCCATGGGAGAACGGCCGGGCACAGCTGTCAGCAGCTGCTCACAGCCCAGGAGGCGGACCTGTAGCGTCCCTGTGGGGAGCGTTGGGGGATGGGGAACATTGTCAGGTGCCACCCTCCCATTGACACTACCAGTGGGCGCCTGGAGCCCCAGGAACGCCACCTTCTCCTGGAGGTGGCTGAACCCAGACCCTGCCCGTGTTAGGCCTTGGCAGCCATCTGCCACCTTCAAGGCAGACCGACTGCGCCAACCCCCACCTCAGTGAGGACCCTCCATGCGTTGGGGACAGTAGGGACACACAGGCAGAGGAGCAAGACTCAGACCTCAGCCAGGCCGCATGGAGCCACAGTTCTTGATGACATGCTGCTCAGGGCCCGGAGAGCACCGTGGCAGGGGTGAGAGCTTAGGGAACAGGAAGCTTGGCTTCCTGTCCTGTCCCTCCTCCTCCCTGGGCCTCAGTTTCCCCATCTGTACAGTGGAAATGAGGCCAAATTCTGCTCCACCTCCCACAATGGGTAAAAGACTGTTTTGCCAACCAAGTGGATTCATTTGTAGGGTCACTAGAGTTTCGTCCCTTAAAGTTTCATCCCTCTCGTATTTTTAAGGACATAAACTGGGCCTAAGAGCACCATTCAAGAAGTCCAGGCCTGGGGGTTACACTCTGAGAGACCTCATAAAAAAAAAAAAAGCAGTGCCCAGGCTCAAAGACCATCTTAGGAGGAACAACTCAGGGAACTGGGGGTTTAGCAGGAGACAGGATATGGGGTGGCCTCAAGTAGCTCAATTCTAGACCTTTCAACAAGCTGTTTCCCCTACTTGTCTGTTTGGCCCTTCAAGGCCAAGCTCAGACACCATCTCCTGCAGGAAGCATTTCTGATTCCCCACGGCAAGGTGAGGGGGCCCGTCCGGTCCCTGTACTTCCCCTTCTCAGCTCTGTTCACAGCGGGATGTGGCCTATCTACCCCTGCACCAGCACCCAGCAGGAAGGCACTGGGCTCTCCAGGTGGCACTGTGTCCCAGGTGGGAAGCTCAGGGCTTCCAAAGTTGACACTCTCAGATTATTTGGTGATTGCAATGCGGCTGCCACTACAAGGAGTCAGACCCAGCTCGAGATAAGAAAGGACTTTCTAATAGTCCAAACTGCCCAGACAGGGTACCCAGGCCTGCAGAGCCGTGAGCTCCCTTACTCTGGTGCTTTAAGCATTTTCATGGTTACTCATTTAAATAACAGCTTCACTAATCAAGTGCTGACTACGCCAGCAGAGTGCTTGGCACTTCGCACGCAACAACTCACTGAATTTTCAAAGCAACCCTATGAAGTAGGTGCTTTTGTCGCCCTCGTTTTATAGATGGATAAGCTGAGGTTTGGAGAAAGGATGTCAGCTGCCCGAGGTCACACAGCTGGGGGGTGGGGATGGGGCCAGGACTGGAACTGTTCTCCAAAGGTCTTCCCCGCTGTGTTTCAGGGTCCTCTCTGGAAGGGAAGAAGAGCTCTGCAGTGGGACTCCTAGCTACCTGTCATGGTGGTGGGCTTCGCAAGTGTCCCTGAAGGCTGGGGGTTCCCAGACACAGCAGTCCGCAGCTCCCGGGCCACTCTGCCACGCAGCGGGTGGGCAGGAGGCAGACCCTCCAGCAGCTGCTCCAAGGCCAGCCGCAGGAGGTCCAGCTTCTGGGAGGACTCCTGGAGCTGGGCCTGAGCCTGCAGAGGGGACACCAGCCCATGGGGCATGAGGGGATGGGGACAGTGGCTCAGGCCACCTGGAGACATCCCTAATGAGGTCTAGACCGAATGCGCCTCCTGTTTCCTCATTGCCACCCCACCCGGCCAGTCCACAGTGCCTCCTGCCACTGCGGAGGGTGGTACAGGAACGAAGAGACCCTCAGAGAGGAGCGGCAGGGGCAGGGCGGGCCATGGTCCCACCTCAGCTAGAGCCTTGCGGTCCTGTGTTCGCCGGCTACCCAGCAGCTTCACCACGTTCTTGGCACCCTCGGCCACGGCAGCCTCAATGTGCAGTCGGTGCCTCAGCTCCTCTGCCAGCAGCTCAGGGCCTGGAGGATGGGGTCAGCACTCAGGCCCATGCCCTGCTTTGTCCTGCCTGTCCCCACTCCTCAAGGCCTCACCTGGCTCGGGGGACCCACTGGCCTCCAGGCTGCTGATCTTCATTCGCAGCAGGGCCACCTTCAGCTGGCTGTCCCGCAGCATCTGCTGGGCAGCTGCCAGGAGCTTCCTTCCCTTTGGGGTCATGACATATGCTAGTGCAGAACCTCCCTGGTCAGACCAGGGACTGAAGCCAAGCTTCCCCCATCAGAGCATGGCAGAAGCCAAGTCTTCCCCAGGAGGCCAGATGGAGAACTAGCCTCCCTTGTCAGACTAGGTCTGGGGCAGAGCCTCTCCCATCAGACCAGACAGGGGCTGAGGTCGAGCTCCACACACCGTGCTAGAAGTTGGTCCTGGGGCTGAACTTTCTCTCCTAGACTGTGAACTTGGGCTGGGATTCCCCCATTAGACTGGTGTTGTGCCTTCTGTTAGACTAGGGGTTCGAGCCACGTCTTCCCCACCAAGCTGGCACCTGTGAGTATGTCTCCCCCATCAGACTAAGGGTTAAGATCGTATCTCCTCTATATGGTCACTGGCTGGGTTGCATTTTCCTATCAGAACAGAGGCTGGATCAGAACCTCCCCTAATAAATAACCTGAGAGCCAAATCTCTCCCCAGGAGAGCCCAGGAGCCTTACCTTGGGGGTGCCACTGGCATAAGTGTGGGTCATGTTCTCAGCCCCCTGCTTTATTTTTAGCTCCACCTGCAGCTGCCTCTGTAGAGCCTCCAGGTGCCGGGCCCTTGGCTGTTCTGCTGGAGGCCGGGGTCCTGTGGCCTCAGGTTCTGTGTGCATGGAGCATGGGGCGCATGAACCCTTTACCTGCGGCCTACCTATCTCCTCCCCCACCTCCCCTCCGGCAGAGGCTACCTGATGAGGCTCTGAGAGTGGTCAGGGCCGAGGCTGAGGAGCTGGGTCAGCCTGCCGTCTCCTGTCCCCGGGGGCCTGCCCAGACTGCTCCCTCACTCACCAGCTGGGCCAGGCCCCGGCCCGGGCAGCAGGATGCGGGCGTGCAGCTCCTGCAGCTCCCCATGCAGCTGCTCCAGACGGCGGTTGGAGGAGCGTAGCAGCTGCTGCACGTGGCCCAGGTGGCGGCGGTCTGTGGCCACCCGCCGCAGGTTCTCCACACCCTCCTTGATTTTCAGCTCCTTCTGGATGGCCCGACGGATCACCTCTTTCTCATCCTTGGGGGGCTGCTGGCCCGGCCCAGGCTGTGGAATGGCAGAGGAGCCATGCCACTCTGTCCTCACTGCCACCACAGACAGACAGGGAGGAAGGCATGGACAGCACCCAAGACTGACACACAGTGTCTGGGAAGTGTCTCTAACTGTAGTATTCCTAAGCCAGGTGGAAACCCAAAGCTGTCTATGCAGCCCAGGCTCCTGTCCACTGCGTTAGAGAGAAAGGTGAAGGGAAACGTTGGTAACATTCACGTGGTGCTCCTGGCTGTCGGGCCTGTCCTACAAGGTTTGCACCCCTAAACTTGTCAGTCCTGACAACAACCCCATAAGATAGGTGTAGTTAGTACCCCATTTTACAGGTGAGGAAACTGAGACACAGAGAGGTTAAGTAGTCCACGCAAGGTCACAACACAGAGAAGCAGACACCACCACCTCTTGGGCACCAGCCCCTCCCTGCCAGCCACACTTCCTCAGGCTGCTCTGAGGCTGGAGTTCAGGCTAAGATTTGGGACCAGAAGGGAGGCTAGGGATTCACCCAAGGTCAGAGGGCAGCCGGAGGCCTGAGTAGAGGCCGGGGCTGTTTCCTTGATGCCTCAGTGCCCCACGTGGGAAAGCAGAAGCACAGAGAGGGGCTGGGGAGAAATCAGAGGCCCACTCCCAGCTCAGCTCCCAGGGGGAAGTAGGCTTTCTCATGACTTCACCCCAGGTTGGAGCAAGGAAGAGTAAAACCTCCTTCCCAGAGGCCATTTCAAATCAACCCATGCCAAAACCGACCACAGCCCATGATGCCCACCCCCCGTCCCGCCCCTGGCCTCCAGACTCTTGCAGGACTGCCACCTTACCTCTCTGGTCTCCATCTCCTGAGCCCAGTGGAAGGGGTGGCCACCCTGGCCTCAGGGACCCCCCACCCCAGGCCTCCGTGCCTGCTGGCCCAGCCGTCAGAGGGCAGGGGTGGGGCTCAGGAAATCCTTTGGCGGCTCTAGGCAAGAGGGCCAGAGCCAAAGGCCTGAGCAAACAAAGATCCCATGGAGCTGGGGGCCCGGCCACCGGGGTCCTGAGTCACCCAGCTGCCACTGCTGGGCGGAGGTTCACAGGAAATCGGAAAATGTGTACAAGCCACGGCTGGAACAGGCGGAGGGACCTCCGGAGGAAGGGGGTGGGAGGGGGCAGACAGTCCTGAAGGCTGTCTAAGCTGCTGGGTGGGACCACTCAAGGAGCCTTGTGGAGGTGGGCTCAGCCTTGAGCATGGCCCGCGGTCCTGTCTGCTCGGGACTGGACTCCTGCCATGTGCTCACACACCTCCCCCATTTGCTCTGGGCTGGAACACCAGCTCTCCCTCTCCAGTAACAGACATGCACCCAGCCTTGGGCGAGGGTGGGGGGGGGCACACACATCTACTGCCAGTTCTGGCAGGAACCTGTCCCCTTGCCATTAGGCCCGCATACCCGAAGGTTGCCTTGCCAGCCCCTCCACCTCCCATGCACACTCCCCACTGGCACCTGTGTGCTCTGGGAAGGCCCCCCCAAGTGCGTGGGGACTCGCCCGTCCCCCCTTCTCCCTGAACGTATACACTCTTCTCCCCCTAGGTCGCTCCCCAACGTGCCTGGGCTTCTTTGCTTTCCTCACCGACTCCCACTGGCCCTAAGAGTCCTACCTGGAAGAACCGATTTTAGGAAACTTTGGGGCCCACCCTGTTGGCTCTGACTGAGGTTTCAGAAGAACTCATGGGCTGACCTGGCTGGAGGTTCTGAGTCACTTGAGGGTGTTTGGGGGACGTTTCCAGAGGGCATAATCCTAGTGCTCAGTTATGCCCTGCGAAGGGACAGGGGGGCCCTGAGGCAGGGGCTGGAAAGGGACGCGGGGCGGGGCCGGGGCCGGGGCCGGGGCTCCGTGGACCCGGGGCGGCTGTGAGCGAGGCCTCCCCCGCCCCCTCGGCCCGCGCCCGCAGCCCGGCTCTCCCAGCGAGGGTCACCTGCCGCGGCGCCCCCTCCTCCATGGCGCCGCTCCGGCCGCTCGGCCCCTTCTCTCCACCACTCCGGGTCCGGAAGCCGCGGCCCCTCCGCCAAGACTTTCAAACTTGAAACTTCCCGGGAAGCGGCGCCGGAACCGCGGGATCCTGCGCCCCCTCCCGAGGTCCGCTGGCCCTCCGGGGACCTGGGATCAGCGCCGCCTCTCGGCCACGCCAGATCGGCGCTCCGGACCCCACTCTTGAACCCGAGGCCACAGCGCCTCCCCCTGGATCCGACGTCCCGCGGGATTTGGGACCCAGCACCCCTTCGGAGGCCGCAGTTCCTGCCGTGTACGGCACTGACCCCCGCCCCTAAACAGAAAAGCAGGGAGGGACATCTCCCGGGCTGGGGTTCTTTGGTTGCCCCGCCGCGCGCGCTGTGGAGCGGGTCCGAGTGGGGACAGCGCCGCCTGCCGGCCGCAGGGCGCTACCTGTGTGGCGGGCCCACCCCAGGCAGGTCTGCCTTCTCTTCCTTGGAACCCCACCACCACCTGGCGCCATCTCTAAATTTCTCTCCATCTCGGATGACATTGGTGTGAAAATGGCTAATCCCAAACCCGTCGCCCCCACAAAGTCTTGGCCCTGTCTAGTCACTAGAAGAACGTACCCGTGTCTGAAAAAAGTAAACCCTCACCCAAGTTATGCTAAATTACAAACCAACCAAAATGTCTCCCAGGCCCCCATCACTTGAACCGATTGGAGCTTTCGGGTAGGCCAGAGCCACTCACTGTTCCACCGCTGTTATAAAGAGCCCCATCTGAAGAGATACACCCTGAGAAATAGCCACTATCTCAGTTAGGTAACCAGCCAGCACTAGCTGCCCTGGCAGTGGATTTTGCCTGTGTATGGGATCCTTGGTCTTCACTGCCTCGTCTAGGGCTGTCTAGCCACTTCTCGGCAGCCAGTGCTCACCAACACCTTGTGTCACGGCTTCGCTGAAGAGCCATGTCTAAGGGGTCAGAAGATAAGGGTCAAATATTGAAGGTGGCTCATTTGCTGATTTGGAATAGGTGCCCTACGTGCTTTTACTGAGAAAACCATGTCAGTTCCACTTTGCTCTGACCACCTCCCTCAGATTGGAAAAAGTAGGTTCCCCTGCAACGGGAAATCAACTAAGCAGCATCAACGAATACAAAGGTAACTTGGTTCAGTGGAGGAGATGCCTACACTTCATAACCAGAGGCAGGCCAGGACGTTCATGTACATACATATTAGAGTAGTAGGCTAGCCCAGCACATAGTAGGCTCTTTTAAGTGGAGGTTATTATCAAACTGCCCTGAGCTGAATGTTAACCGTAATTTAGATGTAAGACTATCAGCTTCTGACTGCAGGTCATAGGTTTTAGGGAGACCATGAATGGGTTTTTTCAAACTAGCAAAGCTTCCCCTGCAGAAGGATGGTTTATTTACCATCTTGAGGATCATTTATCCCCTCCTACAGCCAGAAAGCTAAACTATGTCGAAGAACTTGAAATTACTTTCCAAGTTAGCTGAGATTTCACTGCCTCATGAAGTTTAGAACTAGAATTCAACCAACTTTCCTAATAAACCCAGGCCGGGCAAAACTACAGGGAAACAAAGTTCCAGACTGATGGTGCTTAATGAAACTGTAATTCTTAGGAAAACTGACGTTTACATTCAACATCCAATGGATAGCAGATAGTGAAAACCAACTCTGTGTAATAACCATCAACCTGAAAGGAACACAAATTTCTTCCCAGCAGGGTACATTCCTAGCAAGGAAGCATTTTCCCGTTTCTATATACTTTATCCTCAGCACTGCAAACAATCTATACACATTTAGATTTCCCTTCCCTGAGTAGTATCTAAGTACAGTGTCACCAACTAACCAAGATGGCACACACCCTCCACTTTTAAAAAAAAAGTCCTCTCGACTGTTCTCATCACAAAGCTGCAGTCCGCTCCTTCAGACCTGTTAAAAAGCAAACCTGTGAGTCTTCAATGAACACAGCCATATATTCAAAAGGGAATGATCACTGCTGGGCGTGGACAGACTTTGCAAAGCAAGATGTTGTCCTCTTGAAATAATTGGAAAGGCTATGCATTCATCTCCTAAAGAACTTGTTTCAAGTCTGCAGGCAATCTTTAAAGTCTTCACCCTTTGCAACAGAATTCCGTTCTTGCAATTGCCAGGAAGGGTTCATAGCAAAAATCTAACAAAAAAGGTAGAAAAACCAAAACTGTTTCTGGGACCAAGTAAAACTGTGAAACTAATTGTTATAAAGCAGTAAAGATTACCAAATCAATTAAGGAACACAATTGTCCAGGAATCCTCTAAAGCCCAAAAGGTCCCCCAAATCCATCAAGTCAAAAACTCATACCTTTCACATCCTGACGGCTACACGCAAGCGAAGAAGGCTAGATGTAAAGCCAATGTGTCAGCCCAACAAGACACCAGGTCTACATTTTAGAGCCTGAATTGGGTGTAATAATAAGGGCCTGTCATGGAAGGAATACTTGCCTTTTAGAAACCGGGCCATCATTGGAGAAACCAACATTAACCTCAACTGCAGGGATGGTCCAAAATAGAAATATTCCTTAAGGTTTTGAAATTAATGTTACGACACATTTTAAGTTACTGCCTCTATGCCAATTTATGTAAAGTTCCCCTAAGCTAAGCCTAGCACATTGGATGCCCTCTTCCCAGAGAAACTCTGAACAGCCACTATATCTGCTCTTTTCTTTTTAATGTCCTGTAGCAAAGGACTTTTGAACCATTTCGTCTGGCACTTTCCAATACATACTTGCCTATGGGCCAGCCCGAGAACACCCCCTTGCAATCGGGCACAAAGCATACTAGCTACTCTGTACACTAATGTTGCCACTTTGTTTTCCCACAGCCTAGTAACTCCATGAGACCTGCAGGAACAGGGGGCTCTACAAGGTGACCTCAATAGTTATGAATAAATTACTTTTAGGGACTTCGTTTTTGACTGCATTCCCCAAATAAAAACATTATGAAATTCCATTGAACGTGACCTATAACCTAATGGTACCGCGATCTCACCAGCACATAAAAATCCATTTTTGGTAAGCTGTAACTTTGTGAAACAAACAAAAAATCATAGGATTCCTTAATGTGTATTAAATCAGGTTACTTTTTTTCCACTCGTGAAAAGGCCTTTACAAATGCTTAGACTTCAAAATCAAAATGCCCAATCCCTTCAGGAACTTACATTCCAGGTAACATAGTAACACATGCCTGCATCTTGTATATACCTTTTCACGAAATGTTACCTGCGCTATACTTACTGCTTAACTATTTAAGTTCCGCCCCTCCCGTCACTATGAACACACATAACAAGACAAAAAAATTAGCTTATCTAAATCCGAAAGCAAGAAACATTTCTCTACAAAACAAGGAGAATGACCCCAGTCAAAACAAATCTTTATGTTCCTTTATTGGAGCAAGATTCCTGACCAGTATACAGTGATGTATTTACTAAACAGACCTGTGCAGAAATTACATACTATCCATCTAGATAGGTTTTCATTACACTTTGCCTATTGATGGAATAGTTCCATTTATAAAGTTTTATACATCAAAAAGCTTTGAATTTGACCAGGCTGTCCATTAATTCAACTCTGAAAAAGTGGCATTTAATTTTAGCTATTATTTTACAGCATTAAAAAGCTTAGGCATTAGGTAGCTTCTCAAAATGTTACTCTATGCACAATGGCAATTAGCAGACAGAGCAGAGTCCATCATCTCACTCAGATTCACACAGACGGGTCTCGTTTGAGAACTATACGCTAATAGCTGGTACTTAGAGACAAAAGTACTCCTGACCTGAGTTTCTTACCACCAACACGGACTTCTTACTCTGAGAGCCTGTCTCCTAGGCCACGTTTTACAGTGCCAACAAAGACATGCCAGCAATTGCCTCGTGTGTAACGGCATTAGAGCACCAGGTCTGTCTGATGGTGGTGGCAGGCACTATTATATCCAGGTAAATAAAGGCCCGTTTTTAAAAATGCCAATTTGCAATACAAATTAAGGGTACAACACACTCAGAACTGAGTTTTGAGCAATCAGGTATCCCAATGATTTGAAATTTTTCAGAAACTGATGGCAAATTGTACCCATGATGTTTCCCAGCTATGGAGACATTAATACATTGATTCAAATCCCTTTACTCGATCCACGTAGCCCTGAGGTCATCCTGCAAAGTGCGTATCAAAAAATACGGAGTTAGGGTGACAAAGTTTGACAATATGTTATACAAGTCAAACCTGTTCTGAGAGAAAAGCATCAAATCCTTTGTGTACACATTTAGTTTTATTGTAACAAAGCAACTTGTACACTTTTAACGTTTAAAACTGAGCATCTTTCCTTTCCAGTGAAACAAAAAGAAAATTTAAAAATAAACAGGAACAAAATTACAATAGAGAATGTCAATTCCGAATAAGATCCTACAGGTTCTGCTGATTCTCCCATCGAGTGGCAGGGCTCAAGTCATCATTAGGAGAGAATTTTATTTTAAAAGTGTCATCTTAAACTGCAAGGATGTCCGTTAAACATCACAATTAAACATGCCAAAGGAGAAGCCATGTTGTCAAAATGCCCACATAACCCACCCAAACATCTCAAACCCACCCTTTGCTGACCTTCTATAACCCCATTTTTTTTGTTTTTTTTTTCTTTTTTTTAAACAAGAGAAAGTAGACAGATACATGTTGGTAAATGCTAACTGTCCATATTCACATAGAGACACAGTGTAATCTCTGAGCCCAATATACAGAGAAAGGAGGAAAAAAGCTAGAATTCTATGCACTACTACACAGGGGCCTAGCACCCTCCAGCTTCCAGCAGAGCTAAGGGAGCAGAAGGTTTTTCTTTTTTCCCACAGAACACGGTGTTGTTGATTCCATAGTTTTTGTTGAGACAGGAAGGGATAAAAATGAATTTGGAACAGAAAGGGGCAGAGGTTCTTTTCTCACTGTATTCTGCTCTAGGTATTTCCCCCAATAAGGTGAGAACCAGGGTGTAAAGGAGAGAAAAGAGACCTCGAAAACAGGGAGACTGAGCACAAGAGGAGGGGGGAGAAAAAAAAAAAAGACTGCAACTTGCTCCCAGGGACTGGAGAAAATTAAAAAGGTTGGAATCCATCAGTGTTCCATTAGTCATCTTCTCCTTCATCTTCCTGTAAGAAAAAAGTGGACGGTTACTCTTTTACTCTTTAGGGTTAATTCTAATGTCATTCTCCAACACTCACAGGGACTGTGACGGCCTCCACAAAACATGCTGACACGCCTCGAGACACTTAATTTTATGAACCTAAACAACACTGCGTCAAATCTCGACTGAAAGACCCAGTGATGTTGCTTCAGATGAAGAAACTTTTCAGCACTAACCAAATAATCCAAACCCAAAACCAATCTATCCCAATCGGACTATAAGTAACTTTTAGTTTGTCCAAAACACGCAAATGTTTGTTATTTGGGAAACTTCTCAGAATTTGACCAGCTGCACTGTCCGTATCACTTGCTCTAAAGTACTGACGAGAGGATAGAATGTAGTAGTCATAAAAACGAACCACAGAAGCAGAACTAGTTAAATCTGATAAAACGATCTTATCAAAATGTCTTCCAATCTTGGACAATAGCTTACCTTTTCTACAAAACCCCCCATAATTAGTTGAGTCAGTTCTATTATACAAGATACATGACCTCCAAAGTAACATAGTGAATTCTTTAAAGATTACTTTTTACTTAACCAAATTCTTTTACCTCTCCTTCTTCCCCTTCATCATCGTCTTCGTCTTCTTCACCTTCATCCTCATCCCCTTCCTCGTCGATATCTTCCAACCCTTCTTCTTCTTCATCATCATCATCATCTTCTTCTCCTTCCCCTTCTTCATCATCCATGTCAGGAACCTTCAAAAACCAAGAATTATCTTAACTCATTTCCGAAGAAATGAGACAAGTGCAACCTTGAATAAAAGAACATCTTCGGCTTACCAAGTAGTACTGTAATGGATTTGGCCAAATATCATCTTTGATGACTTCTCCTAACTCATCTGCACCTGCATCAGAATGGTCGGTAAACCAGGTAAAGAAGCTCTCTGGTTCCTCATGCTGTCTCTTCCTGCTGGCTTTATTCTGCGTTTGACTTGAACGTTTCGTCAAATCCTAAATGAAGATTGAAGAACTTTTGACAAAGGCTCTCGGCACTCTAAAACATCTACATTCCCTATAACTTAAACAATAAGATTTTTAACCAGAAAGCAGAACAAAAACGGGACATGAGTATGTTATCTATACTATCATTCTTATTTAAAATTATAAAATGTAAAGAAAAAGAAGTCCTAGAATTTTAGGTCTACAAAGACTATTGTCAAATTTGTATGACAAGTCTTTTCCAAAAAGGTACCATCTAAATTGAGCTTCTCCATAAAATTAGTTCCACTTTAACGGCCACTACCATAAGACAGTATAACTTATTATGTATTTATTAATTAAATGCAGACAAATAATTTGGCAAGCAGCAGGCTACTTTTAAAAGCTGAGCCACCAATGTAGAAACCAAAAAAATTTAGTCCCTTTCTTTAAAAATTTGGTTTAAAGATCTACTATATTTGACTTCAACACGCTGGAGTTTTTTATACTAAGGATCTGCATTTAACACATTACCAAAGCACCAAGTATTGGTGAATGATTCAATTAAACCAAAAATACGCAAAAAGGTATTTTTGCCCAACAATTCCTCAAATACCTTTCCAGATTTCCATTTGATTTCAGTGGACTTTGAAGATGGATCACCACTCTCATTCAGATGAAATTCTTTGGAGAGAACTTTATTTTCGAAGTAAGGATTTTCATCAAAATACTATAATAAATGATTAAAGGATTAGAAATCAATACAAACAGCTCTTGTAACCAAAGCTCAAGTTAATTTCTATAGTGGCCAACAAGATGCATTACTGATACTTACAAAATCTATTCTGTAACCTGATTTAATATCTTCAAATTCTGTCACTTCAACTCTTGTCAAATAATGCAGTGCCTCTTCATCCTCTTCCCCAAGCAGTGCAGACACTAGACCAGCAAATTACAGGTCAAATGAATATTAAATAGACGAGCATTAACATACAACTCAAGTGCTTATTAAAGCACTTCTAAATGTTTCCAGATTTAGTGAGCACCTTTGGTTTCATAAATCCACTAACTGAAAACCAAATGGCCCAGAACATCAGAGCTGTCGCTTTTTTTAATCAAGTAACTGAAGGGAATCCTCAGCTAGAATATAGTCTCTTCTAAACAGAAAATACTAATTACAAGCCTGCCCTCTCTGTTCCAACTTCTGCATGTAACCAATGTGTTGGACCAAGTCCTCAACCAAGATCCCTCTTCTCCTTAACAAGTGGACACCACATACTCTTTAGTAATGCTCTGCCATGACATACCTTGTGGATGGTTGACAAATGTTGTTACCCAAAAATTTGGGATTTTGGCGATCAATTCTGACCTCTTCTGAAAAAATGGTTGGCGGAGTTTGTTATATTTCTGTTCTACTTTCAAAATCTCCTCACTGGCTTGTTCATTAAGTCTGAAGCAAATGAAAAGACATGTTGACAGTGATAGTATTTGACAAATACAAAAATTGCTGAGCCTACCAAATATTTACTGATGTTAGCTTGAGAACAGTGCAAAGTACCTATTCATAATACCCAAATCACCTAGATTTTTGTAGCTATAAACAAGTCAAAACTAAGACGGCAATTTGATTTACGTTACCAATAGGCACTCAATATTTGACAGTTCTTAAGTGTCCAAACTGAGCATTTTGGTAACATTGTATATTTACTTCGACTACTCTATTACCAGGCTAACTTCAATTGTTTCCCTCAAGCAGAGCAGGAGAGGGGTGGCGGGGCGGCCTCCGGGAAGCCTGCTAATCAAGTAACAAAGTTATAAGGCAAGTCAGAGTAACACTGATGCCACAACGTTAAAGTGTCAGAATTCCATGAACCACAATTCAGACAACTGTAGCCTCTGAAAACAAACCAGGTCTTTACAAGGTCAATGTACTGTCATCGAAAGCTTTTTTTGGTGACATACAAATGTTTCACAGAAAAATAACACTAACTTCATATTTCCAACTAAGTTATAATCATCTCCACTTAGCCAGACATTGCAGAAAAACTTCTCCAAAGTAAAAACTTTACCTGTCTATTTCATTTTGTACTTCATCAATATGTTCAATTGCTTCTTGCTGTTCTTTTTCTGCAAGAAAAAGGTGTGTCAATGCTAATATAATAAATTTAACCAGCTTTCTGATGTTAACACTGTCTGATGTGAGTTATATCAACAAAGCTGGTTATATACGGAAAAAAAGAAACTGCCTACAAGGCATGCCCTCCACGTGTTCATGCAAATAGTTGACAAATTACTTTTTAATTAGAAGACTTCACAAATCATGCTACCCGCTAGGATAGTCGAAACGTTTGTAGCACTTGTTAAGAGTTACAAGAAAAAGATCCACTGTTAAAGTTACTATTATGAAAGATACATGTTATTCAGATATTGTTAAGTATTTATCATTCATCACATTATGTGCCTACGATACACTAGTACTGGCTGTTAACTACAAAGAGTACGGAAAGTAACCCATGACGATAAAAATCAAGACACCACCTATCTCAATGTTAGAATCACTTTTTATAGAAAGCTGAAAATACCGCTCAAGTATCTATTACAATAAAGAGACCACGCACTCCTACCAAGGCAGAGAAGGGTGGCAGAACTACCCCCACCATCGTAAACACTCGACTTTTACCTTCTTAGAATATGAACCCCAAGTTTCCTATCTGACCGGCCTCACCCCTCCAACCCAAATTCAGGCGGGCTGATTTCAGATGCGGCCCCACACGGAGTGTGGAGCACACTTGCAGGGAGCAAGAATGAAGTCAGAAAACTACGAGCCACAGACGGGAGAGGAGGAAGAGGTGCTGTGCTATGGAGAAGGTGCCCTTTTGTCCGGTAAAGACTGCGGAACCCACAAGCTAAGTGGGCGTGAAGGGGCCCGATCGCGCGG